>NC_041333.1:31050217-31366467 GCF_004354835.1 Perca flavescens
GGGGGTCAGCTCAACTTGCCAGTATCCAGAAGCAAGGTCCAGCGTACTGAACCATTTGGCAGTGGAGAGGGTGTCCAATGTGTCCTGGATACGGGGCAGCGGATAAGCATCCTTTATTGTGCAGTCGTTAAGTGCTCTGTAGTCCACACAGAGGCGGTGCGTTCCATCCTTTTTACGCACCATCACGATGGGTGAAGCCCAGCTGCTGTTGCTACAACGGACCCTCCCAGCTTCCAGGCTCTGCTCCACTTGTTGGTCAGCATCCTGCTGCTTTTCCCATGCCATTCGACGTGGTGGCTGCTTGACAGCAGCTCCTGGCCGTGTCATGATGTCCTGCTGCACCAGGCTCGTGCGGCCAAGATCGCTAGGTCCAGTCGAGAATACACCGCCCGTGGGTGCACAGCAGCTGGGCTAGCTGGAGCCGCTCCTCTCGGTCGAGCTCTGCTGCACTCTGGTTGTAGAGCTCGTGCAGGTGCTGGGGAACAGTAGGGTGCTCTGACTGCCTGGCCTTGGCTGTAATGTTGGCCGGCTGAATGGCTTCTGCAGGTTGAAGGAAACCCGCAATAACTCCCCGTTTTATGGTTACAGCTGTATTCCCAGGATTGAAGATGCGGAGAGGCACGCTCTTAAAGGTTGAGCTTCCACCAGCACCGGGCGACTAGCACTTTGTGTTTCTCTACAAAGCCTTTGGTGGGGCTCAGCATCACTTCCCCTTGTAGGTGTTCTTTAATATGGGTGTTACCTCTTATAACATACTCCAATCCAGCCTCGACCACCACAGTCCGGGCGACTCTCACCGCGTGCGTCCTTGGTCTGCTCATGGCGTGGAAATATGGCACCTCTTCCCCAAACAGTACGATGCGGCTATTTCCAAAATCAAGGCGTGCTTGGGCCTGAACGAGGAATGGATGGCCGAGGAGGGCCTCTTCACCAGCAATGTCCGCCACCAGGAAAAGCACGCTCACCTGTCGGTTGTTGATCTGGACGGGAATGTACGCCTCCCCAATGACAGGAACATCACCAGGCCCAACCCCCAGCAGTGTCTTTACAGTCGATGGCTGAAGTGATGGTCGAGCATTTGAGTGGATGGCGTTATAATGGTGCAGGGGCAAAACACTCCTCCGCGCCCCACTATCCAGAACAGCACAGATCTCCAGTTCCTGAATTGTCAGATGAATGCTCATTTCCTGACTATGCGCTTTAACGTGGAGCACAGTGGGCTCTGAGCTCTCATGGGAAACTGTTGGGGGCTGACCTCTGGTGGTCTTCCTTGGTGAAGGGCAATTCCTCTTCATGTGACCGATGCCTGAGCAGTTGTGACAGTGAATTTCTTCCCATTTAATGTCCTTATAGTTTTTACGCGGGGCTGGTGTGCGTTGAAATCCACAGTGTGCGTTGTTGTTAGTCACAACGGCACCTGTCACCCCACGTTCAGCTCCTTCCCTGACCATAGCAGTGCGTGGTTTCTGCTCTACCAGGCTGTGTAGCCCTGAATGCATGAGGCTGGTGACATGTGATGCTGCTCGCCTGGTGGTCTCATAGCGACGGGCAATGTCGTAAGCTTGAGCTAGTGTGTGGGGCCGCTTTTCCAACAACTTCTGCACAATCTCTCTATCCCCTATTGCATGAGTGAAGATTTTCAACACCGATGGCATCCTGCTCTTTCTCGGTCCTGTCGCTGTAAGCCACTGACACTTTGCCGTATATGTCATCTCGTAACTCATGGAGAGCCTCGTCTGGCATGCGAACGCGCTGTCTCAGTTCAATAGCCACTGCAGCAGCATGCTCTGAAGAGGGGCCATAAGCAGTTTCGACTTCCTCCACCAGGCGGCTGTAGTCCCACTGATGTGACCGTGGATTCCTGTGGACGATTGCCCCTGCTGCACCAACCAGGCAAAACTTTAATTGGACAGCCCTAGTCTTTTCAGTCCAGTTATTTGCCTTGGCACAGCTCTCAAATCGGTGTAGGAACTCCTTCCACGGTGTGGTGCCATCATACTGGCGGGACGTAGAGTGGGGACTCTTTCTCTGTAATCGTAGTCATCCTCACTCTCAGATGAAGGCTGGCGTGTAGGATTGGGCCAGCAAACACGTGATTTCGCTGTTCACACTTGGGGAGAGGGGCTCAATCTGTATTCCTGGATTATCATTTTGCTGCAATGTATCACCAGGGTCATTGTCTTTGAGTGCATTACAGCCAGGTGTGTGCCACTGTGAGCCTGAAAGGCATGGGGATGACAGGAGACAGGAGTGCTATGAATGAAACTCCCTGGGTGAGCAGGGCCAAGGGGTTTGTACTGGGCATTGCAACAGTTGCTGCTAATGGCACTGCCGGCTGCCTACAAACTTCATCCGTATGCACGTGTGAGCATGGGTCTCTGCAGCGCACGTCTGTCCCACAGTCTCTTAACACATCATTTTTGAATGGATTAGTGTCTGATAACTTCAATGGTTGAATGGGGATATAGCTTATTTCACTTGCATTCTGTGTTAATGTATCAGTCTCTTCCTCAAGAAAGAATGGGTTATTTTGTCTTCTCTTTTTGGTCGAATATTCGGTTTTTATTTCCACTTCATCCACGGCAGTCAGTGACATGGAAGGGTTGGAGTAGCTGGTCATTTCCCTGAACATGTGTTTACTTTCAGCCGCAAGACGCTGACTGGAGGCTGCCATCTTGGCTATCTTCTCATCAGTGTAAGAGAAGCAGGCACGGTTATGCTAACTCCTCCGGTTTATCTCACCGGTTATTTTCAGTGTATGCTCACCACTGCTGCTCTTGTTGTACTTGTGTCGGTCCCTTCGTGGTCGCCAGTGTTAACCTTTCCTGATTGCTTCTTTTCCCGACCGTAGTCAGGAAAACCAGGGGAGACTCGTTACCTCCAGGGCCGACGTTACAAGGTAAATAACGTCGGGGTTAAAATCCCGTTACTGGTGAGCGAAAGAATGAGCTTGGCTTTTAGTCTGGAGTTTTATTTTGAACTCATACACTGTGTACAAAACTTAACTTATTTAACCAACTCTGCTCCGGTCGCATTCCCCCGTCTGCTTTCTTCCTTCCTTTTTTTTTCTGCCCCCCTCTTTTGTTTACACATGCACGGAGCTCTCTTAAAGGAGCCGCAGCACCATTTTACAACAGAAGGATATTATGGTGCTTTTCCATTACATGGTACCTGCTCGACTCGCCTCGACTCTACTCGCCTTTTTTGTTTTTCCATTACGAAAAAAAGTACCTGGTACCTGCTAACAGGTACTTTTTTTAGTACCTGCTCAGTCGAAGTTCCAAGCGAGCTGAGGCGAGCCGAAGGTGATGTGAAACTCTGCAGGCTGCTGACTGGTCGGAAAGAATCGTCACTGATCACTGCGTTGCTAGCGACAGACGGCATTTTTAAATAGTTTAGCCAGCGGTGTTTTTTTGCTGCCGGAGGCTCCACGCAGAGCTTTCTCCGTAGCATACAAGTGGCCTGATGGTTATACTGGTGCGCTGGTGTGTGCATGTGTGATGTGTGTGTGTCGAGTCGCCGTGTGTGTGGGGAGCTAGTGAGCGAGGGAGAAGTGAGAGAGTGACGGCGATTATCTCCGCAGCGTATAGCGACTCTAGAGTCATATATATGTGACTCTAGAGTCATATACATATGACTCTAGAGTCACATATATATGACTCTAGAGTCATATATATGTGAGAGAAACAAAGCGAGTAGCGACTCTAGTCATATATATGTGACCACGGTGGGAAATCTGGAGCAGTAAACGTTAACTATCTCTTTGATATCATGTTGTTTACAATGAGTCGGGGATATGCGGGGATATGTCAATGGGAAAAGCCAGCTACTAAGCCACGCCCACGGCAGTCGCTATTACGACCAGCCACGCTGAGGCGATACTAAAATCTGCAATGGAAAACGGATGCACAGCGAGTCGAGGCGAGTAGAGTCAAGTAGAGTCGAGGCGAGTCGAACAGGTACCATGTAATGGAAAAACGCCATTAGAAGCACTTTTCCGGTGAGCGCTGAGCGTTACTGCTCAGCCTCCAACTGAGCTTGAAGACGTAGATGTGACGTGAGCAACGTGTCTGAAAGTTGTAAGTCTTCTGGTAGCTGTGCCAAGAGAAATCTCAATCATTCAATCTTGCAGAGACGGAGAGCGTAGGTGTAAGGAGATAACATAGGCACAGGCTAATTAGCCTATTGCTAACTAAAATGGTAGTTAACATTAGTAATTGAACTTAAACAGCTAATGTAAGTCGAAAATGCCTGCGAGCTTCTCCTGTACTGTACGGTAATTCCTCTACTATGCAACAATAAGTCGCGTGGTTATGACACAATCATTAGCCTATTTTTAGAAAAATGTCTGCTACCAAGCCATAACGTGAGGTACAAGGTAATGGAGCCTTTTATACATTGTCGTGTTTCTTCAGAAATAAACAATGGACAAATAGAGTCTTTAAACGCTTCAGATGTAAAGTTATTCGCTGTCAAAGTGACGTCAAAATGAGTGGCAGTCAATGGGATGCTAACGGGGTGTGAGCTCACGACGTTCCACTTCCTGGAATTCTCTGTTGCTGCCGGAAATTCCGCCGGATGTCACCCTTTTCAGCCGGATGTCCATTACCTTCCGCTTTCTTTGTGTTGGAATTTTAAACTCCGGGCGATTTATGAGGACTATGGTTAACTGCTCCTCAGATCTTTGCAGGGTAAATCCAGACAGCTAGCTAGACTATCTGTCCAATTAGAGTTTTCTCTCGCAGGACTAAAACTAGGCCTACTTTTGAATGTACACATGTTCTACCAAAACAAGTTCCTTCCCGACGCTTTCTGATGCACTGTTGCTCCGTCCGGGCACTTAGCACCGCCCTAGACGATTGTGATTGTGACTGTGTGGACTCGCCAGACCCTCCTTTGCAGTGCTGTGGAGGAAGGTCTGGCAATGCAAGACTACTCACATGAAACAAATTGAAAAAAAAGAATGTTTAAAATTGATGCAGCATAGGCTAAGCTATCCTGATTTAAAGGTCCCATATGGTGAAAATGGGTTTTTATGGGATTCTGTGTGTCATATAGGCTCGGGGGTGTAAAGTAAAAGCTGTGAAAATGTGAAATCGCTCACTGCCGCCATTTGTCCACCCCCCACAGAACTAGACCACCTCCCAGCTAAACGGGCCAGTTAGAATTTGATGTATTTGCTACGTGGAAACCGGGTAACCAATGGGTGTTGTGTTCCAAAATCGACCTAGCCCCGCCCCCTTTTCTAACGTTCGCTTCGTGCTGTTGAGAAGAATCCGAGAAGAAGCGGGAGTCATGTCTGGAGTTAAGTCGTCCCTGAAAACCCATTATGTCTATGTGAAAACCGGCCACGAGAAATGCGTCATTCCAGGGTGCCGAGTATCAAATACATCACTGCACTGCTTTCCAAAAGACAAAGATGTCGCTGACAAGTGGATGGATTTTATTTTTGGAGACTTGCCTCAACCTGTGCCGAGTCAGGCTTTTCGGCTATGTACTGCACATTTCTCACCGCAGTTCGTACTGAATCAGGGGCTATATGACGCTGGAGTCGTATCAAAATTACTGTTGATGAAAAGATCCATTCCAACTATTCGGCACCCTCTCCCAACCATTGAAACGGTGAGTAAAAACAATTTTATAACGTAGATTACTAGCTAGCTAACCGAGTTGATAATTTTTCGTTTTTCCTAATGGTTGGTTAGCTGGCTGCGTCACAGCTAGTTAGCTAGCTAACGTACGGTGTGTGTGTGTGTGTGTGTGTGTGTGTGTGTGTGTGTGTGTGTGTGCGCGCGCGTGCGCATTATAATGTTAGCTAGCTAGTTGTCTAACTACTCAACTAGCTAACTAACTTAGCTAGCTACAAAGCAAACAATAGTGCTGTCGCATACTTTTTTTATGTGTTTGTAATATTGTTAATCTCGGGCCAAGAGGAAACTATAGTCTGTGACTGATTATGTCAGTGTATCACATCGTCTTTTAGCAAAATGGCGGAGCGCGTATACACAGCGAATCTGTGTTGGTGCTCTCGCCGGGTTCAAGTCCCGTTTTTTGGGGGGCAAAAGCGCCCCCAAGTCCCCTGGAGGCGCCAGCAGCTTTTTTTCTCCACCCTGCTGTGAGACAGGACACGCCGCGGCTCGCCATTTGCAGCGCCTGATATACAGTATTTTCTTGGCAAGCGAATCTGGCAAGAAAGTACACTGATAATCTTTTATAAACGATACAAATAAAGGATTACGTTATTGATTTGATTCTGTCAAATGATAAAAAATGCATACCCTGCTTATATATATATATATATATATATATATATATATATATATATATATATATATATAGCAGTATATGTCATAAGCTCTACATGTGATTAACCTAGCTAGTTACTTATTATTATTATTATTATTATTATTATTATTACTACTATATACACCTATACCTGTATTGCATCTAACTTGTTAAATACCTTGTTATACTGCACTGTTTGCACTGCCACTGTATAGTGTTACTTGCCTCATCCAAGTGCCTTTATTTGTCATTTATGTTATAGTAGATAGAGGACGCTACCTCGTCAAATGTTTTTACTTGTGTTCTATTGCTGCTGGTCTCTTGATAGTCCCCACACTTTTTGTTGTTTGCCTACAATGAAAAATGAAATGACTTATGACTAGCAATATTATCATGCTGTCTCCTTTTCATTTCCTAATATATGTGAATGTATTCTTAGGGAGCCATTAGACCCGTTTCCCAGGCCAATACCTCCCGGAGTATTGGCTGCCAGACTGACCCCCTTCCTAAAAGATCTGTTGGAACCCAACTATCCAAGGACACGCTTAAGACTCACGTCAGAAGCAGAGGTTAGTGAAATTGAATTTTTGTAAATGCTAGTTTACCTGCAACGTTGTTTTTTGTTTACATTTTTGTTTATAAGCTGATAAGTCAAAAGTAATCATTTAAAGGATTACTGGTAATAGTTATTCCCAAATTATATATCTATGGACCATATATTCCCATTGCAGTTGAAAGAGGGGATCAAAGAGAAAACAAATATGGGAACCTTATCAGTGAGATATAGTACATAATGTGGGCAGACATTTAACATTGATCTTAGAGACTGTATACATATATCTTGTCCTATGCACTACATGATAGTATTTTATGTTTGTTATTACTGCTATTTCAAATGAGCCACAGTCTACATTGTTTGACAAAGGCATAATTTCCAAATAGCTTCTCAGACAAGTGTGGTCTGTGAGAATGTGTGGTCTCCCCCACTTCTTACCTCAACACCCTTGAAGCCCCTTCCACCCAAAAAGAGGCCACGACTGGAACTAGAGGATGACGACAATGAATGGGAGGCCTCCATTGAGGCTACTGACCCTAATGACTCCACTTTCATTCAAAGTGTATCAATGACAACAGAGTCATCGACTGTATCGTAAGTTCTCAAGGAAAGCTCCAATAGCTATTTATCTTTGAAGTGTCTCAATTCTGATGTGAATAATATTTCTTATGTTTGTTGTGCTTCTTTTCATCTTTTTTTCCCCTTGCACAGACAAGCCTCACCACCATATGATGTACCTAAATATATTGTATACGAAAACTGCCTCCTCGAGTTGTTTGAGTTATGTCCAGTGTGCAGCTCCATGTGTGATGTCCGGAAAACTATACGTGGGACTTTCCTTGCTGTTGATCAGACGTGCCACCGTTGTGAGTTCAACAGACAGTGGAAGAGTCAATCGTTCATCGGAAGTACACCTGCAGGGAACATTCATCTCTCTGCGGCGGTATATTTTACAGGGACATCTTTCATCCAAATGAAAAAGGTATTTAGGTGCTCATTTTTACAATATAGCTTTTTTGTTATACGCATATCAACTTGCAATTTACATTTTTCATTATTTTTTTTTTAAAAGGTTTTCAACGCATTTGGTGTGAAGAGCATGCGATACCAAGCTTTCCGGAAACATGCCAAAAGCTATCTTGAACCTGCCATTGTTTGGAAATGGAAAAAGGCCCAGCAGGTTGAGCTTCAAAGTTTAAGCCAGCAGAGCAAGGTCATCATTGGAGGAGATATGCAGGCAGATTTTCCAGGTCAGTAGCAGAAATGCCATCATTTTGAGTTGAAAACTAATTTCCTAGTAGCACTTTCACTGTATCACCCTGTAGGGTGGGACCAGAGCGCCACTATGTAATGCTACAGCTGAAATAGTTGCAGTTTTTTTTTTAAACTGCCTTAACGCTTTACTTTATTACATGTACTGTACTACATTGTTTTACTGAAATTTGTGTGCACCGTTGTCTTGCAGGCCATTGTGCCAAATTTGGAAGCTATACCGTGATGAATCTTGAAACCAACACAGTAATCGATATCCAACTTGTGAAGGTGTGTATATTACCAATGTATATTACCAAAGATATTTAAACCACCACTACTTAGTAGTGCAAATGCAATTGCAAAGCATCCCCAACATAGTAATCTAACATGACCTTTTATGACAGCACATTGGACTTTTGCTCCAGCTATTTCATATTGTTTCCTCTTCCCCCGATCTACCCTGTTTTCTATCAACAGAGCAATGAGGTCGGAGGGAGTTACTACATGGAGAAGGAAGGTCTGAAGCGAAGCCTTGCTCTTCTGGAGGCAAGTGGTGTCACATTGGACTGCATAGTCACAGACCGCCACCCCCAGATTCAAAAATACCTGAGAGAAAAGGGCATCACACAGTACTATGACGTCTGGCATATTGATAAGGGTATGACATATAAATCTATTATGCTTTTGACACACTATTCTGTCTGAATTTGTAATTTACTGTTAGTTCTGACTTGGGATTTCAATATGACTCAGTAGTTTTTACTATATTGTTTAATCCAAGGGATGTCTAAGAACATCGACAAACTTGCCAAGGAAAAGGATTGTGAGGTGGTAAAAAAGTGGCAACAGAGTATTAGGAACCATCTCTACTGGACTGCATCATCATCCAAGACGGGCCCAGAGAAGGTGGCAAAGTGGACATCTGTCATCAATCACATCCACAACATTCACACACACGAAGACCCCCTTTTTCCAAAGTGTGAGCACAGTGATGTCCTAGATAAGAGGAGGTGGTTGAAGCCAGGTATACATTTATTCTTATTTTATTCCTTTGAAATATATTGATTGATGGTAATATAAAACCATTACATTTGGCATCCAAAAGCATTTTCTAAACAGTTTTAAAATAATTTCATAGGATCAAAGGCTTCCTACAGACTGGAGAAGGTCCTTACAAACAAGAGGTTCATCAAGGGTGTGGAGAAGCTAAGCCCTCACCACCAAACATCCTCTCTTGAGGCCTTCCACAGCGTTGTCATCCGCTTTGCACCAAAGAGTGTGGTGTACCCATTCATTGGGATGCTTTGCAGGTAATGCACATTATGCAAGTGATTATGCACAGCCAGGCGTCATTATAACAGAACCACCCCTGTTAGAGTAGTTTTGCTGGCCTACTGTCTGACCAGATTATTAAAATACAAAAGGTTTTGATCTGGGCCATTTCCTCAGGTAGCTTAGCACAGTGTGTAGACTTCTATTTCTTTGTACAATGTGTTGAAGTAATAAAATACACACCCATTACATAATTTGCATTGTTGTTGTTGCAGACTCTATCTCTCAGCATTCCACTTCAATGAGAATGCCAACCGGCCACAGTCAACAAGTGCTCTGGGAGATCCTGCCTTTAAACTGGCCTTCCCTAAAGCAAAGAAAGGGGGATACAGCCTCAAACGACGGAAAATTGAGCCAACATTCTGTAAGTAAATTATCACAACAACATGCAACATTAATTACATTTTATTTATAGTGTCAAATCATAACAGACATTTTCTCAGGGTACTTCATGTAGAGCAGGTCTAATAAACAGAGACCCAACAATTCCCACCGAGAGCAAGCATTTGTTGCGACAGTGGCAAGGAAAAACTTCCTTTTAACAGGCAGAAACCTCAGACGGAACCAGGCTCTTGGTGGGCGGCCATCTGACGCTGCTGGGGGGGGGAGAGAGAGAAAAACTATTTGAAAATTCCGTCTGTCGCTAGCAATGCAGTGATCAGTGACGATTGTTTCCGACCAATCTGTAGCCTACAGGGTCTCATGTTACCTTCACCTCGACTGAGGAGGTACTAAATAAAGTACCTGTTAGCAGGTACCAGGTACTTTTTTTCGTAATGGAAAACCAAAAAAGGCGAGTAGGTACCATGTAATGGAAAAGCGCCATTAGTAACACGCATTCATGGAACAGAGATGAAAAGAAACCACAATAACAAGTTAACATTAACAACTAATGAAATAACAGAAATATTAATATTTATAGCAGTGGGTATATAGCAGTCTAATAGAATGTTAGGAACTGTAGCTATTATAGCCTGCTACAGAATCACTCTGCAGCTGGATAAGGGTGTGAACGGCTCCTCCTTGCACTAACATCGTTGAGGTCGTCAGTCCAGCTGAGCTCAGACTGGCTCACCTCACTAAAAACAAAATGTTTACAAATTAAAGTTTTACTTGGACTGATGCCCACTGCTATTATTTTTATTAGTCCTATTTCTTTTATCTCTTGCATTTCTTGTTGGTGAAAGTCTCTCTCACTGCAATATAATTAATTACTATGTTACGCTTAATGATTTCACATTAAACATTTATTTCTGTAAAAACAGAGTTCACATCAGATCACTCTCTGTAGCGTACACACTTAAACTCGTTCATCACGTACTGACGATTACTTCTACCGTCAGCATTAGCTACTCATGCCCAGTGTATCGTAAAGCCTAGAGCGCCCTCTGCTGATTATGCTGAGCTCAGCAGGAACAACCTCACCCATTCAAACACATGTACTCAAATGACCCTGTGACCAGACACTGATACAGATAAGTAATAAAGTAGTTTATGTTTTGAATCCTTAGCTTCTGATCAGTTCAAAAATTAAAAGGGGGGCTAATATTTGCGTGTTGTGTAGAACACACTGTGCCACACATATATTTAGTACATTGCTATTAAACATTACATGTTAATGATTAAAAAAAAAATAATTCATTCATTCCACAGGCTATGTAAATGAACTCATCGCCCTCACATTTGAGAGTGTTGTCCCTGACCCAGCACCTTTTACTGAAGAGCTGCAGAAGATCACCATTCCAGAGGATCTTTGTGCTGAGTTCTCGGTGCCATCCATGGAAGAGGCCATGGCAGGATTTGTGTCACGCTTCAATCCAGCACAGGTCGAAAACCAGTGTAGGTAGTGTCTGCATACTCTGTCCTTATTCGAAGGACGATGCATGAAGGGATAACAACCCTGAACCTTCGACCAAGAAACCCCCAGCACCAGCTGACAAAACTTCTGTAGGCCAAATACCTGTAACGACTAAAACAGAAGAAATATAAATGAAATACTTAAAACAGGTTACACAACAGGTTTGATTTATGCATATAATTCTTACTGACATTTTGTTTAAACTTTTGCTGTCTTCAGTGAGGGGAGCCAGTCAGAGCTCAGGTGTACCGACAACCTCAACGACTGTAGTGCAAGAAGGAGCAGCGGCAGAGGTACAGACTCCTTGTTAACAGAAGAGCCGGTCCCGATAAATACATTTTTACATTGATCCAATTACAGAATAAAAATAATAGCAGTGGGCATCAGTCCAAGTAAAACTTTTATGTGTAAACATTTTGTTTTTAGTGAGGTGAGCCAGTCTGAGCTCAGCTGGACCGACAACCTCAACGACGTTAGTGCAAGGAGGAGCAACAGCAGAGGTACAGTTAATTTATCATAAAAATGTATCAATTAAAAATACTGTTATGATTTGGCTGTAATCTGTTTCCCCCAGATGATCGCATTGCCCAGCTGCACCACTTTCTGCAGGAATTTTTTAGAGAGAGCCGTTCACACCCTTATCCAGCCGCAAATAGTTTGATGTGATGTCCTACAGTATCTGTTTTTTTTCACTCTGCTTTCTCAGGTTTTTCTTTGACCATTGTTGCGCTTGCTGCAACTGTTATTAGACTATTTCTACTACAGTTCATATCGTTCTATTATACCCACTGCTTTAAATATAAATATTTCTATTGTTGCATTAGTTGTTATAATGTTAACTTGCTATTGTGGTTGCTGTTCATCTGTTCCATGAATGCCTGTTACCTAGCATCTTTATTAGGATTTTGGTGGTTCTGCTGACAACCATTATTATTATAGTTCATGTCATTATTATATGCCTCTCTCTCTCTCTCCCCAACCGGCAGCGTCAGATGGTTTCAAGGTTTCTGCCTGTTAAAAGGAAGTTTTCCTCGCCACTGTCGCACCAAATGCTTGCTCTTGGTGGGAATTGTTGGGTCTCTGTAAATAAAATTGAATTAAACATTTCTAAGCTTCTGTTGCCAATTGTTTCTCTGCTGTGGCCCTCACACTTCTTGGTGTTGTACAACAGGAGTTGGAGTCTGGTTTAATTAATGTAGCATAATATAATTAAAACATCCATCCATCTTCGTCCGCTTCTCCGGTATCGGGTCGCGGGGGGAGCAGCTCCAGCAGGGGACCCCAAACTTCCCTTTCCCGAGCAACATTAACCAGCTCCGACTTGGGGATCCCGAGGTGTTCCCAGGCCAGGTTGGAGATATAATCCCTCCACCTAGTCCTGGGTCTTCCCCGAGGCCTCCTCCCAGCTGGACGTGCCTGGAACACCTCCCTAGGGAGGCGCCCAGGGGGCATCCATACCAGATGCCCGAACCACCTCAACTGGCTCCTTTCGACGCAAAGGAGCAGCGGCTCTACTCCGAGCTCCTCACGGATGACTGAGCTTCTCACCCTATCTCTAAGGGAGACGCCAGCCACCCTCCTGAGGAAACCCATTTTGTCCGCTTGTACCCTGGATCTCGTTCTTTCGGTCATGACCCAGCCTTCATGACCATAGGTGAGGGTAGGAACGAAAACTGACCGGTAGATCGAGAGCTTTGCCTTCTGGCTCAGCTCTCTTTTCGTCACAACGGTGTGATAAATTGAATGTAATACCGCACCCGCTGCGCCGATTCTCCGACCAATCTCCTGCCCCATTGTCCCCTCACTCGCGAACAAAACCCCAAGGTACTTGAACTCCTTCACTTGGGGTAAGGACTCATTCCCTACCTGGAGAAGGCATTCGATCGGTTTCCTGCTGAGAACCATGGCCTCAGATTTAGAGGTGCTGATCCTCATCCCAACTGCTTCACTCTCAGCTGCAAACCGATCCAGTGAGTGCTGAAGGTCACAGGCCGATGATGCCATCAGGACCACATCATCTGCAAAGAGCAGCGATGAGATCCCCAGCCCACCGAACTGCAACCCCTCTCCACCCCGACTACGCCTTGATATCCATAAATGTTACAAACAGGATTAGTGCCAAAGCGCAGCCCTGGCGGAGGCCAACCCTCACCTGAAACGAGTCCGACTTACTGCCGAGAACCCGGACACAGCTCTCGCTTTGGTCGTACAGAGATTGGATGGCCCCTGAGAAGAGACCCCCTCACCCCATACTCCCGCAGCACCTCCCACAGTATCTCCCGGGGGACCCGGTCATACGCCTTTTCCAGATCCACAAAACACATGTAGACCGGTTGGGCATACTCCCAGGATCCTTGCGAGAGTAAAGATCTGGTCCGTTGTTCCACGACCAGGACGGAATCCGCATTGTTCCTCCTCAACCCGAGGTTCGACTATCGGCCGATCCCTCCTTTCCAGCACCTTGGAGTAGACTTTACCAGGGAGGCTGAGAAGTGTGATACCCCTGTAATTGGCACACACCCTCTGGTCCCCTTTTTTAAAAAGGGGAACCACCACCCCGGTCTGCCACTCCTTTGGCACCGTCCCAGACTTCCACGCAATGTTGAAGAGGCGTGTCAACCAGGACAGCCCCTCCACACCCAGAGCCTAGAGCATTTCTGGACGGATCTCATCAATCCCCGGGGCTTTGCCAATGTGGAGTTGCTTGACTACATCAGTGACCTCCGCCCGGGAAATTGACAATGATCCCCCAACATCCTCCAGCTCTGCCTCTAACATAGAGGGCGTATTAGTCGGATTCAGGAGTTCCTCAAAGTGCTCCTTCCACCACCCTATTACCTCCTCAGTTGAGGTCAACAGTGTCCCATCCTTACTATACCCAGCTTGGATGGTTCCCCGCTTCCCCCTCCTGAGGTGGCGAACAGTTTTCCAGAAGCACCTTGGTGCCGACCGAAAGTCCTTCTCCATGTCTTCTCCAAACTTCTCCCACACCCGCTGCTTTGCCTCTTTCACGGCAGAGGCTGCAGCCCTTCGGGCCCTTCGGTACCCTGCAACTGCCTCCGGAGTCCTCCGGGATAACATATCCCGGAAAGACTCCTTCTTCAGTCGGACGGCTTCCCTGACCACCGTTGTCCACCACGGTGTTCGTGGGTTACCGCCCCTTGAGGCACCTAAGACCACAGCTCCTCGCCGCAGCTTCAGCAATGGAAACTTTGAACATTGTCCACTCGGGTTCAATGCCCCCAGCCTCCACAGGGATGCACGAAAAGCTCCGCCGGAGGTGTGAGTTGAAAGTCTGTCGGAGAGGGGCCTCCTCCAGACGTTCCCAATTTACCCGCACTACCCGTTTGGGCTTACCAGGTCTATCCAGAGTCTTCCCTGACCCAACTCACCACCAGATGGGGATCAGTTGACAGCTCCGCCCCTCTCTTCACCCGAGTGTCCAAAACACACGGTCTCAGATCAGATGACACGATTACAAAATTGATCATTGACCTTCGGCCTAGGGTGCTCTGGTACCAGGTACACTTATGAGCATCCCTATGTTCGAACATGGTGTTGGTTATAGACAATCCATGACTAGCACAGAAGTCCAAAAACTGACAACCACTCTGGTTTAGATCAGGGAGGCCGTTCCTCCCAATCACGCCGCTCCATGTGTCTCCATCATTGCCCACGTGTGCGTTGAAGTCCCCCAGCAGAACAATGGAGTCCCCCACTGGAGCCCCATGCAGGACTCCAGTCAAGGTCTCCAACAAGGCCGAATACTCCGAACTCCTGTTTGATACATATGCACAAACAGTCAGAGTTTTCCCCCCCACAACACGCAGGCGTAGGGAGGCGACCCTCTTGTCCACCGGGGTAAACTCCAACGTTGCGGCGCTCAGCCGGGGGCTTGTGAGTATCCTCACACCCGCCCGGCGCCTCACACCCTGGGCAAATCCGGAGAAGAAAAGAGTCCAACCCCTATCCAGGAGTATGGTTCCAGAACCGAGACCACCAGATCTAACCGGTAGCGCTCCACCTCCAGCACTAGTTCCGGCTCCTTCCCCCACAGAGAGGGGACATTCCACGTCCCCAGAGCCAGCGTCTGCTGCCTGGGTCTGGTCCGTCGAGGCCCCTGACCTTCACTGCCACCCGTGTGACAACGCACACGACCCTAGCGGTTCCTCCCACAGGTGGTGGGCCCACAGCTGTATATAAATATATTATGTGTTAATATAAACTATTTATTGGAGCACTTTGTCATTACTCTGAGTCTCAGAGGACCACAATCAGCCCTGTAAATATTCAGTGCGTTCTGCAGGGAATAAGGGTTCAGACAGACAGGTTCCAGGCCTGGGTGGTCCACCATACACTGTGGTGGGTCAGGTAGCTCATCACATCTTCTGACCTTTATAAAATATTACATAGACAGTTAAATTACATATGACAGTGATATTGAAAAGCAGGAAGCAAAGTAACCCGGTGATGCTGTGTCTCTCTGCTCTTTGACAACAATTGGTTTATGACATGCTTTTTAATATTTACGTGGATGCAGTGGGATAAACCAGACAATAATTGTAACGTTACCTGAGGTATCTCCCTGCAGCACGCATTTTCAACCTCGGACGGCATCCGCTCACAATGTCCACATGTGCACCTGTAGTAACATTAAACATCAACTGAAGCATGAAACGGGAAAAGCACGGCAATTTTTTTTAATTCAAGGAAAACAAATTGAATATATTTGGAAACAACAATTAACTTTAATACTTGATCTGTGTGTTTGAAAATATTTAGTACTGACTAGAGAATGTATTTGAACATTACGACATTGCGAGGACTGAGGTAAGAACATTAAGTAGTAATTTCCTTCATATTCGTAAAGTCTGATACATTTTAAGGTCGTAATATATCATATATATATCAAAATAATAATATATATCATCTACCGGCGGTACAGGGGACCTTCATGCTGCTGACACCGCTGCCTTTTCCAGGCAACAGCGGCGCACAGAGAGCCGGGGATAAGAGTAGGTGGGCGTGTCAGGTAACGTTATGTGCCGTGCACCGGAACATAAACACAGACACATCGCCGACAGTATGATAATAACATGAAAACACATCGTTCACTCGAAGTGGTTTCTGTGACTTTCAAATGTTTAAAAACCCAAAAGACGCAAAAATACACAGCCACCATATAACGTTAGCCTTAGCCCCAAATAGCCACATCACTGAAGACACACACACTGCCTACTAAGATGAAAACACACTCAACTTACCACTCTGAAACCTCCTGCTGACCTCTTCCAAAAGAAATTAATTGGTCCTCTTCGCCTGAATCCTCTGAACTTGAGCATTTGGGCTCTAACTGGTAAGGTCTTGCAAATCCCGTTGCCATGTTTGTTTATAGTAGGCTTCCAACAAAATCTGATTCCAGACCGCGTTCTATGTAGATCTGTGCTTAGCCAATCAGAGCGTTCTGCTCTTTAGTTGTGGGCTGAACATTCCATCCAGCAGCGAATCCAAGCGTGTGTGGGAGGGGAGAAAAAGGGCTCTCAGAAAAGTTTTTTGGGGGTAACACTAAACCCCTTACACTAACTAACACTTTTAATAAACTCATATAAACGGTACAAATATAAGTTTAAGTGTCACCATATGGGACCTTTAAGATTCATCCACTTTGTTTTGGAGTGTTTCACAGAGTCACAGAAGAGTCAAATCATTTGGCGACCTCTATGAAAATTACATACTTAAATCCTTCGAACAGCTAAAAAGTGCCTTTAAATACCTGCAGATCAGACACTTTATTAGTTCACAGAAAAATGAGCACTTAACGTCTTCTGCCTCTCCCCCAACCGACATCGTCTTTGGCGGATTTGAAGTTTTAAAAAACACATAAAAAAGATCTCCAATTGTGTAAGAGCTAGTTTAGCTAATTTTAGAGATATAAGGCACCAGTTACCAATAGCTGCAGCTAAAGTTTTTGCATTCAGTGATCTTCTCACATTTATCTTAATGTTCTACAAGCTGGTCCCAGGCAGGTGGGACTACGCTAAAACCTTTATGTACCCTTTACAAACAAGCTGTGAAAGTTCTTGACAAAAAACCAAGAAACTACCATTACTGCACGATTATACAAAAAGCACAACCTATTAACCTTTGACTGTTTTTTTTTTCAGTTTGTGCCTGATGTATAAATTGACCCATGATCTTGCACCACCCCCTCTCAAGCAATGTGTGTCATTTTGCAGAGATGAGGTAAGGGTCACCAGGGCTTCTGTAAGAGGTGACTGTTACACTCAATTTAGGAAGGTCAATCAGCTTTTTAATTTATTGTAGTAGAAAAGTGGAACTTCATTCCACATCACATTAGAGATTGTGCAAGTCTCAGCAGTTTTAAAATGTCCTTAAAGACTTGGCTGAAGGCGAATCAATTATGCGATCATTGATCTTTTTATAACATGGAATGTATATTTTGTATTCTGGTTTATATGTGATGTAATGCTTGTCACATGTTGTTTGTTGTTACGTTTTTATCTGTTTTGATAGTATTGTCTGTATTGTCTATATTGTCCTTTTATCTCCTTGCCCAGGGACCACAGATGTAAATTAGCTGTATAGCTAACTCTGGTACAGGGCCGAACTGTACATGGTCCCTGACAAATAAACTAATAAAATAAAAAATACAAAAGACATCCAAAACCTAAGGGGCTTTGTGTCCCTAACCTACGGTAGAATGTTGGATCTTTTGGCAAATAATGTGTTAAAATCCCGGGTCACATGGGAACAAGATCACACCTTTAGGGATAGTGACTGGGAGGCAACATGTGCAGAAGCCCAAAACTTCTCCTACAACAGCCGCCATAAGCTCTTACAGCTTAATCTTATCCATCGTATTTATTACACACCAGAAAGACTTCATAGAATGAACCGTGCTATCTCAGAAACCTGACCTAGGTGCAAGACAGACAAAGGCAACCTGATGCACATGTTTTGGAGCTGTACAAAACTAACACACTATTGGGGCTCCATTTTGGATACACTTAAAAAGGTCATAGGAGTCGAAATTCCTCATTCGCCAAGACTTGTTTTGTTAGGGGACACAACAGCTCTGCCAGCTGATAGGAGGAAAAATACACGCTTCATCAAACTAGCCTTGATCGCTGGAAACAACTGCATTGTTATCATGTGGAAAAGCGAACTTCCCCCTCCTGTCTTCTTATGGTTGAAGGAGGTTACCTCTTATATGGCCTCAGAAAAAATTATGTTTAATCTCAAAAAGAAACCTCATCTATTTGTAAATTTCTGGAAGGACTTTAGGCAGTAATAATACGCTTCAGCCTGCTGGGCAGCCTCTTCCATTGGTGTTACAATAGGCAAGGAAGTAACTCACTTCACCCTGCTACTACTGGTGACTTAGCTCCCTGACTTTGCTGTGCTCGAATGGAATTCCAAGTTTTTTTGTTTTTTTTTCTTGCCTTGTATCAGCATTATCATTTTTACTAGTAATACTACTATCATTACTTATAATTATTACTATTTGTTTGGGTATTGAGTTATAATTGCAATTACGACTCTGTTTTTATTTCCTTTCCTGAGCCATGCAGGGTTGGGTTTGGGCGGTTAAAAAAGTTAAAATGAGATGGTCTTTTGAACACCCTTGTGTTATCACTTCTTTTATAAAAATGTCAATAAAGAAATTGTTAAAAAAAAAAACAACAACAGACAAAGCCAGAAATCTTGGTGTAGTTATGGACTCGGACCTGAATTTCGACAGCCACATTAAGACAATAACAAAATCAGCCTATTACCATTTTAAGAATATATCAAGAATTAAAGGACTTATGTCTCAGCAGGATTTGGACAAACTTGTGCATGCTTTTATCTTTAGTAGACTTGACTATTGTAACAGTGTCCTTACAGGTCTCCCTAAAAAATCAATTAAACAGCTGCAGCTGATTCAGAACGCTGCTGCCCGAGTTCTCACTAAGACCAAGAAAGTGGATCACATCACTCCAGTTCTGAAGTCTTTACACTGGCTTCCTGTGCCTCAAAGAGTTGATTTCAAAATACTTCTGCTGGTTTATAAATCCGTAAATGGCTTAGGGCCAAAATATATTTCTGATCTATTATTGCATGAACCACCGAGACCTCTCAGGTCGTCTGGGACAGGTCTGCTTGTTGTCCCCAGAGTCAGAACTAAACAGGGGGAAGCAGCATTCAGCTCCAGATATTTGGAACAAACTCCCAGAAAAGTGCAGGTCCGCCGCAACTCTCAGCTCTTTTAAATCAAGGCTGAAAACCTTTCTTAATTTTTATGCTGTACTATGAATTTTATTATTGTATTTTATCTCGTATTAAATTTGTATTCTTTAATATTTTTACATTTATTATTTTTTATTTTCTATTTTTGCTCTTTGCTTTTTAATGTTTGATGTTTTATGCAAAGCACTTTGAGTTGCCCTGTGCTGAAATGTGCTATATAAATAAAATTGCCTTGCCTTGCCTTGCACACACCAGCACAAGTATAAACATCAGGCCACTTACATAGGCTATGGCGAAAGCTCTGCGTGGAGCCTCCGCAGAACCATATAATGATGAGACCCGTCATTTGTCTTCTTTTATCTTTTGTCTCCTCCTGCCTTTGATCTCTGCTGCTACAAAAATCAATCAAAGATATAACTCAATGGAACAGAAATTATTACAATACACCGTATTTCAGTCTTTGGTTATACAGACTGTGTGCAGCACTAGTCTTATACTGGTATCAGATTTATCCACAGTGTCTCAGAGGTCAGAAACATTCCTCAGGGCAATTAAAGTGAATGAAATGTTGCACAAATCTGGGGTCTGGGAGCAAGGTAGTGCTCAAGAGTCAAGATTACCACTTTATATGTCCACTGGGGAGATTATTTCGGTACATAATGGTGCATAACGTAGAAGAACAGTGTTTAGGCCAATGTAGCTGCAATTTAGAGTAATCAAGGCGGCCATTAACAGCACTTTATGAGCTAAGTGTATGGCTTCCATCGTGGCTTTAGTGCAGTCCAAATATCACTGGCAATAGCTTTTATACTTTCATGGGTAATTGTTCAAATGAGCCTGTTTAAACATGTATTCTTTCTCCCAAATCTGTAAAGTTTATTCCCTTTCATTGTCTTTACTTGAGTACATTTTACTCCTACCTGTTTACTTGTACTCTTGAATGCAGCTTTTTTTCTTGTAATTTGAGTTCCACCTTTAAAGGTGCAATATGTAATATTGTATGTAATACTGGCAGCTAGCGGTTAAAATAGTTACTGCACTACCAATTCAAAATACTGGAGAGTCGTCTCCCCCGCCCCCTCCTGCCCAGACTCGAAGTTCACGGAGGTTGCCAGGCTGAGACCGCAGCATTAACAACAATGTTGCTAGATGCTTTTCTCACATAGCCAGAAATTACTCCACAGCACAGCAGAGTAGCTAACGGTAGATGCTGGCTATATTGACAGTCATAAAAGCCCGTGCTCACGCGGAGCTCTGTAACCAACTGACAGACACTTTTTCGGCTTAAAATTACAGTATGAACCGCTAAAAACACAATAACCTCACTGTCCTCTCCACACGCCAGTCAGGCACACTTCCTCGGCTTAGCATTACAATACGAAACGCTAAAAATACCACTACCTTGCCGACGGAACACACTTCATTGGCTTAGAATTACGGCAACAATCGCTAAACACACTGCAAACTCACAGTCCTCTCTTTCCGATTTACAGCCCCCCTCTCGTGGCTTAAAATAACTCACCGTTGTCGGCTCCAGCCGCTGAACTACACGTTGTAAACAGCCATGGCCCGCTTGCCTGGTCGTCCCGGTAACGTTAACAGTTAGCAGGGTTAGCATGGCGGCGTTAGCCAGGACCAGTCGGGATCACTTTACTGACTGTGTCTCAATTTGTTTTTGCGAGTAACCAACTCGGTTACTCTAGCTATATAATTCAATGTGAGTACACAAATGTTGAAATGACTAAAAATGCCCGTCCCTAGTAGCTGTGATAAATTAGCCTGAAGCTAATGTTTACCTGTTCAGGAGAAAATAAGCCAACTCTGCGTCCTTTTGGGATCCAAGCTGTCTCCATCTTTCAAATACATCTCCAATATTTACCAGGGGGTTGTTACGTCTCTGGTCACGCAACTGTTAGAAACATGCTGTTTTCTTTTTTAATGTCAGGTAGAATCTATCTCCGTTGATCCTGTTGGTTTGTTTGCTGCTTTCATGGCTGTACTACCATTACAGCTGTAGCGCGCTGGCTTTACGTTTTTACAGGTATGTCTACCTGGCCTGGCTGTCAAAACTGGGCCGTTGATAACAACACACAGATCAAAACATAAACATAAATTCTGTCACGGAATGTAAATTTCAAAAAGAAAAAATACTGAAATTAGCATTGTTGTCAGAAAATATAGTATTTCAGTTTAACATGTTTCCTTAATATCTGATGAGGCATTGGTGTCATTTTTGGATTTATTACAGTACAAATATTACATATTGGACCTTTAACTACTGATCCCACAGATTTCAAGGTTATTCTTACTACAGGTAGCATTCAGATTAAAAGACAGCAACGGTAAGTCCCTTAAAGTGCTCATATTATGCTTTTTGGCTTTTTTCCTTTCCTTTATTGTGTTATATATCTTTTTTGTGCACGTTATAGGTTTACAAAGTGAAAAAGCCCAAAGTCCACCCCAAAGGGACTTAACATTGCCAACAGAAAACACCGTTTACAAACTGCTCCAAACAGCTCTATTGTAGTCCAGCCTTTATTTCTGTGCCGAACATGCGTCACTTTGTAACACACGTTGTAACACACGTTGTAATGCTCGCCTAGCTGCTAGCATGGCGCTCCCTCATACTCTGCTTCTGACTGGCAAGTAGTCCTTACCTAGGTACTGCGCATGTGCAACTCCCAACAGAGATGGGATAGAAGTGAGATGTCTCACTCTGTAGTTAAAACAGAGAGCTCAACACACAGGGTGAAAAGAGGAGCTGCAGCAATGTGCAGTACAACAAAAATATGTTTTTTGAAAATTAAACTATGTATACCTATTCTGATATAACCTCGAAATACAATTATGAACCTGAAAATGGGCATAATATGAGCACTTTAAAAAACACTGAGTGCAGAGACCTGCCTCTAACTTTGCCATGCTTTGTGTGAAGTTTTAAAGAAAAACTCCCCCTAAGATACTTTCCCCGTATTCAATATTTTCATCTTGTAACATTTTAACTCTGTTTTTATCAAGAAATTGTACATATTTACAAGCATCGCCTACTTTTTCAGTTATTTCACTTTTTACTGACTGCAAAACAATCACCATCATTTCTGTCTATAACTACTTTCCTAGAAACGAGTGTCTGTGTCTTAAAACAACAACGAATAAGGCAGGTCACTGAACTAGAATAAAGACAAATAGCACTTGATTTTTAGAAAATACTATTTTACATTAAAAAATAACATAAGAACCATAAGAGTCATACGAATGAGATTTCTGCAGTAGTATACATAATATTTCCCAGACTAAGTCAACATGAAGCTATTTCATCAGTGCAGCCCGGCTGCTGTCGCCTGCTCTCGTCTACTTTACAGGCGAGGCGCAGTTCATCTCCAACGAGCCGAGAGTTCAGTCGGCGGCAGGGCAGTCGGGACTCACCCGGAAATGGCGAGCGGAGTGAGGTGACGTGACTAGTCTCTCAAAATCTGACGAAAATCTTCTAAACTGACCTTTGTTGAGCTGAAATGAAGACAGATTCAGCAACTGCATCACGGCCTATTTCTCGCTTAAAATGTTTTCAGAAACATGTTTCAGTGAACTATTTTAGTACAATATGAGATCGTATTCTGAACGGCCGCCATGACAGTCTGGCTCTCAATATCTGGAGAAAACAAACCCATGTGACGTGTTCGTCCAATCAGCTGCCGGTTTTCATTACTTGGGCAACAATACAGAGTAGCGCCGCCTGGTGTTATGGAGACGTATTACGTTTCTCAGCCGCCACATGAAGTAAACAAACACAGCTGCGTTAATTTCGTTAATTTTTTTTAACGAGTTAAATATTAAAAAATTAAAGCAAAAATTAACGCGTTCATTTTGACAGCCCTAATATATATATATAAAAAAGGAAAAGAGACAGTGATGCACAGAGGCCTTGAGTTTACAACCTTGCCTATATGTAGGTACAGTATTCTATCCTATCAAAATGTATCCATCAGTCATGTTTTCTAGTTAAATGCTACGCTTATGAGCCAGAACGCCATTAAATGCCCAAAGTGTACGAATGATACTTCCCCCATTTCAAGTTGTACTCCTCCACTTTATCAAGCAACCTATAGGACAATTGTCACATGTTGTTTGTTGTTACAAACAGCCAGCTGACCCAGAGCGGCGTGCCACGAGTCCAGTGCTGGTGCAGAGGGGGCTTTCCATTCTTTGACCAGAAGTTTCCGGCCTAACATGAGGACAGTCTGGGTCCAGTTAGAGAGTGGAGGGGTCATGTCACTTAATGCAGAGGGGTCCCCCAAAATAAAGGGTACAGACTAGGGGTGAATGGGATATTCTGGTCGACAATTTCCTCTACGAATGCATGTAGGGAAGACCAAAATGCCTGAATTTTTGGGCAACTCCACAGCATGTGTATTAGGGTACCACTTTTGTCCTGACACCTCCAGCATTCCGAGTTATCAACCAAACCAACCTTATGCAGCCTGGATGGTGTCCAATAGATTCTATTCAGTATTTTGAATTGAATAAGTCGCGTTCGCATTTCCCTCAAAAATCTTTTCCATTTCTAAGAATTCTGCCCCATTCTGCATCTGTGAATGACACCTTTAGGTCAGTTTCCCATGTCCTTTTAAGGGACAATATATTGGAGTCCAAGGCCGTAAGGATCATAGCATAGTAAGCAGAGGCTTCACGGCCACGCACAAAATGTTTTAGGACCTTCTCTAACATGTCACCGCTCGGAGGGACTAACGAAGGAGAGCCGAAGACCTGCACCAGGAGGTGTCTTAACTGAAAATACTTCCATTGTTGATTACGTGGTAAGTCAAATTACCGTCTAAGTGCCTCAAAAGATTTAAATGTCCCAACATGGTACAAGTCTCCGAGCACCCTAATCCCTTTTTGCAACCAGAGCCTCCAAAGGAAGGGAGATTTATTTATACAGAGCTTAGGATTTTGCCAGATCCCGGCAGACTAGTGCAGATACGGATCAAATTTAAAGATCTTAGCTATTTTCTATGTGACTGATTTTGTTGGGCTAATTTAGCTGTGATGTACGCTATGGGTGTGAGAGGGGAGGACACTGCACTTTCGAGGTTGAACCACGGGGGAAGACCACTGTGCCATATGCCTAATGGTGAACGCATAATGGTAAAAGAGCAAGTTGGGCACACCTAATCCTCCTCTGTCCACTGGCCTCTGCAGCTTTCGCAGGTTCATCCTGGGGCGTTTGTTATTCCATAAAAATGTATTACAAATCAAATCAAATTGATCAAATTGTTTGAAATAGTGCAGAGGAATTTGGACTGGGAGAGCCTGTAGCAAGTAGTTGAATTTTGGAGCACAAATCATTTTAATGATGTTTGCCTTGCCCCACATACTGTAGAGAGATACAATGGAGACCACCGCTCTATATCAGCCTGCAGTTTGTCCAGTAGGGGGTCAAAATTTGTTTTGATCAGATCCGTCAGTATGGGGGGGGAATGTTAAGCCGAGATATTTAATGCCTTTATTAGGCCAGGTAAAAGTACCTGACAGGAAGAGGGATTTGGGACAATATGGTGTGAGAGCCTCTGGGTCATAATTGAATTATACTCATACTTTAATCTAGTCAACCTGGTAAGATTTTCAGAGGACATATTTTTTTTTAGGTTAGATTCTGCAGATATGATCTGTTTTTCAAAGTCCTGGAGCTTAGTATTGTTTTCCTTCTTCCTGAATGATGAGTATTGAATTATGTGGCCTCTCAAAAAGGCTTTCAAAGCCTCCCATGCTACCCCTGCTGACGGAGCCGTTGGGAGATTGGTCTCTATATAGAGGTTAATTTGTGATCTAAGAGATTCCTTAAAGGTCTCATCTAATAGAAGGCTAGAGTTTAACCTCCATCTAGTTGACCTAGCTGGCTTATTAAAGGACAGAATATGGAGAAATATTGGACTGGTCTGAAATGATTATATTACCAATGTCACTTGCTTCCATAGTTGATACCAGCCACTGAGACACCAAAAAAAAGTATATTCTGGAAAACGACCTATGTAGTGAAGAGAAGAATGTAAAATCTCTCGCTGATGGGTTTTGTAACCGCCAAATGTCTACTAAGCCAGATGCTTTGGACATATCTGGCCAGTATATGGCCAGTAATATGGCCATTTTAACATATCAGGGGGGGTCAATAGGTGTCTCACTTGACTAGGGCCCTTATTGACAACCCTGGAGCCTGTGTATGTACCCTGTTCCCATGGCAGCTTTATTGTACACCCAGACCAACCAGTACTCCTGTGCTGGAATTCTTGGCCCTGGGTTTTCTGTGTGTCAGTTAGTTTGGAGTAATTTCATGAAACACAACTTTATGTTGAAAAATGTACCATAAAAGCACAATATATATTCAAGTAAGAATGTTCTTAAAACTAGATAGAACACAGGGCACACCATTTTCATAAGAAAGCACCTTTATTGGTTAGTACTGAACTAGTTATGCATATTCCTTAATAAATCGGAAATTGATACAATAACCAAAATCAGCCTTGGATTTTACAATTATTTAAATGCAGATAAACAACATGCACTTTGGTACATATTCACAGCACTGGCCTTATAAGGGAGCAAAGCTGCAATAGGGAGGCACCTGAATGTGAATGTGTGTGTGTGTGTGTGTGTGTGTGTGTGTGTGTGTGTGTGTGTGTGTGTGTGTGTGTGTGTGTGTATGTGTGTGACTGCAGCCTAACTAACTCCTTAACCTCTTGAGTCTTATTCTGAAAATGTATACTGCCAATTGAACTTTGATTTATTAATTCTAGCATTTTATTTTGACAACTTCAGTGTTCAGAAGCACTCACCGCATAATGCTTATCATGCTTGTGTGTGTGTGTGTGTGTGTGTGTGTGTGTGTGCGTGTGTGTGTGTCAGAGGTGTCAAGTAACGAAGTACAAATACTTCGTTACCTTACTTAAGTAGAAATTTTGGGTATCTATACTTTACTGGAGTAATTATTTTACAGCATACTTTTTACTTCTACTCCTTACATTTTCAAGCAATTATCTGTACTTTCTACTCCCTACATTTTAAAAATAGCCTCGTTACTCATATTTAAGTTCGGCTTGTTTTCATTCCAGCTCGTCAGTCATCGTTCAAAAAAACACACACAAAAAAACCTATCCAAATCGCTCCATCCGGAGAGAGTGAATTTGATTGTGGTTGGATGAGAAGTATAAACATAGCTATTCCGACACCCTATTGGTTTGTACGCGATCCATAACACCTGTACAGACCTGGTGCTAATACGCCACCGGTGCCTTAACGACCGTTATCTACCGGACCGAATAGCAACACGGATTTCGGTGCCTTAGGTGCCTGCGCGATGCTCGAAAACGGACGTTAGAGGGAACTGAACATCGCCGCCGCGGGACGCTAGTCAACACTACAGTAGGAAGCAGGTTAGCCTAGCGTTAGCTAGAAGATGGAGTAAACATGATAAAATGCTGAGAGCTAAACGGTGTAAAAGTGTGTCTATATTTCACTGGAGAGGAGTCTGACACCAGACTGTAGCTGCCGTTGTCTGAAAAACACAGAAGAGATGTAGCCTACGTGTCACCTTTTTCAGCCCTTCTGAGTTTGCAGGTATGATTTTAATATACTGTAACATTATTATAGTCATATGATTTTGTCCCCGCGTTTTAGAGTTAAGCTGTTGTCCTTAATGGCATTTCCCCCCCTTACATCAGGGGTCATGAACGTTTTTTAAGCCAAGGACCCCTTAACTTAAAGTGATATGTAGCAGGGACCCCCAACATATTGTATGAAATTATGTTGCATATTAAACTGGGCCTACAATAACTGTTAGGGTAACCTAAAGCCTTCTTACATACCTTTTTTCATAAGCTATTAAAATATTAATTGTTGGCATGATTTTACAAATCATATTTTAATGTTACATACTGTATGTGACATACTGTATGTGGCACAGTAAATCTAGGATTAACTGTATCTGTGGGCTGATATCTTAGTGACTACCTTACCTATAGGCCAGTAAGCATATAATCAGTGGGAATTTATATTTGCTAATAATATGTTGGAATTATGTTAAGGCATTTTATTTTTATTTTTTTGAAAGACTCAAAAATGTACAATAATTTGGAGGCCCCCCTGCAATGACTCTGAGGACCCCTGGTTGAAGATCTCTGCCTTACATTACTTTTACTTTTATACTTTAAGTAGTTTTGAAACCAGTACTTTTACACTTTTACTTAAGTAAAAAGCTTGAGTTGATACTTCAACTTCTACAAAAGTCTTTTCAAACCCTAGTATCTGTACTTCTACTTGAGTAATGAATGTGAATACTTTTGACACCTGTGTGTGTGTGTGTGTGTGTGTGTGTGTGTGTGTGTGTGTGTGTGTGTGTGTGTGTGTGTGTGTGTGTGTTAACAGCAGCAGGCAGAAGAGGGCAGCAGACATTCGGGCTGAGAGCAGACTGTTTGTTTCATGTCTCTCCTCTCCAATCCAGGGAGGGGCTCATTAAATCTGGCTCCCCATCTCTGGCTGATGAATTCTTTATTAATACAATATGTTCACCCTGTGCTCCTACAGAGATATCATATAAAAGTTCAATTAACTGGGGCTTGATGATCTCAATGAGATGATCTATTACAGCTAAAAGCTCCCTCTACACGGTCCACTGGAGCCTTTCCAGAGCGAAAGTATATACGGAAAAACAGTGAAGGAACATCCACCAGCGAATAACAAAGGGAAGTCAGACGCTGCATGGGGATTTAGATGTTCAAAGGAGCAGCTTACGCCTCTGGGCCAAGCAGGGCCCTCTTGAGTCTGAGAATGAAATCTGTTGTTTAACAAGCCTTTATTGGAATCCACACTTCTACCAAAATGTTGAAGATCAGGGACAAACAGAAGCGCACAGCGGCTGTACATGAGCCAGCGATGAGCACAATCCCAGAGAATTTTTGTCAGTGAGGCCATATCAGACTGTATGATTTCCATATTGGTATAACAAAATCCACAGGTGTGTGTTTGTGTGTGAGTGTGTGTACAGAGCTGGAGCAGGGATGTGTTGAGCTTCAGGTGGTGGATATAGCAGAGAGCTTGCTGCCTTTGATTCCCTCCCCCAGTTCTTTTGCCTGTGTAGTTTCTAGAGGTTTATTAAGCACCGCCTTGGTTTGTTTCAAGAGTCCCATGGGTGCTCCAGAGACCCGGACACTGTCTTTTAACTTTAGTATGCTTTGTGTGACTTAAGATTTAAAGGAAGGATCCCTCTCTGAGGCTCTTATGTTGTTAGGTATCTCCATTTTTGTGACATCCAAAACACTCCAGTTAGTTTTTGCTGATTTATTTGTTTTAATGTGAAATTGCAGCTAATTTTCAGAAAAACTGAATCGTCTGCAGCCACTTTACTCACCGCAGGATCATTTTCATCTTACTGTTTATGTATCATTTCATACCATCATTAATTCCTAACAAGTTTAATGCTGTGTCTCCATTTCCGTACTTCTCTACTTACTTGCTATTGTGAGTGCATAAACAGAAGTATAATGCAAAATGCAACACAATGCAGTGCGCTCTCAGTAGGCCTACCTGGATGGTGCACTCAACAGTCAAAAAGTTGAGTGTAAAACGCTAGACACTACTCACCGTCAACGGTCTCCATCTTTGCTACGTAGCATCCCTGGAGACTCGCAGAAACCTTATTTTAGTAGAATAACTTCTAAAATCTGCAACCTAATGAATAGAAATCAAGTTGTGTCATTTCTAAAAAATGAGTGTATCTTGAAATAGCAATGAATAAGACAGGTCACTGCACCAGAATCAAGGAAAATGACAACAAAAAAATACTAATTTACATATTAAATATTATTACAATACTAGCTGGTTTTGTTTTTGGTTTTTTTTTTGTTTCCCAGAATGCCTTTTTTACAGCTTGCAAGAAAGGTGTGTAAACTCCCAGTCAGAGGATGATGCATAAGCAATAACAAAATATGGTCATTCAATGTTGCAATTGTAATTTATTGTTGCAACTGCTTGTTCCTGAATGGTTGGTTTGTCTGGGATGATGCCAAAAGCATCCATGGTGAAAGCCCAGGGGAGCAATGATGTATAGACACACTACAATGATCCAAAGAGCTGCCAGTGCACCATGGAGCACATTTTTAATCATCTCACATATTTAATTTAATTCTAAGGTTCAGGAACAAAGACCAGGCCTCACTTCCAGCATCTTTCACCTCAACATTAATGGTTTGGTTCAGTCACCGCTCTTATCAGCTCATTTATTTACCCCACTCTCATACAGTATATGGTTGTTCAATATGAAGCTACATTCAGAGGGCTGCTTAACATAGCTTAGCATAAAGACTGGAAACAGGTGGAAACAGCTAGCCTGGTTCTCTCCAAGATGAAAAGGGTTTTCTCCGAGAATTGTTTTTGGCAGCTGCATTTTATTATGGTCAATTGAGACTACTGCGAACTGAAGAAAATCTACCTAGACTGTGCTTGATTCCTCCCAGTATGACATTTTAACTTGACTTTTGATGCCTTTAACTGCTAAAGGCAAGACACAAATAAACAGCAAAATGCTTTTGGATGGGATTTCATGTTTGACATACAGTAGATGAAAAAAAGCCTGTGTCAAATTCCCTGTTTGTGTTCCCGCTTACTTGGCCATTAAAGCTGATTATGATTCCGTTGTATTGTTTCAAAATGTTTAAAGTGAGAGTGAAGATGATTGTGACTCTGGCTCTCATTTGGTTTTAGGCAAAATGTTTATCCGGCTTTGTTATATACATTTATAACCATTTCACTTATTTGTTGGTTTCACAGCCCTTACCGCAAGGTGCTTTGAATTCTAGCACTGAATTCAATTCTGAAGACGTCCCTTTAAATAAAGAAAAGCCTGTCTTTTATACTACAGTACTGACATGCTTTTCAAAGCTACAAAGAAAAGGTCTGATTTTATTATATGAACCACGCAACCTAATATGAATGGTAATGTTATACCAGATATATACAGATGCAATATATATATATATATATATATATACAGAGTTGTGTATAATGATGAAGCTGTTGTTCCATCTCTTGTTTACTACCAAATGATATCATGTGCTCTTGTCTCCCTTAAGGCATGAATACAGTATTCTGAAGTGACTTGAATTGAAAGCACACTCCAACTGAGCCCAGTGTGAGCCCAATGGAATCAATCTCCTTCTGGTTAACCTCAGATTCACTTACACACCACCAACACACCTCCATCTGTGTTTCTGTCTAACCTGCATTCAGCTGAGAAACAAACCGACCCCCAACTTTACGTTTCTCTCGCTCACATTGTCACATTGCTGTGGCTCCTCAGCTACCACAGGGCTCCTGGTGGAGGTGCTGAGGGAGCAGGGAGAACATTGTTTAAACTACAGTAAAACACAGCTCCCTTCAGCTCCTAGATCAAAGGCAGAGGATTACCAACAGCCTGCTGTAATGAGACCACAATGACTTGAAATCGCTGGGATGGCTTGGTACACTCTCCCCCAACCACAACATCGTTATGAGAGACTGCGGTGGAACACCCTGAGAAAGACAACAGTAATCTAGTAATGTGGGTTTCTCTGGGTGTAAACCAATCTGCTCTGCTCGAATCTCCGTGTGTGTGATCCTGCTAGAAAACTAGAAGTGCAGTTTAAAAATCTTGAATACATATCTGGCTTTATAATAACAGAATCAGTATTCCTGCAATGAAAGAAATGCTGCACTGATTTTATGTTATTATGCAGTCACAGTCACAGTGAGAAAGAGAAAGGACATGCAACAAAGGTGCTCTGACCAAATCGAACCAGTACCGATAATTATTAAATCTGTCTATTAAAAGCTGTTTGTTTGCAATCTTTAAATCTACAAATCTGCGAATATTTTCAAATGTCAAAATAAAACATATTCCATAATGAGACCTAGAGTAATCATCATTTCATCATCATCTAAAAGCTGTTCATGGCCAAATTAATGGGTTAATGAACTCATCTTTATTCACGTTGCTTTTGTAATTTACATTTGTAAGCAGAAACAATGTAACGTTAATTAACGTTCCAGACTCATTGTGAACAAATATAGAAATTTACAGTGTATTTGACCTTGTGTATTGTCTCAGAACAAGCACTAGTGACTGATAAAATCACAATGAGCAGTGATGAAAGCAGTTGTGTGTATCGTGGGGATTGGATTAAATTGTCTGAATTTGATGTTCTTCCTTGCTCCCTGTGCACCAGTATTATCATCACCATCTCAGGGTCTAACATGTTCATTTAGGCTCATGTTTAAAGCAAATTAATTCATTTGCATTTATGCTGTTTGTGTGTGTTTGTGCCGCTGTGGAAGTGTGAACCAGCCGCTCTGCAGTGTTGTTGTATGAATGCTGTAATTACAGCTGGTTTTGACGTTCCCTCGGTGCCCGGCTCCCTTTCGCGGAGATGAGAGGAGAAAGTGACACGCTCCCTCACATGTTCTCCTCAGGGAACACTTATCAAAACAATACGCCAGCCATCATTCAAACACAGCCCTGCATACTTTGCCACTTTGAAGTATCCCCATCCTCTTGTTTTTTTAATCCCCTTCGCCTTTTCTCTCAATGTAATCCCACTGTAACTGCAGGGATTCTTCACAATTCAGGCCATTTGTTCATACAAATACAACACTTCATCAACAAATAACAATATGTTGGGATCGAGTATTGAATAAAAGGGCTAAAGCTAAATGGGTTCAAGTGCTGGCACTGCCATGCATCCCTGCGTCTCTGTTGCCAATCCCTGTAAAAAGTTAATGTAAGCAGGATTCACAGGGAACTGCTGGTGATGAAATTATGGTGTAACTGATACCAATGTGCCATAGTAGAGGAGTGCATGGCCGACTTCGTCTTTGAAGGAGGCTCTTCCCACCCCACGATGCACTGCTGGAGAGGACTCCTGTATGGTTGTACAGTACAAACAGACAGATGGAGGGCAATACTGCACAAAAAGCAGGCAATCGTTTTGCCGCAATACAGAAAAAGCCGGCAAGTTAAGGAATTCATTGTAGATTCACTATTGCACACAGCACTGAAATCTGTGAACTCTATTGTAAATATATATACAGTATACAGTAGGGGTTGATATCAAACAGAATATGTTATTTTTGTGCCAAGGTCACTGAGATATTTTTTTCATATTTCAGATTCTAACATTTATATTTCACTTCTTCAAATCTGCAGTTGATAATCTGATTTTGAACATGTAGTCAATGAAATAGCACTTAACTGTATTATGATTTAAACTATGATTGAGTTAATAATTTTAAATTAGTTTTTTTTTTATTCAATTGTGTCATGATTACTCTTAAATCTTAATTTTTCAGTTGCTGTTAGGAAAACATTGGAATGTATGAAAGAATGGTGTTGTCGATACATTCATAACTGATCTTAATACATGATTTGTTAGAGGTTATAAAACAGACGAAATATAAAATTCTTGCAGGGGCATTGCACATATCACCACAACTTTTCCTGATCCCCGCGACCTCGATGATTACAAATTCATGCGCGACTAAAGAGGTGCATCATGCATAATAAAAAACTGCAGTGTCTGCAAAAAACAGCAAGAGGAACACTGTAAACAAAGGGGGTGTAAGAGCTCTGAGGGGGAGGCCGTAAAAACCCACGGCTACAGGGATGCCAAAAACATGTTTTTGAGAGGGGTGAGCCAGTGTTGCCTATTACTATAGCAACAAGAAGACCTGGCTGCTTCAATCAGCTTTTGGTTTGTCGGGGAGGCAGAGGATAGGCAGAGGAGCTCCAGCAAAGGAGACATGCAGAGTCCTCCTGGTTTTACTAATGAGGGCCTCCACACATCCTACCTGTCACAGTGCCTGTCACGCCACACAAGCAGCCTGCAGAGGTCAGGTACAAGGAGCACAAACACAGTGACAGCCAGGGGACAGAGACATTAAATACCTGTGGTTACAGAACCAAACTTTGACTATTACCTGTTGTGGTATAACATACATTCTTTTTCCCATTACGGATGGATTTTGAAACATGCGGCAGTACTTACAGATGGAACATCAGACACATTAACGCACGCATTTCATTAGGTTTAACCTGCTGTCACCAGAGAGCGGCCGTTTTATTGTCACTGTCTGTAAACTTGACTCCATCATCTGTCGGTTTTACTTCACTTTACTTTTTTGCCATTTGGGATTAATCGATTTGGGATCAAAGTCTGTCCTCCAGCAGCTGGGAATGACGTTCGGCTATATATCTTCAAAAAAAAAAAAAAAAAAAAACTGTGTGTAATTAACTTACATGTCTTTACATTTTTGCAGTAATTTTGCTTGCAGTCGTAGCAGATGCATTGTTTTTTTTTATGGTTGATTAAACATCATGATTAAATAAAGATCCTGTTTTGAGAAGCCTTTTAAATGATAATGATGTTGTTGTGACTGAGAGGAGCTTTCCAACGGCAAGTGGAAACTACGGTGAAGCATATTTGTGACAGAATTACATCCAGCTATATAACACTATACTTGATATTTTTATTATTGTGAGTAACACTTTGCTTCAACCCCACCAGTATATATATATGTAATATATACAGTAATCATTTCATAAATGGTTTATAACATACTATAATGCTGTAATAAGCAGATATAAGGACATTTTAAGTGTTGACAAGAGTACAGTATTTGTCAACATTATAACTTCTTCTATGAAGGCATAATTTATATAGTTAAAATTGTGTTTTATTTGATTGTCATTATTTGATTGTCATTCATTATTTGTCTTCATTTATGGGTGTACCCAGGAGTAGTTCAAGTGTTACCAAATACACACTTTTATTGGCTTACAACTACATTATGGTAAGTTCTAAATGATTTATTAAACATCTATGTAATGCTTATAAATGCTTAATGGAGGGTTAAAATAAAGAGTAACCATATTTTTTTGTAAATGTATTATCATTATTAATCTGATGAGTGTTACTACCATATTTCACTTGTATATCCTACTGATTTTACGGATCATTGCACAATAAATAAAAGTAGACAGCAGTGAGGTGGACAATTTACAAACTCTTTATCATTGAAAGCTAAAATATCTGGTCACACATTTCAGTTCTATTCCACGTGTTTGGTGGCATGATATTCGATTTTTTTTTTAAGATAAGATGGTGCTGATATATGTTGATACATATTCTATTTTAAATGTCTTTCAACTTATTCTGTGTGTGTGTGTCTTACACTGAGTTTTTAACAGTTGAAACCCCCTTGCAGACCGCCCGTGTCTCCTTCCATGTGGTGCGGCTGTAGGTGACAACATTCTCTGGGTCACTGTGAAAGCCAGACTACAGGTGCAATGTGGGTGATCCATTCCAACTCTGATCAACACTTAGAATCGGTGTCACATGTTGTGAATGGCTGTAAGCGTATTCAGAGTTTCGTACTGCACACATATTGTTGACTGAGGAGATGTTCTAATCCTCTGTATACTCTGTGTTTGTGACCTGTGCATGGATGAAGCTTTGTCTGATTAACTAATCAGCCCCTCTGTGCAAATATCAGCGGGCTCGGATGTACGGGATGGAGATACAGGTTCACAAACTGACTCTTATTACTGCTCAAAAATGAGCTAGATGGCTGGCAAAATGTTATTCCATCTAAGCTTTAACAGTTTTTCTTGAGTGTCACAGAATGTATAAAACCTCTCTAAATGTTTGATGCTTTTTTGATTCAATTTGCAAATAAGGCATTTAAAACATGTGTCTGTGTGTAGGGCTGTCCGACTCCTTTCTGTGTGGATTTTGCATTCTGTCTCATGTTCGTCTACATATCTACTCTCCACAAAAGACGTGACAGGAAAATATATCTTAGGTTATGCTCCTCAAGTGTATCTTACATTTAAATACTGTTTATGCAATATGTATCTAATGAAGAAACATTTGTGTTATTCATTACACCTCGTAAAATCTATTTAAAAAAACAGCAATTAGCTTGAGTTTTCTCCTCGGCTCGACTATCCACGCAGTGACGTCAATGTCTGTATATTTCTCATATTTTCACAAAATTGTTTAAAAAAAAACACTGGACTTCATGAGACAGGAAGCACTGGACTACTTTGGTTAATGTATATATTCTCATATAGCCTCTGTCTTTCTTTTATTACTTAATTTACTTCATGTAACAATGTCAAATGCTGTATACCCATATTGTAAAAGTTTAAAAAAGTTAAAATATATATATATATATAAAAAACACTGGACTAGATTGGTCATACTTAAAAGACCTTTAGTACAAGTAACTTCTATGATGTTGTTTAATGTATTTATGTGAAAGCTTCACAAAGTGCAGAAGACAAAGTGGTAAACTGAAATACCTACAAAAAAAGTTAAGTAAAGGGACTTTAGGATGGTTTAGCTTGCAAAGTATTTAAGTTAGTAAATAAAGTTAGAAATTAAGTTAATACTTAGAACATGTCTGAAGTAAATTAGGAAGATACCAAGAATCACATGATAAATGTGATGTCAAAAGAGGGGGCCATAAAGAAAATGAACAATTGTAACCTAATTGAGTTGAAGTGGCTGTTTGTCTGGTTATGATCCCAGCTGGATGTCATAATTTCTTCTCACCAGACATCACTGGTCATAATTTACAGTGAACCAGTCCCAGGTTGGTGCTAATGTGTAATGATCAGCGATCAGTGTAAGACCGATGGCAGGCCAATGGAAATAAAAAAGTTCCCCCAGATAAACCAATGGTGTGGCCACATCGTTACAGCGTTCAGCGAATCCCCTGCGGATCTGATGCAACAGGGCTGCAACTAAAGTTACACCTTCGAACTGCAACATGATGTCCTTCCGCTACGGCGCTACGAAAACTAGTGCCTGCTACACCGTCTGGTGAATTATCCCTCGATCCTCTACACTGTTTCAGTTTAAAAGTGTGTTTAGGGTTTTATTATTATTGTATTTAACGTGTTGCCATATTTTTTTCCGAGTGTGACTGGACTGTTAGGTAAGGCATTTCTGCCCATGTTTTTCTGTCAGTTACTTTTTTAAGCAGGCTACTCATGTGCATTTTAGTTTCAATAATGGCATTATTTTAATACTTTCTATTGCATCTCAAGAAAGCACAAATGCTATATGTCAATATGTTATTTAAAATGCATCCTTATTTTTTTCCATTAACTAAGTAGGCTAAAAAAGAACATTTGCAAATCGAGATATAGAATACTTAAATGATTCTAATACATGAAATAAATCAGGAGAGTTGTAACAGGGTGTGCTGCTTGTCTGTGGTCTCTGGATAATGGGAAAGTCCCCAGGTTCATGACGTAACGGCCGGGTGAACTCTGTAAACTGCGGATTAATTTCGTCTGCTGTGATCAGGTCCGGGCACCAGGAGTTGCAGAAGTAGCGGATTTAAAAACTTTCTGTCTGCAAGTCTGTTCGTCGAAATAGCGCTTCATGAACAGTCCCTGACTATCAAAAGGGGAAATATGGCTTTTTAAACTGTGTCTGTCTTCCTCCTCGTCGTAAAGCTTCGCGTGCTTTGCTCCTGCAACGCACTACAAGACTATTCAGAAACTATGGGGTGAGTAAAACTGCTTTCTAGCTTTAGGGGGGACAGCGGAAAGTTCGGAGAATCATGTCTTCAGGTTCGACACTGTTTAAACTAACACTACATTGTATGCTACATTTAGCTGTTAATTTACATCATTTACAGGACTATTTTAGCCATTATTACGGTTATTACTGATTTTTATTAAAAGGGTGAATTTATTTAATTCCTGTTTCTTGGTACAAGTTTAAGTGCACAACTACAGCTTACATTCTGGAAAATAACTTCATATATGTATATATATGTATATGTCTGCGTGTGTGTGTGTGTGTGTGTGTGTGTGTGTAGAAGTCTGGAATTATGTTATTCAAATAATGTCATGATTTTCACGTTTTTAATTTGTTTACATTTTGTCAATTATTTTCCCATGGTTTATTTTTCCTCAAAGTATGTCAAGTTACAGTTTTGCACGTTATTGCTTGATAATTATATTGTTGTGACATAAATCAATAATGGCTCCACCGCATGAGGTAGCAGGTGAATGGCAAAGTGAGTGGAGTTCATTTGAACTCATTCAACTTTTAAAATAAATAGAATTTTGTAGTTTTTATTTTTTAATATTAATTCTTCTTATTTTTTTTATGTTTTGGGGGATTATTTAGGGCTTTAGAAGATGAACTGGAGAATTTAAAGGGTAAATAAAAAATTGTCACATTTGTTAATTTTCCAAATTGTTTCCCCACAGGTCTTCAGGTGTTTCCACAATTCTTTCATCCACCCAGTGCACGGTTTGTGCTTTTGAACAATTTAATCGAAGCAGACGACACAATGGCGGCATCGATCCTTCGCAGGAAAATTCCTCCCATTTCCACAGGCGAGCTCGGCGCTCCCCATCTCCGACAGGCTAGCCACAGCCAATCACGGCCCAGGACGGGGGCGGAGCTAGCGGGGAGGCAGCACTTAATTGGTGAGTTTTGCCAAGACGCTTTTTTATTTTTCCACATCCCGAGGTCGGAGCCGCAGTGCAGCACGGGGCTAATGTCGTACAGTGAGTACAGCTAAGTGGATATTTATCGAATGCAGACGATGCTGTTCAATCATTTTCAGATGATCGGTTAGTTGTTCACTTGGATTCTTTCGGATGTATTGCTTGATTTTTAAAGCTTAATACTTTTTCACATTTATCCTCTCTGCCTGGCGTGATTTAAGATTTTTTTCCTGAATATGTAGATTTTATTTCACTTATTCTACACAAACAGCTGAATGAAAATAATGGATTGCTTTACTGAATATGTGATTATTTTCAATTTTTTATAGGTGATGGTCACTCAGATTGGATGACGGAAAAAGTTGATTTGTCTTCATTTGTGTCGACGACCGAGTCTTCTCCCAGCTCATCCCTTCCACCCTCGCCGTTAGAACAAGATGTCAAAGTGCCCTCGGATCTGGAGGTCATGACCTCACTGCTGCAGGAGGAGCTGGCTCAGCTGGAGGACTACTTCCGCTCCGAGTCCACATCCACAACAAACAAGTTGGAGAAATCCTCAAAATGTGACAAGGGTGCTCAAGCCATGGGCTCCCAGTCTTATTATCAGTTACCCTATGGCTCGTATGGGACCGGCCAATCAGAAACCAGCCCTGTGGTTGTTACCTTGGCAACAGGGGAACTGGACCTGGCCAGCTTCTGTGGTGGTCCCATCGCCAGAACCAAAATTACGCGACCCGCTCCGTACAACTACCATCACCGGTACCACCACAACAACGGGCGCCGAATCCTCAGCGAGGCGGTGAAAGTCGGGGAGGAAGTTGGACTCGATACGTGGGGCTCGAGGGGAAGTTACTCAGGAAGCACAGAGTTGTCTGTGAACCACTACTCCACGCTGAAGACAGTGAGCAAGAACAGCATCGGTAGCGTCAAGAAGGTGAGAGAATGTGCTTTATCGTTGAAGGAAGAGGAGAGTTATTGTTTTTCAGAAGGAATGTTTTGCAGCGAAGAGATTGCGCGAGGTTTTTGTCTGGGTGGCTCGTACGACAGCCACCACAAGCGAGAGGGACAGTTGATGCACAACGTGAAGGTAAATGTAAGTTACGACAGCACGGGGCTCGAGGTCTTGCACTGCAGTAAAGACGGAGGACTTTCTGGAAGTATTCCCCAAGAGACAATGGTGGCCAGTGACGGCTACTTCCACCAGTCCATGAGCACAGAGCCTTACCATAGCTTTATAGGTGACCTAGATCAGCCGTCACAAGCACAGGCTGTAGAGCCCCAACACGGCCACTACCTCTATCCAGAATGCCTTGCAGACCAAAGCTACGAATGTCTGTCCAGAGGGGAGGGCGAGGGGACGCTGATGGGTGCCCCCATCCACCGCCCCACCCAGAGGCTAAAGGATGAGCCCTGCTCCGTCAAGCCAGCTCTGGTGATGGGCTCCACTTGTCTGGAAGGCGGCACTGGAGAGAGGAAGCAGAAGAAGAGAGACCAGAACAAAACTGCTGCTCACAGGTAAACAATTCAGTTGTTACATTTTCAATTTTTTTAACTCCTTTTTGCTCTTCTTACCCTCTTTTTTAAAAACGTGCTAAACTCGTCCTAAACATCTAAAACTTGTAGTCTGAAGGCTTTTTTCAATGTTGCAGTCGATTATAACTGATTATATTTTAGCTTATTTTTTTAGTGTATCAATAAATTAGCGACACCTGAATACTTGTTGTTTCGCCTCGCAACTTTAACAATGCAGGAGTGTTAGGCTACATAAAGCAGCTGCCCCACTGCTTTAAATGTCCTGTAGAGTGTGGGAGGGAAATGGAAAGTACCTCACTGCCTGCCAAATTCAGCCCCACCTAACCAAGTCTGGTTTTATTTGTGTGTGTGAGTTTCATTTATTCGCATCTGTGTAAAAAGGGATATATGTAGAAAGAGTCTTAGTATTGTGGAAAAGTGATAAGTTGGAAAAAGACGATGTTGATCAGCCATGAGCCATGCACTCTGTGAAATGAACAGCACGTTGCGTTATCTCAGGGGAGGGATGACCGAGCCGTGTGAGTAATCCACCCGATGTAGCTCAAATGTCACGCTCACTTGACTCATGAATAAAAATGCAAGGCAGCAGAAACCTGTAAAAGCGACCAAAACGCAGTCCCTTCTTATTGCAGGTACAGGCTGCGTAAGAGGGCGGAGCTGGACTCTCTGGAGGAGGAGCTGCACGGCCTCGAGGGCCAAAACCGGGAGCTTCGTGACAAGGCGGAGTCGGTGGAGCGAGAAATTCAGTACGTCAAAGATTTACTGATCGAGGTCTACAAGGCTCGCAGTCAGCGGCTCAAACAGGATGGCAGTGCCTAAAACGCCCACGCTGACCTCACCTCCAAACCTCCCAACCAGCACCAAGAGAAAAATCAAGTCGAGAGCACCAACTGGTTTTTGTCTCACAGGAATGAAATGGTAGTTGCATGATTTTGGTAGTTCTTTTCTAAAAAAAAAAAAATATATATATATATATATATATATATATATAATTGTTCCAAGAGGATGGCCAAACAAAAACACACCTTTCCTAAAAAAGAAAAGAAAAGGAGAAGTTTCCAAATGGGTGACTAAACTATAACAAGCCTTAGTGACGCGGCTCCTAGAGGAGATGCTGAACTTGTCCGTGACCACTGTGATCCGAACTGCACTCACAGCCTTGTGATGACTGAGTTTGCGCTTGCAATGATTGATCGTTTACAAAATGCTCTTTGAATTAGTAGCAGTGATGGAATTTGCTTGTGGTTTTGGTGACACACATTGGCAGCATCGAGGCAGATCCATGCTGAATAAATATTTTATTTTATATTTTATTTTTTACTTAATAATGGTCATTTATCATTTGCTTTAAACAATCAACTGAATAAAGGGATTGCTGGAAAAAAAAAGTGTGTAACATGCTCTACAAATATTCATTATCAGAAACATTTAGAAAATTTGTATGCTACAATGTTGAGTATTTACACTTCTTTATCCCACTGAAATAACCAATGCATGTTTGATTTTGGAAAAGCATGTGCGAGTGTTATTTGAAGGCAATATTCTGTTAACTGCATGGCTTCAAGATCTCCACCGTGTCAATTTAACTGAGTTGACTTTATTCTTCTCATCAGCTGGCGACTTGTCCCTGAGTTTTGCCCCCGCCAGTGTGATTCATGCTCAGGTTTTTGGTTTTCCGCTCTGACAAACACAGAAACATTCACTGGCTTTTTTACTTTCTCTTCTCTTCTTCTCTTCTCTCTTTCGGCTGTATTTTGCGAACAAACAATCACCTGTTGACGCAACAATAAATCGTTGTTGGGTAACGGTACGACTTCATGGGAAATTTTGTTTTCAATTGATCAATTTGATGTATCTGAAATTCAGGTCCTTTTAATAATCGATGTCAATGTCAGGAAATTATACATCAGGTAAATTACAGCCAAATAAACCAGTTATGTAGTATCATTGATCTCTGCCTTTGGACTGTTTTTCACTGCATGCCGGCCATTATGCATTCATTCTGCAGCCATTAAAACGCCTTGCAACAACTGTGTGTTAATTTCATGAACTGCACCCAGAACAGCACAAACACAGAATAAGAAGGGTGGGATTAAGAGATAGAGAGTGATGCAGAATAAACCCACTCTGCCCCTCCCATCTATTCTGTGCCCTGCCCCATAACTGCTGGATCCAGCCCTCCTTTTTGGCTGCAATGCAGTCAGAGTCCAAGTTATTTCCCAGGATTAACCACTGGACGGCAGCACGAGGCGGGCTTTGATCGACACCTAACCATTTTGTAACAAAACAAGCTGTTTCCCTTCAGATTTAGGTGCTAGGATTGAATTAACTTGTCCAAACGCTCAAAGGGGAGTGACTCAATGAGGTGAATATGTTTAGAGAAAAACTAATAGACACTTCTCATGTTATTTTTTTCCAATATTTCAGTACTTTGTGTTTGCACTATAATCGAGCCCCGGGGCTGAGCGGAGTGATATCAAGCTCCGGCAGTCAACAGACAACATAAGTTGCCTATCTCATCTCCCAGCTCGTGAAGAGTGTGTGTGCCTGTGTGTGTGGGTGTGGGTGTGGGTGTGTGTGTGTGAAATCTCTTGGTATCTCTCCTAGCAGTCGTAGGCCTTTCAAGTGCATGAGGCAATATCACACAATACTTGCAGGAGGAGGAGAGAGATGCAAGTGAACTATCAGAATAAAAAAGTACTGGGTCGACACAGAATGCCGTTAAATCTATTCATTCAGTCTTCTTTCTGTTTGTTGTTTGATTGATACAGATTAAATGTAAAAAACGGATTGTAATGCTGATGTTAGATTTATTATGGGATTTTGCAGTGTGTTCAATAAAGTTCTTCACTATACTGTTACATATTAACTTATTCAACATTTTTTAGATAGTGAGATAAGAGTCCATTCATTCCTTTATTAGTTGGGCTAAGTTACAGTTAGCATAGAATAAATAAATACACATGTAGCATATAAATACGGAGCAAATGGGAGTTATTTAACCAATTAACCAGCAATTCAAATACAACATGCTGAGTTAAAATATATGAATTTAAGTTTTTACACATTATAATCACACTAACATCTGCACTGAGCCAACTAAATAATGTGGACATTTTTTGAAAACACTAACAATGAGAAATTGATAATTACACAAAAGTAATTTAAGGATAAAAGCACAGCATGTAAGGACAAGAGAATATGTGGAGAACTATATTTTAATGTACTATATATATATATATATATATATATATATATATATATATATATATATATGTCAGATTAATGGCTCTGCAGAGTGTCTACAGGGAGAAGTTAAATATTATGTTAATTATTGTGAGCGCACATAGAATCTTTCAGTTAGCTGTATTGTACAGGGGCCTCTCTCACCACCAGGTGTCCTTCTAAGCTTAGAAAAAGAGTGGAGCAATGCACATGACAATATCATGTGAATAAACTATTCCAGTCCAGATGTTGCTTTCTAATGAGGATCAAATAAAGACGCTTCAGATCAAATACATGTTTACAATCCCATGCAGGGACATTTAAATGCGACAGAAGCAAGAAGAAGAACAAGAGCAGATGCAAAAAAGTAGAATACCAATGGTGGAAGAAGTATTCATATTCTTTAGTAAAAGTAGTATACCACCGTGTAAAAATACTCTTGTCTTGCATTCAAAATCTTACTTAAGTAAAGAAGTATTATTAGCAAAATGTACTTATGCCTGCAACACGTTCCAAAAAAGCTGGGACAGGGGCAACAAAAGACTGGGAAAGTTGAGGAATGCTCAAAAAACAGCTGTTTGGAACATTCCAGGTGAACAGGTTAATTGGAAACAGGTGAGTGTCATGACTGGGTATAAAAGGAGCATCCCCTAAAGGCTGGGGCGAGGTTCACCACTCTGTGAACAACTGCGTGAGAAAATAGTCCCAACAGTTAAAGAACAACGTTTCTCAACATACAATTGAAAGGAATTTATATCATATCATCATCAAAAGATCCAGAGAATCCAGAGAGAAATCTCAGCACGTTAGCAGCAAGGCCGAAAACCAACGTTGAATGCCCGTGACCTTCGATCCCTCAGGCAGCACTGCATTATAAACCAACATCATTATGTAAAGGATATCACCACTTGGACTCTTTGGAAAACCATTGTCAGTTAACACAGTTCGTCACTACATCTACAAGTGCAAGTTAAAACTCTACCACGCAAAGCGATAGCCATATATCAACAACATCCAGAAACGCAGCAGACTTCTCTGGGCCCGAGCTCATCTGAGATGGACTGATGCAAAGGGGAAAAGTGTGCTGTGGTCTGACGAGTCCACATTTCAAATTGTTTTTGGAAATCATGGACGTCATGTCCTCCGGGCCAAAGAGGGAAAGGACCATCCAGATTGTTATCAGCGCAAAGTTCAAAAGCCCGCATCTGTGATGGTATGGGGGCGTGTTAGTGCCCATGGCATGGGTAACCTGCACATATGTGAAGGCACCATTAATGCTGAAAGGTACATACAGGTTTTGGAGCAACATATGCTGCCATCCAAGCAACGTCTTTTTCAGGGACGTCCCTGCTTATTTCAGCAAGACAATGCCAAGCCACATTCTGCATGTGTTACAGCGTGCCTTTGTAATAAAAGAGTGCGGTTACTAGATTGGCCTGCTTGCAGTCCAGACCTGTCTACCGTTGAAAATGTGTGGTGCATTATGAAGCGCCAAAATACGACATTGGAAACCCTGGACTAGCAACTAATTGTACTGAAGGTGTACATCAAGGAAGAATGGGAAAGAATTCCACCTACAAAACTTCAACAATTAGTGTCTTCAGTTCCCAAACGCTTATTGAGTGTTGTTAAAAAGAAAGGTGATGTAACACAGTGGTAAACATGCCCCTGTCCCAGCTTTTTTGGAACGTGTTGCAGGCATCAAATTCAAAATAAGTGAATCAGTTTAAATATCTTGTCTTTGTAGTGTATTCAATTGAATATAATTTGAAAAGGATCTGCAAATCATTAAATTCTGTTTTTATTCTGTTTAACATCCCAACTTCATTGGAATTGGGGTCTGTACATTATGAGCATAATGTACACAACATGAAGCATGAAAAACCTTAAACTTATATATCACACATGAAATCTAGTAACCACTACTAAATGTAAATGTATTGAGGCCCATAAATATCATAAATAATTGCCAGAACACAAAAATAGCAGTTGAGGTAATGTACTCAGGTGGAGGGAAATGTGTCTGCAGTGTTTGCAGTATGAAATACAGTTATTGCACTTGTAGCAAAGATACTATACAACTATGAAGCGTGTGTCTTATAAATGCAAGACTGTAGTGGAAAAGGTTAACAGTTGAGTAGTGTACAGTACATGTTCTGCTTGAATTTCAATAGAACCTGCCCAGTCAATACATGTTTGTCAATTATAATGTATGTAGTCCATTTGTTGGGGAAGAGGTCTTGTGACACATTTGTTTGCCAGCAGCAAGATAGCTGTGTGTGTTTTCTTGTATTGTGCCTCTTTCCTTTATCCCATTATGACCAAGTGAGGACACACGTGTACTGTATAAAGGTTAAGAAAATCCTCCAAATCTACAAGAGGCTGATTTAAAGTGACAGCACAGGTATAGAAGTTTAGAGACACACATTTTGTTTAGAAAAAAAACATATAGATATATAACTGTCTACACTTCTCAAAACTTTTCAAAGCTTACATGGCTCTCTATCAGCATGCTTAATAGCTTGTTAATCTATAAACCCATTAAAAGTACCTAAACACTTAATGAATATCTTGAAATCCAACTAGGCAGTGCTGATGGGATATGAATCAAGATTCTGTTACTGTTTCTCACCTCAAATGTTTTCAGAAACATATTTTAGTGTACCGTTTAGCTATAAAATAAGAACTTTTTTTTCTGGCTGGTCGGCCGATGGGCGGCGCTTGGTTTCAGCTCGACTTGGTCACAAACTTTCTCGAGAAAGTAAGATTCCCATTGTCATAGTATACCGCTTATGCAGTTAGTATACACACACACACACACACACACACGCACACAGGGATTTACTGTTTTGGACTAACAGGAAATGATGCAATACATGCACAGATGGATGTAAACCTACCAGTAACCTTGGAACCCTACTGCTAATTAAAATGGAAGAAAAAGGTAAATAAAGCTTGACAGCTCATTCTTAACCCTGTAAACACAGTTGACAACATTTTCATCTCAAGGTCGAGTTTTTGTCTATTACCATCCACAATGTGTTTTTATTCCCCCCTGCTGTTAGCAGCTCCTCGGTTTCCTTTGTGCATTGTAATTATCCTAATTTTTTAAATTTTTTAAATTTTTAATTATTTTTCCAACTCAGAAAGTTTTAGTAGCTTTCTATTGTTCTCATGATGGTGTGTCTTCTTTTCTGTTCTTTTTCTTGTTTTTCCTTTCTTTGTGTTTGTAATTGACTCAATGTCATTGTAAATGAGGACCGCCCCTCAATGATCTCTTTCGTATAAATAAAGGATGAATGAATGAACAAATTAATGAATTGTGGTGCATCGACAACACACTCAAAACCAAGGAGATCTGCAAAGGGAAATCATTGAATCTATTGAATTTTGTCACTTTCCCAGTGTGAATGCAGACTAAAAATATGCATAGAAGTTAGTACAGAAGTGGGCCAAAGCACCAGGTAATGACCAATAACATGAGACCTTCCAGTCGATGATGAAGATATGATAAATCCATCACTAGTAGCATTCAACATCTGTGATTTGACATGCTAAGTGAGCTACTGATATTCTTGGCTGAAGAAATAAGAAGTAAGATGAGGGCAACACAGGATCATGTTAGAGCAAGTAGAGGAGCGCGATGTGGGAGAGGGAATGTGATGCAAGAATGGGAGAAAGGGAGTAGGGGGGTGGAGGGACCACAGTGAGACTCCAGTAATGGTGGAGAGGATGAGCTGGAGCTCAGTGATGAGAATGGCCTGCAGCTCTCTTCGAGGCTGTGTGTTAACCAGCAAGAAGCTTTTGAATTTGTTATGAGCAGCTGAATGCAGCCAGTGGGGGAGGTACAGTATAGTATGAGGGTGGGGGCTGAGGTTGAAGATGCTGGGTGAGGTGGTGGTGTGGTGTGGTGGGGGGGGGGGTGGAGCTGCAGAAGACCAGACGAGTGGTACTACTCTGATTTCTAGCAGTAGTTTAGGTATACATTGTACAATAATTTCGGGTGTCACTGGGATCACTTGGGCCTAAAAATATCAAGGGCAGGGGTCATTTAACTCAAAGAAAGCACATCCTCAATTATTATTAGATTCTTAGACCTGTTGTGTGCAAAGGTGGTATATTGACTTGATTGTGTTTAGTAATTTTATGAAAATCCGCCCACTAGATGGTGATATATCCTCCCTTATGGAGGAGCAAGAGAAAACTTCAGCTCTCCAACATAATAAAGAAAAATGTAATCTGGTAAGTGGAGTAAAAGTACATTGCTCTGAGTGTTAGTGTCTTCACACCGTGGATCTATGCCTCTTAAGGGACAATTCACCCCAAAATCCAAAATACATATTTCCCCTCTAACCTGTAGTATGGTATTTATCAATCTAGATTGTTTTGGTGTGAGTTGCCCAGTGTTGGAGATATTTTATTGAGATTTAGTCACAGTTAATAAAGTCAGTTGGTTTCGTCTCGTCATGGAAAAAAATGCCTGTTGACAAATATGTTTCATCACATTTGTTGTGAAATGAACACTATTGGGGTGGAGGCAGAAATTTAAGAGGTAGATATCTCAAAGCCTGTTCAAATAACACTAAAACTATATATCTACTATATGACTAGATACCACTAGCTACCAAGAAAACGTTTTGTTTGTCATTTGGGTGAACCAACCCTGTATACCTGTGTATTGCTTCCTTGCCTCGCATAGGTTAACTTTCCTTAAAGTGTGAACAGATAGCTCAGACACGATCAGCACCATGGAGAGTAGTCGTGTTGATGTTGAAAGCCCTCTGCACATGTCTAAAGTGGTGGCACTGGAGGATGATGGGTTCCTAGTGGCTTCAAGTTGAATTCTTCTCAAGTCTTTATAAGTTAATTTGCGCCTTTTCTTCTCCATGTTTGACTGTCCGGTGGTCACGCCTCAATAGTATTACTATTTCAAGAGTGTTACATCCGTCTGAAAGGCATTTTACAATTGACTTTTCAGTATTTGTTAAATCGCTTTTTTGGCCAATGCTATCTGAGGTCTTGAGGCTGCCTAATAATCACGCATGCCTTGATATAAGATGTTCCCATTCGCCACACCCTCCCACACATACCAAGTACATGATCTAAACCAGCCATTTAGTGTTATATTATACATAATGTAAGCTCTCCTTCCATAACAAGTGATTAAGTAAAATGGATTTATAAAGCCTATCACAGATGTAAGTCACAAAGGGCTGTTCAGGGGTATTACACAAAAAAGACAATGAGACAGTAAACACAATCGGCATTACACAACATTACTGAAAGTGCAGAACACATTCCAGTCAACCAAACACCTGTCTGAACAGGTAAATCGTTATCTCATTTTTAAAGGAGTCCACAGGAACAGCAGACTGTATGGGAGAAGGCAAAGCATTCCATAGTGTAGGTGCTACGGACTCAAAAGCTCAATCACCTCAGGTCCTAAGTTGTCAGCGTCAAGCAGACACTAAATTAGATATTTGACAAGACAACGAGCTAACAAGTATGGGTAGTTTAGCCACATATGCAAGAGCAAGACTGCGCAATGCTCTGTACGTAAGGAAGAATTTAAAACTGAATCCTATTAGCGAATAGTGAATTTCCCCATTGTGGGATCAATAAAGTCCATCTTATCTTATCAGCAACAGGGAGCCAAAGAGACCTAGCCTTGATGCAGCATTCTGTAATACTCAAGATGGTCCAGAGCAGACATAAAGAGAAAAGTGCATTACAATTGTCAATGTGAGCTGAGATAGTGTGTATAAATATCTTAAGTTTGTCAGTTAAAACTACGGATCTCAGTTTACTAATATTTTTATGGAAAAAAATGAAATAACTAAGATCTAGCTGAACACGTGTTCAAGACTTTGAACACTCCTTCTACTTGATTTCATTTTCTGAATTAGGTCTGTTTGCGATCGTTGGTTTCTGTTGTGGAATTTACAGTTCCTAACTGAACAACTTGTTTGCCTTCTTGCTTTTGTCCTTTTCCCGCCTTAGTCTCTCATTTGGTTTGTTGTGGTTGAACATCGGAAGTTTCTCAGAAGCCTGAAGAAGAGGCGATACATAGCTACATAGCTTTATTTGTGTGTAAAGTGGTGAGTAAGCCTGACCTGAGTTAGTCTCTCAATACTCATCAAATGTTCAGTCATATTATGTTAAGAATGTGGGTGTCAAACGGTCTTGCTCTTTCATGTGTATCAGTATTAACTAGATTTGTTGGGGCTTGCTGGGCCAGTGTGGGTAAATGACTAGTTGCAGCAGTCAATCACTGTAGGTGTACAAAGTTAGACGTGCCAAAGTTGGACGGAAAACAGCCTTTACTTGCAGTACACTGACACATTCTGTGGTGATAATATAATAACATAATACTGAACAAGATCATTTGCCAAATGTTGAGTGAAAAACCCAGGTCAGGCCTACTCACCACTTTACACACACAAATAATGCTTTGTAGTTATCTGCTCTTCTTCAGGCATCTTATAACAAACAAAGAGGACAGTGGTGACCTACAGGTTAAAGAAGCAAGTTTTACCACTACTAAAGTGCCCTTGAGCAAAGCCCTTAACCCCAACCGCTGAGAAATTGTTCTCAATCGACTTACCTGGATAAATAAAGGTTAAAAAAAGTGGGATATAAGCGAGAACGCAAAAGAAGTTGTTCAGTTAGGAACTAAATTCCACAACAGAAACCAACAATTACAAACAAATCAAGTAGGAGTTTGCCAGCATGATTAATGGCAGAAAGACAACAGGGAGGGCAGAAAGAATGCCATCAGACTGGATCCATATTTTCAGTTTGATGAAAGGTAGAACTACTAACTAATAGTGAGACATATGCGCCTGACAGCTTAAAGTGCCCATATTATGAAAAGAAAAAATCACATTTTATGGGATTTGGGGTGTTATTTTGTGTCTCTGGCGCTTCCACACGCATACAAACTTGGAAAAAAAAACATCCATGCTGTTTTGAGTGAGATACTGGTTTCTGAATGTGTTCTGCCTTCAGTCTCCGGGTGAGCTGTTCAAAATCTGCACGGCTTTCTACGTCACTTGCCGAAACGAGGGGGCCAGCTGGCGATTAGCCCCCTCGTTCGCAAAACACTGCTACAAGTACAACAAACACAAGTTCACCATAATCTACAAAAGAACTACTTACATGTCCCTCTTCTGCAGGTATTGCACAAAAAGTTGGAAGTGCGCCCTTGTTTAGAAGAAGTCTCCCGGCTAATCCTGCCTTGTACTAACCAAGGGGGTAAGCCATCTTCCACAAAGCGAACCTCCTATGGCGCCATTTTGATGCTACCTAGCACTCACCCGCAGTTAGTATTCCATTGACTGCCATTCATTTTGACGTCACTTTGACAGCATATAACTTTACATCTGAAACGTTTAAAGACTATTTGTCCATTGTTTATTTCTAAAGAAACACGACAATATATAAAAGGTTCCATTACCTTGTACCTCATGTTATGGCTCCGTAGCAGACGTTTTTGTAAAAATAGGCTAACGATTGTGTCATAACCACACGACTTACTGTCGCATAGTAGAGGAATTACTGTACAGTACAGGAGAAGCTTGCAGGCAGTTTCAACTTACATTAGCTGTTTAAGTTGAATTACTAATGTTAACTAGCATGTTAGTTAGCAATAATTAGCCTGTGCCTATGTTATCTCCTTACATATACCTCAGAATGCATTGTTTTGCTTGATTTGCTAAATTCTTTAATGGCTAAGGAACTTTTTTGCTTAATTATTCAGGGCTTTATGTCGACCAAATAGGCTATATGAGACATACAATACAGTCAAAAACATTTTACTTTTTCAATTAAATAAAAGCATGTCAACAAACTTTACATGTCTGGCACTTAATGTAATTATCATTTTCCAGTGTGGCCCTCAGTGAAATTGAGTTTGACACCCCTGCTAAGTTCTGACATGTAAAGCACACACCCTGAAGTATTTTGTATAACATTTTTATAGAATTTACCACAATAGTATCATTACTGTAAATTTGGTGGTTTGGTAGCGCTTACTGCTATTAGTTTTAATTTTTTTTTTTTTTTTTTTTTTACCTCCAGTTATTATAAATATACTGTCAGCAGTAAAACATTATCATGATTCAAGAAAGAAAATAATTATGAAATAAATGAGTCACATGTGGCTAATTTAGACTGTAGGCTTTATTCATCCTGCCTCAGCTCCACCTTTTTGCCCATTTTGGGATTAGCCGGAAGTTAGGCGACGTTAGGCACGGCCTAGAGGGGGGGACGGCTGGAGCCACCGGGAGCTGTCCCCTTAGAGCTTAGTTTTGGCTTCTTAGAAACCTCTTGGTGACGTCATGGATACTACGTCCATATTTTATAGCCTATGTTCCTAGTGTTTTTTATGTGCTTGTGCATCAATAGAAAACATGCTTACCTACTGTATCTTAAATCATGTTATGCTTCCTTTGGATTATTCAATGTATTCTTCAGAGATCGATATAAATAAGTTGAAAGACAATGTTTACTTAACCTAGAAGTTTATTGAGCTCTTTAAGATTAAAATGCACATATTGTTACATAAGCGTGAATTGTAATGACAACCAATACCCACTATCAATGTGAATCACTGTGTTTAAAAGAAATGACGTTTTACGGAAATGATCGTGATCCTTGGCACTTATTTTTTATTTATGTGATCAGATGTCTTGATTGGAATGAGCAACTCAGCCTGAGCTACAGTATAACAATGTGATTGATTCATGAAACATCACAAGATTATAAAGTAATACAAATTAGTGAAATTTGTTTAAGTTGAAAACTGAATTACACAATGACTCCTTACGAGTTCTCTACACTCCCAGACCCATCTGTATACATTAACACAACTGTAAAAACTTAACACGAAAGGTGGATGAACTATGACATCCCTGCAAGGCAAAACAAGCATCTAAGTGTTTAATTGTACTTTCAGAAGAGAACTGATTCCTTATATTATAATCCCCCACATAAGTATATAAATGAATATGTAAGATACTGTAAATTAACACAATTATGTCTCTCATTCAAGAGTAAATAAGTTCTTGATTACATTTTGGGATTCTCTCATGATTAAATGACTATTTTGCAATAAAAGATGCCCTGTTGATCATCAATAGACATACTATATAAACATTAAAGTCAAAACATTTCATACCAACTGTGGTCCACCACTTAGTGACCATCTATAATTCAGAATACTCACATTTTTATCAATAGTAAAAATGCTCCAGTTTTCTGTATAGAAATCCCTGATGTTGTGAGGTTACATTAAGGTTATCCTTTTCACTGTTGCCCATCACCACATTACAAATCTATAAAGAATAGATCATCACATAACTACTTACACATTGTACTACTTGTACTAAACATATTTTCCTTAGCTAAGTTTAGAAATAAATACTCATGATACTCCCTTAAAATGCAATAAAGTAAATTAGTGACTGCATACTGTAGATATGGCTCTAACTAATCAGAGTCACAGTTCCCAAGAACACCTGAGAAATGTCAGAAAGTAATAATATATGACTATATTTTCTAAAACCTTTGACACACACACACACACACACACACACACACACACACGTTTAGCCTAGCTTAGCACAAAGACCCAGCAAGGAGGAAAGAGATTGATTAAAATTAAAATTGTCTACATGTCCTGTTGTTAGCCAGCTGGCTAACCACCAGCACATCACAAAATCACCTGAGTTTTGTTCAGAGAAAGGAAAGTGTCCAAAGCTGACAACTATGAGGACAAGATGTCCAAATGCTGAGTCATTGTAACAGGCGTTTGTTGGTAGATAGCTTTAATGCGCAAGCTAGCTGCATGTCAGGCCACAATGTTTTGTTTTCTGCTTCTGCACATATTGAATACATATGACACGGTGTGTACATTTTGTTATTGTGCATCTTTAACTTTGCTTACTCTTTCCCCTGCTTCCAGTCATTGAGCTAAGCTAGCTAGGCTAAACACATGTGTACAAAAGCCAAAAAACTTGACAATATGCTAGGAGGTTATGCATAAACAGAACTAAAACTCCCTGCCAATGACTGTTTTTACATGTACTTACTCATGTGAAGGCAGTCAAATGAAATTGGATTTACACCCCATCACCATACATTACTAAAACATGCATTGTCCTCTAGTACAAAAGTCCTTTTAAAAGATCTGAGGAAAGAAAATAAATCAAGCTAGACCCCAGTGGGGAGGGAAAATCATACAGACAGACAGACAGACAGACAGACAGACAGACAGACAGACAGACAGACAGACAGACAGACAGACAGACAGACAGACAGACAGACAGACAGACAGACAGTATTTGGGGGCCAGGTTTTCAAAACACTACTGGACCCCTAAAACTGGCACGACCAAGCCAATAGTTTACACTATTATATTAAAAAAATATTCTCAAAGGATTTTACATCTTGATCTTCACAGACACACTAACTGAGGACATCTTGTTACTCTAATGTAACAAACAATGGAAGTTTCACAGAAACCAACTAATGGGCACCTAACGTTTCTGTGCAGGTTACAATAAATACCCAATTGCAAGTCAGGCATTTTTTCCACACACAAAACCCTAAATGCTTTACATAGCAGGCCTGAAATCAAGCTTTGAGAGAAAACAAACTCCACTGGTTATGGTCTCTCTCCATTTGAATTCAAGCCTATACCAACTCAGAACATTACTGTCGGGTCTCCAGAAAGCCCTGCCGGGCGGAAGTGCCAGAATTAACCAATTCTAGGTTGTATACTCTGGCTCTCCTGAGAAAGAGAGGAAAGTCATCAAAAGTCTGTATCAAAAATACAATGAGTGTCTCTAGATAGAGTAGTCTAAAAATAAGCAATATATAATAATTTTTAAAATAAAAATAAAAAATACAAAAGAATTCTCATTTTGAAGTAAATATTATTCTAACAGCAAGCCCAAGTTTCTTTCAATTGAGCGCAATAGAAACTTAATCTCAATATTTTTGGGAATTAGACTGGTTGAACCAGTGGTCAATGCTTAGAGAGAGTTATGAGTAAAGCACCAGGTTATAATGCTCTTTACACACCATTAAACCAAATTGGCGGATGAAAACCTTCCTGAGGTCTTTACCATGAGTAGGACATAAATGGTCATGTTTGGCCTGAAGGAGGTGCCAGAGGAAAGGCCATGTTGTTACTTAAAGGTGCACTATGAGTTCCTGCATGGTCACTTCTGTTGACATTCCAAGTAAATTTCAAACAAAACAGAGCAAGCTCGCCCCCCCTTGTTTCCGTAACTGTTATGACTGACTAACCGTCACTAACCCACACCCCCTCAGCCAACCGTCTTGTTGGTAATTGGCTGGAGTGGTTTGTTTTGTTTTGGTGCACAGCCTGCGCCTCTAGTGTTTGACGTTTACGACCCCTATGTTGTTTTCCGAGACTGGGCTTTTTCACAGTGTATTCAGGGAAATTGCGCTGAAACCATGCAGGAACTCATAGTGCACCTTTAAATCAAAAAAGGATTATTGTTTGTACAGTGGCCTTTATAGCATATCAGACTCCGCTCGGCGCTGTCAAAACCTTTGTCAGTCCCAGATGTACTTCAGTTAATTTACCTTTGGGCTTAAGCATTGTACTAACACTACACTTTATTGTAAAAGCAAATATTATATTTAAGCTCAAAGTAAACTGTAGTTCAGGCTGACAAGAATTTGGCCATAGACTTGTAGTCAGTTTTCATCCTCTCAAGACTTTTCACTCTGGAACCAAGTGCTCCACTGGAGGAGAGGAAGTGCAGTCCCTAAAGGCATTATGCTAGCTTAGCATTGACAAGTACAAGTACATCTAAAAAAAATAGACCCATCAAGTTTAAAGTAAATTAAAGTGCTCCCGCCTTTGAGTCTAATCATCTTCATCATCTAAATTCCTCTGTGTGACACTTCTAAAGGATACCAGCATTTACAGTCCTCTACAATAGCATACTTGTCAAGGGAACAGGGAGGAGGAACAAGTCCTGTAGCTTCGTAAATACGAAGTACATTGTGTTTATCAAGTTTAAAATGGACACCCATTCATTATTAGTTCCTGCTCTTCATGATGTGCTGCCACGCCAAAAGGCTCAACTACAAACAAGGACCAAGTGTACTTAGTGTCTTCGGCACTGTTTAATGAGTTTGAATGTGCCCTGCCTACAACTGTTAGCGGGCTGTGGGCAGGCAGCCAGAACTCGGCTGCTGCTGTCACAGGAAATTAATGGCTGGTTAGGGGTTATAGCTTCAGTAAAAAGAGAGTAGATTTTCCATAGCATGATCACATGTCATTCAAAAATCATTTCCTCCAAATGTAGCTCTCATCTCAGCTAATTTCCAGTCATTGCAGTGTAATAATAAATGATGTAACATTTCTGATTCAATGTTCTTTTTGCATGTAAAAAAAAGAAAAACAAAAAAAACAAAAAACAAAAGGAGTAACATACCATGGTATAAAAGTAGCTGCCCATCTGCAGCAGACACTCTAGAGTTTCCATCATCTGCTCTTGGCAAAGTGTGTTGAGACTGATGTGATTTTGGGGTTTACTGCTTTCCAGCTCACGTACTGTGGCTTTGAGAGCCACAGAAGCACACTGGAAGACACTCATTCCTGAAAACACAAACATTTGGATGACTGGACTTTGGAGGAGCCTTTTATTCACTACAGCCACTCCCTAACTCTTTAACTTTAATATCTAACTGTAATAAAGACTTGATAATAGACTCACCATATCTAATCCTAGCTGTAAAATGATAATTGACAAAGAAAAAACAAATCAACTGAACATTCTAAATTTATTCTAGACGAACAAACAGTTAGTGCACTGTTTCATACTCAGGCTAATTCATTAAGACTTAATTCATTCTCTTAAGATTTGAGTATGGCAAACATGCATTATTTATAATACTAGGACAGTGCCCGTTCAAAATATTCCTGTTTGGAACGGGCTTATTGCTTGGGGGGTCTAGGCACTCTCCGTTGGCTTGCAAGCTGGCAAAACCAAATTTTGGTCAGGCCAATCACATGGTGTATACAGTCGGTGGGCGGGCTTATGGTTGCTGCTACTGGGAACAGCGGTCTTCTGGAAGACTTGGAGTTAAGCTTTTCTTTGAGAAAAGAACAAAGAACGGCAGTGAAATCATTCTTAAAAAAGGAAGATGAGTTCGGAGTTTTGTTGACCGGACACGGCAAAAGCTTAATCTATCAACTAGCTCTGCTACTTTCTTCGTTGCTCTGCCTGGTTGTAGCGCTATCCTATTGCATGTAGAGGAAATTTGAAAGACAACCGTTTATCCCGCCCCTCGGATTGAGCTCCGTCAATGGTGAGTTCCCAGACCCAACATCTGGATGTGGGTCTGGCTTGTTAGGCTAACTTAATACGATTTAGTGATTGACTTAACTGAGTTTCCTCTGAGCGAAATGATTCGAGTGAATTTAAGATGGACCTTTATTGTGAAGGGTAGAAATGGAAGAGCCAGCGTTATGGCAGCGCTTTTTTCTCTCAATCTTTTTTCCGCAGTCTTTTATTTTTATTCAGTTTAATATCCAACGCTGTCCAAACTGCTCCAAATTCCAATCCCTAAGTTCACTGGGTACCCAGGAAACCAAGTGTGAAGTAGACTGGATAAACGGTTCATGGAGATATTTCAAATACAGACCTCAATTTTTTTTATTCAAAAATATGAATCAATTTTTGGAATTCTATGAATCGGTAGAGCTTGAATCGCAATACGAATGTGAATCGATTTTTTTGCACACCCCCTAATTAATTACTGTTACAACACTGAGAATTTTTATGATGAGAACTAGCAAGCTTTACAGAAGCTCGCAGACAACAATTTAAAAAAAGAGAGAAGCTTGAATGTGTAAGACACTTATCAATTGTAGATTATGTGGTCGTCCAGTAAAGCAAACACTATACTGTGTAAGTTGAGGGATAGAGACAAAACAAAACATAGCAAAAACACATACTAACGTAAATTAAAACAAATATCACAAGAACAATTTCTATTCTTGCACAAAATATATAAATGCAAGCACTTTCAATGACCCATGTATTTATGTCTAATTAAAAGAAATGTAATTCACAAACATTCAAGGCTTTTAACCATTTGGGAACCATGTATTTGGCAATTTTATATGTAGATAAAAGGCTTTTTTCTCAAACCTTCATATACTTAAAATGTAGGCCTATTGGTGACTGTGTGACGGCGTTTTGTTTTTTAATATATGCCTTTACATGTTTCTACCACCACCTCCATGTATTTTATATTTCCTTAATGTGATTTTTATTTGTGTGAGAAACAAATAAACAAACCAAACTTTTTTTCCTATCGTTAGGTTTTAAAGGGTTTTCATTTTTTATTTATCATTTTATGTATCTAATATGCGACCACTCTTGAGCATCCCTTTTACTCGAATTGTTAAACACCTTGTAAACCTGTTTTTGGAAAAGAGCTTTATGAATACAGTTTATTATTATTAATATTTAGTAGCCTCAGGGATTTGAAAGGTTACAGTACTTACCAGAGTTATCAGTGGCTTCAACGTCAACATACACACCGTCCATCATAGTCTGTCTCAGAACCTTAAAGAAAACATTGGTTAAAACTGGTTAAAGATAGTTTGGTTTGGGAGTTCAGAGCAGCTCCTGCACAGAAATAAACTAAGATTCTTGTCCGAGATGTGCAGAGTTACAATAAAGCAGTCCAAATGGGAATATAGTATAAGGCAGCACATATGTTGCCATGTTTCCGGACATCGGTACAACAGCTGTTGTGGCCCTGGTGCTCTAAGATGAGGATAAAGGAAACAGATCGGTGGACAATGGAAGTCTTGAGCGATTCCAGTAATATAGATTACTGAGAAAAACAAACCTTTCCAGATGTGTCCCTACAACATCATCACATTCTACACTGCTGACACTGACCCACATAAGCTAGAAAGCAATGTACAGTAGGATGATGAACAAGAGCACATCCGTTTGTGTGATTGGTGGAGGTTACACAAGATTTAATCGAGGTACACCCACTTAATTTAGCATGCACAACGCTTTGGCAATGCATGGCATTCAAGGAACACATACCTGCCGCCTTCACATGGCTATAGGCAGACAAGAGAGAGTGTATTCTTGCTGTGCAGTTAAATGTAGAGTATTTACTGGTTTAGGAATGCATGATCAATTGTATTGTTATTTTCAGTATTGCTTAATCTGCCTATTATTTTATTGATTCATTGATTTGTTAGTAGTCTAGAAAATGTAAAAGAAACTAGTGAAAAACCATCATGCTTGTTTTGACCAAAACACAAAAGATATACCGGAAAACAATGAAATCCTTGAACGTGACGAGCTGGAACCAGCAAATTTTTTTCATTTTTTTTTTTTTTCCCAAATGAAACAATGAATCGATTATCACCAGCGATTATTTTTTTCATGAGCCGTGCTACAAAAGTGACCACAGTTGGAAGAAAACATTTACTTTAAAGAATAATGGCAGGTTACACATGTTCTGTTTTTGCTTCACCTATGAAAACGCAGATGCCACGCTGTACACAGTCTGTGTGTCTTGCAAAACCGGCTACGTAGGTTTTTGTCACAGCATTTCTTCTGAGCCGTTTTAACGACTTGAATGCCAACACAGATGACACATGTACCTGAAAAACGTGTTAGTTTGGATCAAAGGAAACCATAACTGGAGCACCCAATACCTTCTGACAAACTGGGTCACGTTGCTCTGTAAAAGTAAATATGATGCGATATGTGAGCAATGCTTGTGAACTGCGAGCCGCAGAAACAAAATGTAATGAGGAAAAGAAAAAAAGGAACAGTCAGTAGATAGGTTGTCCCGCACGCAGTCAATTCTCTTGCCTGACTGACAGCCGCCTTTAATTGTGACAGGACAGCTAGGTGAGAAAGGGGGAAGACATGCAGAAAATTGTCACAGGTCTGATTCGAACCCTGGACCTCTGCGTCGAGGCGTAAACCTCTCCGTATGTGTGCGCCTGCTCTACCCACAAAGCCAACCCGGCCACAACAGTTGAAAGTTGAAATGTTAGTTTCTAAAATCGTTCATGTAATGTGCTGCCTATCAGTGTCATTCTTCAAATCCTGGAACCCAATGATGTGGCGCATAAGTCGCTCATGTTCTGCTCATATCCCATCATTGGTGTCTGAAATACTGCTTGTTACATAAAAAAAAGAAACAGACAACACATTTTGATCAGTAGAGAGGAAAACGAGGCTCTAACCTCCAGGACTCTGATGTAGCCTTTCTCAGCACTGAGGTGGAGGCAGGTTTTTCCTGAGTTGTTGGTCTCATTGACGCTGGCCCCCAAATGGATCAGATCCGCTACCATCAGGTGGTGGTTGTGCTTCGCTGCATGGAGGAGGGCGGTCTGTGAACAGAGAGCCATTAACATCCAATTACACTTAACAATTCATTTGTTTTCTTATACCTGTGGTTAGGGCTAGGGGTGTTGAAATAAATCACTGCATCAATGCATCGCGATGCGGACAAGGATGATTCTGCATCGATGCAGTGACAGACCATAATCGATTATTGCCTCCTGAGGTTACTTGTTGATTTTTCCGGTCGCTGCTTTTTTGTTCCTGCCTTTTGTTTGTTGCGTTCAGACTCTGCTGCATTCAGGAAGTGTCTTTTTTTAAGAGCAGATACAATAAAAAAGGTGAGTTGATATATATCTAACTGCTTGAATTTGTTGATGAAAACCATGTGTAGCAATATATAATTATACTGAGGAGGTGACTCATTGTGATGCATCGGGATGCATCCAGATATAGAATCGATTCAAATCGATGACTGGATAATCGTAATTGAATCGGGAGACCAGTGAAGATTCACACCCCTAGATAAGGCACCAATAGTATCCATCAGACATTTAAATGCTGAATAGTTACTAATATGTTTGATTGCACCAGTGTAAATGTAGCTGTAAAATGAAAGCAAAGCGTTTTAGGTTGCGGCTACTTAAATATCATCCAGATACAGTATACGTTTAAATACACCTGCCATTATTGTTCAGTATGAATCATGCAATGATATATTGTGTAAACTGGCTTTCCAATTGCAGTTAAAGCAGAATCTATGAGACTTGCCACCTAATTGTACATATTAACATGGAGGCAAATACAACAAAGTTCTCTTGTGCCACATTGATATATATTGTATACACTGTACATAAAAGCTCCTGAAATGTGGTTGAAATAATCACAAGGAATATAATGATTTATATACAAAAACTAAGACTGTAGCTCAAATGTCTTGTACTGTACCATTCCCTCCGAGTCTTTGAGGTCGAGGCTGTTAAATGCGGCCATCCTTTTGGCGATCGCATAGCCAAGTGCCCTCTTCCCGACACACGCCACTTTATGGAGAGCTCTGAAGGGACAAGAACAATCAGACATATTTAGACAAAAAGGAAGTACTTCACGGTAAAGGTATTCAACATTCAACACAAACAACATTCAATCTTGTAAGAGGATAACAGGTCTGAACATGGGTTATATACCGTGTGGTTAGTTAGAGGCGTTTTATAAAGCAAGCTGAGAAAGAAGAACATAATTGCAAGAAGCCTGAGTGAGAACAACAACCAACCACAGTAGGTCTTTTTCACAGCAGCCATTTTGACTTGGAAGAAAAGCACAGGTGTTACTAGTAAGTGACCCAGTAACCAGGGTTTTATAGTAAACTTAAAACAGGATATAAGCAGTAAAATATTTGTAGTTAACTGAAACTAAATGAAAACTAATACCTTCAAGAAAGACTAAACCAAAACCATATTGCCAGATTAAAAAACTAATAGAAATAATAAAAATGAATTATTTCAGTTATATATTCCAGCTATATTATAACACTACTGAAAAACAGCATGCATTTCGGGCAACTCTCATGACATTGAACCACAGAAATTGAACAGACTTGATATGAGATGGCCGTAATGTAGCTACATACTTCTGAGACAACAAAAACAAACTGAAACTACTGTAAAAGTAAAACTAAATGTATAAAAACTAAACCTTTCTGAAAAACAGACTATATTAAAATAGTAAACACACTCTAAAAACTGACTAAAACTAACTTAAAATGAAATTGAAAAGTCAAGACTAAAAACAAAACGTCAGCATCATTCATTTTCATCATTCATTAATAGCATTAAAAAGCTAATATGATACGACAAGTTCAGGCCTGGTTTTAGAACTGTTCATGTCTTTAAACCACAGTTTGGAGACATTAAACACAGATCATCTATTCATTATGAAGAAGACGGACATTAAAAGAGAAAGCACGGACCAGCACAAATTAAACTTATATAAAGAATTACATGTTACGGCAAAACCACTAGCATAAGGAAAGCCAAAGAGAACTTGTTGGCAGCCTGTTGACTCAAACTGCTGATCTCGCCTCATAGCTGGTTGTTACAGCGCTCTGGGTTTTTGGGGAGGCAGTTTTTGTTTTTTTTCATTTTTAAATGTCACACTTTATACAATGGAGATCCTCTTCAATTAGTGGATGTACTGTAGGGCTGGGCAATATATCAAGGTTATATCGATATTGCTATGAGACTAGATATCGTCTTCGATTTTGGATATCGTAATATGGTAAGTGTGGTCTTTTCCTGGTTTTAAAGGCTGCATTACAGTAAAGTGATGTCATTTTCTGAATTAACCAGACTGTTCTAGCTGTTCTATTATTTACCTTTACCCACTAAGTCAATTAAATAATTTCTGGAGATTATTTATCACAAATCTCATTGTGTAAATAACATTTTGTTAAAGCACCAATAGTCAACCATGCAATATCGTCACAAAATCAACATCTAGATATTTGGTCAAATATATCGTGACATTTGATTTTCTCTATATCGCCCAGCCCTAATGTACTGCATAATTTCCACATGCATACAATAACACAAAACTTACGTCCTGCCGTATCCATCGGGGGCCAGCAGTGCAGCGTCAGAGATGTCCCTGAGCTGGCTCTCTTCTTTCTGAAGCTGGGCCCAAAAGAAAGCAGAGTTGTTCCCGTTCCAGTCGTGGACCTGGGGATAAGCCCACTCCTCCCCTCGTCCACCAACGCTTCCAGTGTTTCGGATGTTGGAATGATCGAGGCTGGTGTGCATGGGGCCTGGAAGGGACAGGGCTTGCTGGTACTCTGCTGTGCTTGGGGAGTAGGTCACGTAGGACCGGGGGCTGGGGATCATTTCATCCGACTCATCACTATTGTACCCAGAACCTTAGTGAGAAGAAATGGCATGTGAGGGGTGGTAGTAGTTTGCTGTTAACATATTTATCAAAGTTACTGTATATTTTAAAAGAGAAAGGGGTCCCCATGACTTACCAGTTGGAGACACTGGAGGTTTGGAGGGGGACAAATACTGGGGAGGGGACAGGCAGGTGTTGCCAGTTCTGAGATCCTCCTCTAGCACCTCAACGATGATTGCCAGCTCCTCCAGGCTTTTGGTGGGGCGTTTTCTCTGCAAGCCAAAGGCAGCCAAGGTATTTAGAGTTACTTAAAAAAATAATAATAAAAAAAAAATCCTCAAAACTCAGATGTGATTTACAGCTTTGCAGCTTTCCTGGGGTCTGGGCTTTTCAACACTCACTTTGGTAGATCGGCGTCCTTTGCTAGTTTTGACTCGTTGCTTGTCTACAGTGGAAGAAAAAGTTTAAGGCTGAGAGTACTCAATATGTTTTCACTTAGGAGTAGAGTTAAAACGAGTTTAGTTAGCATACTGCAGACAGGGTTCTTACAGGTTTTTGTTCCTTCCGGTTTCATGAGCCACATAACCTCTGTATCCATCTAGAATAAACACTGCCATTCACAAGTTTGGATGAATTTGAAATTTTCTTTTCCAGTCCAGAAAAGCTCCTAGAGATGGCATGGGGTACTTTCCATAAAATCATCTCTCAATGCAAGTCAAACCAGCTATTAGGCTAACTGAAATAAAACCATGCTAATCTCTAGATATGGTGAAGGGTATGTGATGATGTTGGGCTATTTTAATTCCAAAGGCCAAGGGAACTTTATCAGGATGCATAGTATCCTGGATCCATGAAATAACTGGCCTTTAAAATAAAAATAAATAAATAAATAAATAAATAAATAAATAAATATATATATATATATATATATATATATATATATATATATATATATATATATATATATATATATATATATATATATCTGCCTGCCTCTATGGGAATTTAACATAGGGGTGTGTATACTTATGCCACCTGTATTTTAAAGGAAGAACATTTATTTATTTACAATACATTATTCATTCACAAAGTATTGGTCAACTTTAGCACAGGTTCATAAACTTATGAGCACCACTGTATCTAGTATGTTCAGCTGATATTCCCTGATCCAGTTCCAATAGTGCTAACCCTAGACTAACCTTAGATTTCTATTGGGAAGATTGAAAAAGAGCTTTGATTCCAGCTTGTTATAGGCTTCATTATATTATAGGCTGCATTATTATGCACTGGACACAGGAACCTTTAACTTTTTAAATCTGCACTCATTGTGATGTTAAGTTTCTTCTACCAATGACTGGTGATTTCTTCCATTCTTATTTATCTGTTGCTCAGAGGTATCTTTATCTCTTTCTACCCTTTCGATTGTCAGTCCATTAAAGTCAATCATCAGTCAGTTGAACAATTAATTGTTCTCCATATACAAAACAAACCCTTAATAACATTTTTTGTAAAGAGGACGTTCTACAACCTAAACACATGAAAGACCATTCAAAAAGATTGAGTAGTACTCTCAGACATCTGACTGGACCCAATCAGGCTTTTGTGGGAGGTGATCCAAACTTTGGAATGTGTAGCTCTTAGGAGGAACAAAAATCTCCATGACACCACACCTAAATTCCTAACGCTCATAGATGTAGGTTTTACTGACCTTTGACTGTTTTTCCGTATATCTCCTGCATTCACACACATTTGTGCCATGTGAAAAGAAAACAAGTTGAATCAGGGTGAGTTGTCTTTTAAATGCTTCAGATTTTTTAGAAACAAACAAACATTCCCTGCTTGCACGTATAATAGTATAGATTTGATGTCTAACAGACCAAAAGAAAATGCTTGAGGTCTGGAGTTTTTAACGCCTACAGCTTAGCATATTTTCTGCAGGTAAAAAACACATTTCCAACTCTGGTTACACCAAATAAATGCACTGAAAAGACATGTCTTAGTTCTCCTTTAAGCAAACTGTAGTGTAGTTTTTCCATGCATAAAAAACAAATATGGGGAAGGAGTCTAAAATCTTTTCAGAATAAGGATAAAGCGGATGACATTTGATATCCAGCTGTTTATCATGCACAACAAAGTTAAGCGTAAATGTGATATACATTTTTTTATATTTTTTCAGGATTCATTGTAAGACAGCTGAAACTATCCTCATATATCGACTTTAATCGTTTTTGTATTTTTCCCACATGTAACCATCAGGAAAATTATTCCCACAGTTTGGGGTTTGTAAATTTGGTGGATTTTCATATAAGGAAACCGCAATAAATACAATAAAATAAAGATAAAATAAAAAAGGTTTGATAAATAAAGATCATTCAATACCACAAGTCATAAACCACATGTCCACTGTGTATCAACTACAATCAGACATTTTGGTAAAACTTTAAAACCTAAAGCACTTTTGGATGATTTATAAGATTGTTGCTATAGTGGAAACATTTCGTCATATTAGAGTACATGTTTGGAATTGCACGCAGCAACCAACCAACCAGGAAACTAACTGTAAACATACAATACAGAAAGTAAACTTAGCCATCAGAGTTGGTGTAAAAATAAAACCAAATGTGATTTAACTCTTAGTGATTGTGTCTACATTTTGACAAAATTACCTGAAAATCTTGAGGTTTACAGCCTTGGGCTATGCGGATTTTTCTCAGTAGATCCCTTACAGGCATTTTGACACGGACTCCAAGGTAGACCTTCTCCCCCCCATACATGGAAACTCTTTCAGCTGGTGAAGAAACAATGGATGGTTAACCTCCATGGCAGGATCAGACAACACAACATTGACAAACCAACACAGAATCAGCTGTCCTTTCATATTACACACAACTTTAGATGGAGGAGGCAAACTGCTGTAACCAATGACTCATGTCTGACTCTGGATTGGGTCATAATTTGTAGTCCAATACCAGCATTTTGATGACAGGAACAGTTAGATTGCTGTCACAAAAGATAGTTATTAACACTACTTTGTTTTTCTATGACTCTATTTAAGCTGTAAACACAGTACATTATTATTAATTGAACAAGCTCAACTGGCTTGAAATAGCTCTTTCAGTATGACATCAATTGGAAAAAACCTTCCCAACATTTCAGGCCCAAACATGATTTTTGTATCCTCTGCCTGAGTCTTTGCTGTTACCAAAATGGAGACCTGATAGTAGCCTAACATAAGACAACTCATTTGTCAATATCTGCTTGCAGCTTTGGCGGAAGTTACTAAATATGTCAAGTTAAGTAGCTACTGAGTTGATTGCACTAACTCGAGTATTTCTATTGTATGCAACTTTATCCACTAGCCTACGTGATATTGTAAATTATGATATAATTATTTACTTTTCAGTTGATGATTTTACTAAACATACTCAGTTGGCAGTTTATTAGCTAAATATATCTGAAACAACAGTCCTGCAATAAATCCTACCTTCGTGGAGGATATAATGTTCAGGTAACTGTTTTCGACAGGTGTTGATTCAAAGTTTTGTGCATTCTAGGCTGTTGTACGGTTGAACTGAAGAGGCGTTTCTACAATTCAGTCTTAACACGCATTAAATGAGAGTATTGGAACATTAATATTCTGCATTTGTAGGCTAATATCTAGAATTCCAAACTAATGTTTAAAAGCCTGCCATAGGCCTATAGGTAAACGCCATGTACCTTTTTGACGACCGTCCACATCCCGGACAGACAAACCAGAAACTGGTGTGTGTGGCTCAGCCAAGCCGGCCGCGGTCTTCCCTGGCAGAGGAGAGAGCCCATCCCCTATGTCTGTTGTTTTATCACTTCTTTCTCCCGGCTCCTTTCGTTTGTACAGTCTTCCCATCTTGTACAACTACTGAAAAGGAACTGTTAAAGTGAGAAAAACGGGAGTTCAGCAGCCTTCTAGTTCCAATGTCAAAATAGTTGAAAACACTCAGTGCATGATTATATATCTGGTTTAAAGCCACGTACCAAAGACAGAAGAGGACCACGCCTACTGCTTGGTGGAAAGGTTGACGCCCACTCTAAGAAAATAGTCAGAAAATAGTTGGAAATTTCAGAAGTGCCTGTAACTGACCATAACCAACCATAATAAATGTTGACATGATTGTTTTTCAGAATGTAAAGCAGTGACTCCCAGTTGGAAGGAACAGCCAATCAGTAGGATTCATACAATATAGTCTTAAGATTTCTGTCTGGTGGACCGACCGACTGAATGCCATACATACCTGTAGCTAAGAACTTGAAAAAGGGAAGAAAACAGTTTGTTTGAGAATGGGTTGAATGCGCTGTGGAGATAAGTCTCGCTGTTGAAAACGAAATATAGGCTTCTTAAATTGACCTGGCAATGTGAGACTAGGTTGAATTATTTATGGTCCAATATGTAATATAAATCCAAAAATGACCCCAATGCGTCATCAGATATTAAGGAAACATGCTAAGTTGGAATTCTATCTTTTCTGACAACAATGCTTAATGCCAGTATTTTCTCCTTTTGAAATTTCCGTTGTGTGATGGAATTTCTGTTTATTTGGCCAGTGTATTGTAGTTTGACAGCCAGGCTGGGTTGCCAGATATACCTGTAGGCCTAAACATGTAAACCCAGCGCGCTACAGCTGTAACGTTCGTACAGCCATGAAAGCAGCAAACAAACGAACAGGATCAATGGAGATAGATTCTACCTGACCTAAAAAAAGGTAAGTTGGGTAAATATTGCAGATGTATTTGAAAGATGGAGACAGCTAAGAGCGCAAAAGGACGCAGAGTTGGCTAATTTCCTCCTGAACAGGTAGGCTTAAACATTAGCTACAGGCTCATTTATCACGGCTACTAGGGACGGGCATTTCATGTAATTTCAACATATGTGTACTCACTTTGATTTATATAGCTAGAGTAACGTTACCCGAGTTGGTTACTTGCAAAAACAATTGAGACACAGACAGTAAAGTGATCCCAACTGGTCCTGGCTATGGCCGCCATGCTAACCCTGCTAACTGCCAGCTAACGTTACCGGACGACCAGGCAAGCGGGCCACGGCTGTTAACAACGTGTAGCCTGTTCAGCAGCCGTAGCCGACAACGGTGAGTTATTTGAAGCCAAAAGAGGGGGGCTGGAAATCTGGAAAAGAGGACCGTGAGTTTGCAGTGCGTTTAGCAATTGTTGCCGTAATTCTAAGCCCAATAAAGCGTGTTCAGTCGGGTGGAGAGGACGGCAAGGTTGTGTTATTTTTAGCGGTTCCTACAGTAATTCTAAGCTGAAAAAGTGTGTCTGCCAGTCGGGTACAGAGCTCCGTGTGATCACGGGCTTTACTGATTGTCAATATAGCCAGCATCTAACTAGCCAAGTATGCTGAGCTGTGAAGTAATGTCTGGCTAGGTGAGACAAGCATCTAGCAACATTGTTGTGGATGCTGCGGTCTCAGCCTGGCAATCTCCGTGAACTTCTCTACGGAGGAGGGGGCGGTGGAGATGACTTTCTCCAGTATTTTTAATTTGTACTGCAGTAACTATTTTGAACACTAGCTGTCAGTATTACATATTGTACCTTTAATTTGTATGTAGGCCTAATTTGTAGCCTACAGGCTAAAACATTCAAGATTCAAGATACCTTATTGCTTTATTGTCATTGTATGAACACAACGGAATTTCGTTGGTGGCAATCAGTGCAATTACACTGCTGGCAAATCTTTTTTTTTCAGATTGTAGCTATACATTGATTCCACTATGTATTTATAATGTGAGAGAGTAATCAATGAAAGTTACCTGGAAACTAATTAACACCAAAATTCTAATCAAGTAGCCTTACCAACAGACAAGCTTTAATCTGCAACAGTCTATCTTGCAAACCTGATGGGGAACACAGTTTGCAGGCTGTCATAAGATTTGCACTAAATATTCTGATTTCAATCATATAATAGTCAATCAAAGATCTAAGTATATCACTTCCCAAAATAAGTAGTATCTTCAGTGTTTACCATCACCACCACCACTACTGTGTTTAGTCAAGTTCACTTTCAGTGTTTGGTCCCATCATAGTGTTACTGAAGACCGTGCACCACAATACATCTTGATATGAGCATCATGCATAAATGAGCATCATGCATATGACAAGTATTATTTCTAATTAAACTTAACTATTTTTTGTGAGGAATCATCAATCATTAATAGAATTGAATATAACTCATTTTATTGTCATTGCACAATGAAGTACAAGTAGTAAGTATCAATCCTGATGGTGCATAAACACATATAGCAATGGAGAAAAATTTAAATATAGGTGAAGAGCCAAAATAAATAAACATATGTTATAGATAAGAAAAATGTATTTGCAAGGATCACATAAATACATTTTTGTTTTTTACTGACACCACTGGCGGGCTCAGCGGCTGTATTCAATGCAAGTCTCAAAATATGTTGAATAATTACTTACAGAGAGATAATTCCTTTGTTCGACGAGTTGCTTTGACAAAAGCAGAACGCTTAACATGCTCAGCATTCTGCCTGCAGTACCTTACAGTCTGACAGATGAAAATAATTATATTATGCACTTCTGACTTCATCTGCAGATTTAAAAGCCTTTTCATTTGACAGCATAATGAGCATAACAGTGAAATCCCTCAGAGAGGGAGACGTGACTGGAAGTGGTGTGGCAACACTGATTGGTGAAGGACAATTAAGTTGAAAAGGTTACAGACTATTGGAACTCTCTGTTCCAGTTGGGGATAGATACTGTACATCTTGTTCAAGAGGCAGCTGTTCTTCTTATAGGCTCTGAACACTAACACAGGTGTTTTCAGTTAATCTGGCTGAATAAACCTCTTCCCAGGAATGTGTGGGTGTGTATAGACTTTGATTGATTGATTGATTGACATCTTCATTAGTCTCCTGTTAGCTTTGTAACACCTAGGGTGGGACAAATTACACCTTTAACATTCCTTATTAATGGATGAAGGTCTGACCTAATAAAATGTCATCAAAGCTCCGGCCCATCTTTACACTGAGCGGAGGTGTTATCAGCCAGAATAACTGGAAACACCTCTATGGATTTTCAGAGGCTTTTTTTTTTATTCTGCATGTTTTCAAAAATCATTTAGTAAGATTTCATGAGGTGGTCAGGCCTTATCTGGAGGAAATAGTCATGGAAGCATTCAGATCCTTTACTTTAGTAGAAGTACCAATTCCACAATGTAAAAATGTAAAATGTAAAAATTTAATATCCTAAACTTACTTAAAGTATCAAAAGCAAAAGTAATCATTCTGCAGAAAAAAGGCCACTGTGACTAATATATTATTATATATTGGATTATTAGATTGGAAATACTGATCAATGTGTAAGCATCATTTCTCAAGGAGAAGCTGGTTTTAACTAGGCTACTTAGCCAGGTAGTTTAGTCATGCCCTCTCTTAAGGCTCACAGGATAAAAAGTGTGGCGGTATGGGGTACTTATCTATATTCACAGTATTACCTACAGTAGCTGGCGGTTGGCGTGCACCACCACAATAAAAAGGCAGCATGAATGGAGCCATGATACTACACCACTTTGTTTGTGGTTGTTACCATGGTGAATCCATGGTAACAACCACAAACAAAGTGGTCGGCGGAAATACTCATGCGCACATAGCGAGTTAAAAAATCAACACAGCGGCTGCTGCAAAAGAGAGAGAATTCCAATATAGGCTAGTGTATCATATTTAATCATAAGCATAGCCTTTCATTTTAAATTAAATTTCATTTAAGTGCAATACTGCGGGCGAAAAAGTAGGCTACTACACCTACTAATCCACTGAGGCTGCAGCACCATCATTAACAGAATTATAATTCATAATATTTTATTTCAAAGGGTTTACATCGCTCCTTTTTAATGGCTCTTAGGCCTACTGGTTTGTGTCCAGGGAACACTACAAAAATGTTTAAAAAACGTTTCAGAGCGAGTCACATTCTTCTGATGGCCTTTGCTATACAGTGGCTTTTACTTTAAAGAAAACTGCCGCTTTCAAAATAAATTAATGTGACACAAATAATCTGCTGGGATGTAGAGCATGCCCAAAACGGGTGACGTTATATAAGGACGGATAAGGTTATGTAGCCTAGGCTGCATAACAGACTGGGAAGAAAAACGATAGCTACCGCTCAAATAGGAAGTTATCTGAAAATTAAAATGTCGGGGTTTCAATATCATCTCCCGACATATAACACCCTGCGAAGTAAAGCAGAAGTAAAGCAGCTTTTTCATCTACGGGATCGTTGACAAAAGGAAATGCCATGTTTTATAGTCTACCTAACATGGTTAATAAACCAACCTTTTTTTTTTATTCATGCCGATAACAAACTGCGCTAAAATGCGCCTGATCCAGACTGAATGAAGAGGGGGAGGAGACTGAGAGAAACAGCAGGTTTCTTGAAGAAAACCTGCTCCCGACCAGGTTAGGTTCACAGACTCAGTTACCATAGTAACTGACTCTGAGGTGAAGTTACTTCTCTTTCTGAAACAGAAAACCCAGAGTTGCCCTTATCTCAGGGTTAACAAACTCAAGAGTTTTCACTAAACCTGCTTTCTGGAACGGGCCCCAGCTGTCAAAAATCAATTTAGAAGTCATTATTTTAATATTCCAAACCATTATGTTCTTTTGGACTGGTCGTGATTGAGTAGGCCTATGGTCTGTTTGACTGATCATGTAGCCTATTACCCACTATGAAATGATGTCTCCACTGGCTGCTACAACCAAACTTTCAGCCTGTCTTGCATCATCTTTCTTATCAAGCTCCAGTTTAAGTGACGTGTGTATGGTGTTTTGGAGCTTTGGAGTTTGTGTCCAGCCCTCTATTGCCATCTACTGCTTTAGGATATTCTCACAAGGTCTTTGTTTGCATGATGTGTAGCTACTGGGGTTTACCACCAGGTGGCAGTAGTGTATAAGAATGTAACAACTCTTTCCAGCGTGGACTGGCCCCTCTGAGAGTTTGTTCCTGGACTTTTTGGATACATTATTTGGGCTCCTGCAAGTTATAATAATAATAATAATACATTTTATTTAAAGGCGCCTTTCATGGCACTCAAGGATGCCTTACAAAATTTATAAAAACATTTAAAAAAAGAAAAAGAAAAATCAAACCAGTACAGCATCAAACATTAATCACATGAAAGCCTGCCTAAACAGATACATTTTAGTTATGTTGATATTCTTTTATTTATTTCTTATTCTGAATCCGTTTGCTTTTACTTTTGCAGGGACACAAAGAGCTGTTCCTGTCTGTCTTTCCATCGGTGTACATAGAAAGAAACCGTTAAATAGACTTTTTATGAAATAGTCGGTTTGCCTCTGCAGACATCCCCGCCACACAATGAAACTCAAGTTATGATTGATATTAGTCAAACAAATGTGATGAAATGCCTCCATGGTAAAAAAAGAAGAAGAAGAGAAACAATGTGCACCAATGTGCTCTCAAATAATATGAACTACAGGATACTGTGTGTGTTTGTGTGTGTGTGTGTGTGTGTGTGTGTGTGGAGTATTAGGTCTCAGTAGAAACTGTACAAGCCCTCACTTGTGTAGATGTGCAGGTAGTGCTCATTATGAGTTTCTATAGAGCCGGTGAATACTTTCACTGCAGCTCATGGCAATGCTTTTGAGTCACATGCGATTGTCAGGAACCTTCCTACTCTGTGACTGAGGAGAACCCACACAGTGCTGTGCCCTTAGTCACTGGATACATTCCTAATATTCCATGTCGATTATTGTTTCAAAACATCATTCTCGCATTCTATAGTTCTGAGATAATAGTTGCCAAAGCTGTTACGCAATTTCTAATCTTAAATATTTAACCCGGGAACATTCTCTATAAAGAAACACACACAAGCATGCAGTAACATAGTTCAAAGTCACCTCCTTCAGTCTGTGTTGTAGGTGTTACATCAGTAATAATATGAAGACTGTCTTATATTAAACACAGCTTTTTGGATGTGGATCGGTCAAATGAATAGGAGCGCATGCCCAAGCTTCTCCATCCCACTAAATTAATGAGAAACCACCCACCACTGAATTATGAGGTACTCCTAAATGACTCACCTCGCATTACGCATAACTGACACCAGATACATTTTTGATCCATTACTTAGACTGTTTGAATTCAAAGCTGTGCTGCCTCGTCCCCTGAATCTAACCTGCAAATCATCTTCTTTTTATATGATGGTTATGAGTGCTCAAATGTCATAAAAGTCTGTTGCCCCCCAGTTTCAGTTTTTCCTCTTTAATAATAAAATAATGGGATAATTCTGTGCAGTGTGATGGCAACCTGTCTGTCTGCTAAATGCATGTGACTGATGCCTTGGGCAGAGCAGTTCTAAAGGGGAGCTGATGTTTAACTAAGATAAACTGTAAAAACACCTGGCGCAGTTACCCGTGCCCCTTACTTAGAAACTGCAAAGGGAAGTTCCATAACTTCCTGAAAATGGCTGCCATACTGACAGATGTCTAGATGTCTTCAAGATATCATCAAATTGGGCAAATATTAATATACCTTTTTTTAATTTCATTTTATTGTTCAAAGAAATCTACATCATAAGAAGCCCTTATTTTTCTTTCTATTAAATGTCACATAATTTTCCCTATGTTTTATGTATGATTGGTATTATTGTAGGTGTTTTTCTGAAGTATTTACAGTGTTTGTTGCTTACTCTGCATGATGGGAGGTCAGTAGTTTGAGCCTGGACTAGGACTAGTGCTGGAGGAAGTATTCCGATCCTTTACTTATGTAAAAGGAGCCATGCTACAGAGTTAATATGCCCCATTACTAGTAAAAATCTTGAAATCAAAATGTGATTTAAGTATCTAAGTATTATCAGTAAAATGTACTTTGTTCTTAGTAAATGTACTACCATTTCATGACTCCTGTGAGGGTTATACTATTACATTTAATATCATTATATTATTATTATTATTATTATATAAATACTCACGTTTAACTACATCAAAATTGTACTTAGAGTATTTGAGTGAATGTAATTATATACAGTCCACAGGACATGCACAATATATTATATCTCCACCATGACCTTGGCCTGGTAAGCAGGGAGAAAATGGATAGATGGCTTGATGTTTCTTTCCGGGGACTTCTGTCTGTTGTCAATTATTGTTATTGGCACATGTGTTTTCTTTGTGTTCTTTTTTAGTTCATAAAAAGAGTCACCAGTATAATTGTTAACGAGTTTTATTTCAGATGAGATAACGTTCCTATATTTGATTTGATTCTCTTAAACTGCATCTGCTCAAAGCAGAATCTACCTTTTATTTCATTATTTTTTGCTATTGTTATTATATGCTTCTCTTTGTCATGCTGCATATTAACTTACAACAGGAAAAAAACACACATGAATTATTGAAGGGCCTTCAATCAAAACCAAGTGACCAGATTTTAATATCTGACTATACAAAAGTAATTCCACTGCGTGCAAGGTAAATATTAACCTAATCCAGTCAACTCAAGGGACTTTCCAGGTGTTTCATATTTTTTCTTTGACCTGATATAGTCTTTCCACTGCAGTGACTGCCTGTCCTAACTTAGTCATTTGAACTTACGAACTTGCATGAACTTGTGTGATGACAGAATACTAACACTAGCTGGATATTCTTTGGTCCCCTCTCACTGTTTGGCCATTTATTCAACAAGAGCAGCTGTGTAAGCACTGCAGTTTCAGTTTCCTCTCAAAGTGTTTGTTTCAGGCCTCTGAGCTATGCTCATGCTCAGGTGAAGGGACAACCAGTACTGTCCACCCACTTTATGGACTGCGTGCAACATACACGACACGTGTGTGTGTGTGTGTGTGTGTGTGTGTGTGTGTGTGTGTGTGAAGTGAGCATGACTTGGAGAGTGAGCGAGTGAGACTTTAAAAAAAAGGTGAAAGTGAAGCCACAGCCCCCAGAGCAGATTTATTTGCTCTGCAGGTTGAGGCGTGTTTCAGGCCCTTTAAGGCTTGGCATGTACACACAGGTCAAGACCAAGCAGCGTTGGAGCCTGGCATGCTCACACAACACACACACACACACACACACACACACACACACACACACACACACACACACACACACACACACACACACACACAGAGGCCATGACCTAAATGCCCCACTATATGTTCACCAGCGAGTCTCTTACTGTATCTGTCTGCTGTGGATTAAAGAAGTGAGACTGAAATAAAATGGTAAAGTTGTGGTCCGTGAAAATCTAAACAATGAGCTAACAGATGCTCAAATGCTCTGTAGAACTGTAGAGTTGGTGATGATTCTCTCCAAGTCTGTAACTATGATTGACCCCTTTCACCCCCATCCACTATTAATATAAAGATATTCATTAGTGCAGCTTTGAGTTTACTTTACTTTACAGTAAGTTTAGACAAGTACGTCGCTGCTTGTAGCTATAATATTTTTTATTATTAGTGGTATTATCAATATTCCTGGTTTGAATGCAGCACTTGAGTTTTCCATGGCCCTTTAAGCTTCTCCACCCTGACAGGAATTAGGGTCTAAAGAAAACAATGTTGGGTTTGTACGTTTTGGGGCTTTGCCAAAGGTAAACTGGTTGGAAAACCCTGAGCAATGAAACATATTGCTTCAAGGAAAATTCCACCTTTGAACATTTACATTTCAGGAATCATCTGTCTGAGCATTTCAGGAGTTTCTTCCTATTCAAATTGTTTTAATTGACTGTGTTTGTTAACTGAGTCTGCCTCGTCTCCTTCTGCCTCATTTAGCAATTTCTCTTTTCAGGTGCAACCCATCCTCTCCCACCCACACATTCTACCTGCATGAACATATAGTCTTACTTTGCCCTTGGAGACCTTCTGGAGGAATCTATGTATACTGTAGTGTCCTCAGGTCCCTTCCCTCCTTATGTATACAGTAAGATGTTATATAACTTGACATATTTACTCTTTATAAGTATTAAGCACTGCCTTTTTGTCTTTTGTCTTGTGGAAATTCTAATAATTAGATAATTAATAACATAATTAGATATGCAAAGTCAGTCTATTGTGAAATACAGATGTGTTGAACATGAATTCAGAGATCTCAAGGGATCCACAGGTGAGACACCTTACTTTTTTTTTTGATTATCAGGGTTTAGAATCCTCAGTGTCTCGAAGGCATGTGTAGTTCACATGAAGATCAGATAGGAATCCACTAGTGAAGCTACTGATGGAGATACCAGCCCAAGCCGTTAAAGTGTATTGTAAGCAGTGGCAATACTATTACGCTGAAACCCAGCTCAAAGGCTAAACTGTAGCTTACAGTGAGAAATGACTGTGGCCTTCATGGACAGATGGCTCCATATCTCTCTCATCTTTTCCTCTTATTTCTTTTTTTAATTCTCTTTGGAGGCCAGCTATCTGCACTCTGACCGACATACTGCTGAAGCAAATCTAGACTACACTTATTTGAACACCATTGTGTCTGAGTAAATATCTCATTATGAACGAACACAAGCCCGAGCTCTCCCCTCTTTGCATCAGGTATCTACATTACACCACACTTTGCATCACTCACTGCACACATTCAAAATCCAGCAGCACACAAAAGTCAAGTCACATAGTGAAGTAATGGACGTGTTGGAACTGTCATGACACCTGGTGTGAAGACGTAAGTCTGGGCTTTTTCTCTGCTCTGTGTCTTACATTGCTTAGCCTCTTAGCATGATGCTCAGGACAGCATGAGGGGCAGTGTTAGGAATGTAGTTAACCCACCATTCATTTGCAGTTAAAAGGTTAAAATGTATTTAAGGGTCACACAAACTTTTATTTTTTTCCTGTAATGGCAGTTGTTTGCTTTCTTATCATCATTGACTGTGGATGGCAATTTACAACACACAGGCAACTAATGTCAACAGTTTCTCACTGACAAAGTAGGTGTCATTTATTATGTTTTTAATTCCTACAAAATAAAAGACATTTAAATATATATATAAAAAAACAAGTCATTGTTTATTTACGCACTGAAACATGCAGCCGTGTCTGAGTTTCTGCTTGTGGTTTTTTTTATGCGTTGCTGGTCAGTGAACCTTGAAGTACATGCAGGTGTTTCCCTCATGCCTGCTCGATAGACAACCCAGTCCAGTTTCAGGCTCAGCGTTAGCCCAAGATTGACTTGCATTTTTCTTTTCTCTTTAGTAATGATGTAGAAAGATGCATTGCTAATAATGTTAAAATCAACTAATTTGCAATCTTTAAATGAGGAGTAAACATCCTCAGAAAGAAGGAAAATGCAGCCGAGCGGAACATCAAACTGTTGTTTCTGTTTTGTTTGAAAAAGAGATTTGACAATTCTCTCAAATTTAGAGATCCCTTGTATTAACAAATAATGTCAGCTGTTAATCTTCCATATCTCGTTCTTGTTAACCCCCAATATCATTTTAGTATGTGATATCAATCTTAACTAAGTCTTTGAAGTAAAATTCTATGTATTTATGTTTTAGTAAAACCTTTCATCTTAGCTTGGCTAACTGTCTTGCAAACCTCTTTCGAGTCTCGAAAAGAGGAAGCACAATGAAATGACAATGAAATGACTGGAAACAGCCCAGCTGCCTGCTGTATCAGAACCATACTCCATCTAAGCACACTTTTTTTACATTTAGTTTGCACCTGTCTTAAACAATGAACTTGAAGTGAACAACTGACTACATATGTGGGAATGGGAATTACTGGAATTGTTGGGTCTTTGTAAATTATAGAGTGTGGTCTAGACCATCTGTAAAGTGTCTTGAGATAACTCTTGTTATGATTTGATACTATAAATAAAATTGAATTGAATTGAATTTAATGTTTTAATTAAATGCGAGATATCTCTTTACAGTCATCAGAGATATACATGAGAATAGGAGTTTTTACAACACATGGTACTGTAAAATCTTACCCCAACTTATATAACTTGCATGCATCTTGTTTTACAGTGTATTTTAGCCATGGCTGAGCGCGAAACCAGCTGTGGTTAAATGCAAGCTGGCTAAATACTGCATTACATATGATTTCAGGACAGGCTACAATGCTGTGTTTGTGTTCAAACCATGGTCAAATTACCATCAACCACAGCAGGGTCTCCCTGCTATTAGCTTTGCAGTTGTTGGAAGCTTGTAGTACTGTACTAGGGCAAGTGCACTAGAACTCCAGTCGATTCCCCGGTTTAAGAACCAACGAAGCGGGAGCAGGTGTTGTGTCAGTCTGTCATTTTTGTTACACCTTCCCCCTTGCCTTAACCTGAACATGAACCTGATCCCTAACCCCAGCCAGCCAGAAAACACTTGTCTTTGATCAGCCAATCACAGGACTGTGGAAAGAATAGCCTATGTTTTGACATGTTGGATAATGCTGTAGACACTTTGGTGTGATTGACCAGCACATTAACGTGAACAAGATGTTGACTCACCTTATTTTTTTCAGCCAGGGACATTTGACTGAAACCAAACCTTATTATCTTCTGATGATGCAGTACATACACTGCAAGCTAGACTAATTCTCTACTTACATGCCTAAACAGGCCAGCATCTGCAAAACTCTCGTGTTCAAAATACCACAGCCAGATATGGCAGCCAGTAAGATCCGGCTGTAGGGCTCATATCACTCCCCAATCACTTCTTCTCATATCCAGTAGCAGTATCAAGTCATCTTCGTGTTACAACACATTAGCAACGGCATTGAACTATTTCATATGGTTCTCATGTCAGTATTAATGGCAGAGGTAGATCCAGGACATACTGTAGTTAGCCCAACTTTTTAACCTGCACTCAAAAGGAAATGTTTTGAGGGAGAGCTATTTCTTGAGTAACAACAGTTTATCCATCCACACAGCAGTTCGGTGCAGCATGTCCGACTTTGAAGAACAGGTTGCCAGTTAGTGTGCACAGGGATTGGTTTAGGTTAGCACAATGATCCTGAATCTGGCAGCCTCACTGCAACAACAAGACTTGGGGAAGTTGCACATAAAGTGCACATGGCAAGATCATAACACAACATAACAAATCATTTGATTAAAGTACATCTATATGTATCAACTCTCACTCTGTTGTTTATGAATGAAATCAAAAGCTTTTTCTAATGCCAAATGTCAAACTACAATTATGTGTAACTTAGTTGATAAGGAAGGCTGGAAAGGAAGTCAGTCATAGACATACAAAAACATTATTTGCATCAGCGATTTTTTAAATGGATTGCTCTTTATTTGTCTGTGATGCATTAAAATGCTATCCTCCTTCTTCTGTTTCATCTTGGCATACTGTGGCCTTTTTGTTTCTCTTTTTAAAATGTTTTATCTCTTGTAGTTATGATTCAACTTAAATAGCATCAACACTGAAACTATATGCATGAGGGAGATTTGTGGTGAGAGCTGACATCCCAGGGGGATAGTTAGCCAGCTTCAGGCTGCTATAAAACACGTCAGTCACCCGCCTCTTTGATTTTCTTCAGTTTAACTATATGACATAATCCAGATAAGCAGTATGCACTGGGAGAAATGTAAGTACAACACATCATTGCTGTTTTCTCTATATGATACACAGTAAATGTAAAATATTGCGAATACTTGCTCCTTGATGCAGATTGCCATGATCTTATATAAAACTAATCTATTGATTTGAACAATTATTTTAAATCTGCTTCGATTTCATTGAAGATGGTAAAAGAACAGAACATCAGAACATTTTCTAAAATTTAAAACAAATACTGAATTGTTCAAATAGAGGTTTCACCTGTGTGTACATTACATTTCTTGTCACTTAGATGAGGTAAACACAATACTATAAACATTATATTATGTATAATAATGTGCAAGTCCGTACGATAGCCTTGCGATGCATGCAACCTTTGTCTAGCGCAATTGTTCTTTCTTTTCATCCATGTCCATTAAGAATAATAATGTGGTTGAATATTAAAGATCTGAGGTTGTTGTTAGGAGATAAAATTTGATTAAGGTCAACTTTTCCGCTGTTGTATTTTGGGCCAATTGAAATAATTAATTTGACTGTTGACCGCTGATTAGAAATGTAAAACGTAAAGTTACAGATGGATGTGCCCAGTGCTCAGTTGCCCCCCCCCCCCCCCCCCCCACACTCCTTATTTAGAACATTGACTTAGAAGTTCAAGTCTGGAAGTTTGTTTTTGTGTGGAAAGAACAGTAGCTATATGCCAACTTTTCCTGTCGTAAACTGTGTCAGGATCAATATTGAAGCTGTTGTGTCAGACTCTTTTGGAAAGAGGAAGGTGGTCATTTGGATGTTGGCTGTGTGTCGCTATTGGGCTGTAATCATGATAAAATGCAAAATGGCAGCAGGCTTCCACACGCAGCTGCGGAGCTTCCTCTTTTTTGTTGGTTGAGTCCCCATGTACAGTATGTGCCATGGTGATTGTTTATCTGTCTGTGTGTGTTCATGTGTAATTGTTAAAAACAGAAAGAGATGAAAGACAACAACATCCTCTGTTCATTTAAGTTTCAGTTCAAGATTTATACTGTATCATCCATTTCCTTGTGCTTTTTGAAATAGAGCTTCCTGTATAACGGAAACACCTTTTTCAGAATAAAAGTTCTTTAAAAATAGATATAGACAAATAGAATGTGCTAGATTATGATATTTTTTTTATCCAAATATCTCCAGTAGTAGCAATCAATCTTTTTAAAACACCTTCTGAGTGGGGAAGGGAAAGAAATTCTAGAGCTATCCTACACTTACAGAAAAGTTATCTTTCTCAACCCCAGGCTTTATCCAAATGGATAACCAGGATGAACAAAATATAGAGTTGCTTGGTAACATTTCCACTGAGCTCTTCAGTTTAAATGATGATTTATAACGTATGTAACTGAACCAAGCCACGTATTGTTATAAGCTCCACACTCGTCCCTTGACAGTAATCTTTACAAATCTTTTGTTACTGTTGGCGTGTGACAACCTTACTTCCTGACCTCACCAGCATCACTAAGGCTGGTCTTCAATTTCAACAATGACCATGTCCAAGATGGCACACTAGCCCTTTTGTACAGCTGCTATGCAATTAGTCAGTATTTTATTTGAACCATGATGTAAAAACCTTGTTGCACACTTTCCAATTCCAAGTAAACTGACAAGAAGGAATATATTGTAGACTTACAGTTATTAAACAGACAGGGTTGACTTTAAACATGACCTCTTCCCCAAACAGCGATGTGCAATCATGGCTTAGCAACTGTAACTTTACGAAAGTTTGTGGCCCTCTCAGCCCTTAATTGAATTTGGGAAGTTTACACTTTAGCAAATTAAGCTAAGCTATGTTTCTTTATTAGCTTTAATTTAGTCTTTTAGCACAATATCATGTATGTTGCCATAAAGATGTGATTAAATCTGCTAGCCACAGCTGTCATTTTCAGCTGGCGAGAAACTGCTTATGTCAACCTCAGTCTAAAATCAAGAAGCCATTGTTCTATAAACTGCTGAAAATTTTCTGAAAAAAATCTGCCACCGTTGTTGTAAAATGCATATGTGCGGTGCGAGACGAGAAAGACGAAAGCCCAAATTAAACACTCAATTTGGGCTTTCTTAAGCAGTGAAGCTGTAGCTCTATTTGTCAGTTACCAAATCAAGCCCAGCTAAGTAAGCTCTTGCCAGTAGCAGTAAACTGACTGTGCTGATTCACTGTGAGGGCAGTCAACACATTAAAACTCACAACTAAAAATTGGGGGTGCTGACACCATATTGCCTGTGTGAACACACCATTTCAAGTACCATCTTAACTGTACACCAGTACTGGTTAACCACTGGCTTAACTGTACCCTGGCCATCCCTCCCTAACATTCAGCAATGCACACTTTGCTTCAAAACCAGCTCTTGTGATTAAGTATTAAATAACGTGATGGCCACTGGATGTTGCCAAATCCAACAAAAGAGAAATCTTTTTGACGTCTATATTTTGTTTATGTCACTTTCTATTGGCAGAGATTTCCCACCAGTAATCACAAACACCAGGCACATTTAAATTAGGCCATATGTGATACTCCTCTCCATGGCAGTCAGACTTAGGAATTTGACCTAACATGACAAGAGTTCATTTTTCAAAAACTAAAGTGCCAGAGGGCCTGCAGATGGCTTGTTAACAGCGAACTGTCAAACTACTGACTTTTTGACCCTTTTTTAATCCATCACTTTCAAGTGATGTGTGTCATTTTCATTTCAACATTGGAGGAGCTGCTTTGTGTCTCTGCAATTATACTCAGAGCCCAAAACAGTACGCATATACAGTAATAGTCCTTTGGCAACACATGCACAGACTGTTTATCCTTCCTTTAATTAACTCAAATAAGATGTTCATGTTGAAACCAAGATACCTTTAACAATACCAAAGGCCTAAAATTTGTACAAAATTGTGAATTAGTATTAGCAGGTACCAAATAATGTACAAAAAAGAGTTTGCAATTTATACTAATATGTGCCAAAGAACTGTATCACAGTTCATAATACATTAACACATACATTATGCATCCTATTACACTATGCATTTTAATCCATTCTAGCGGCCTGGCTCTATAAATAAAAATGTCCAGCGACTTTTCCTCTAGCACCACCAGCAGGTTGACATTTTTGTTTTTTAGTGGCATACCATGACATGGGACTTGGTAGGTCTGAGGACATAATAGTACATGTAATTCATTTTTAATGCCACATAAGCACGGGTGTTAAGGTGTTGTTAGGACTTAACCTTTCTAGTTCAATACAGCGTACCATGGGCTAAACTATAGCACAAATTCAGTGTGTCGTAGATCTGGGAACACTGCTGTAAACAAACATGATGTATGTACGACTGACAAGATAAGTCTACTGAACATAATTTGTTGGGCTACATGTCTCTCTGTTTACCTATCAAAAGTGAGAGTGGAGGAAGATGGAAGGGCAAGGGTGACAGTCAGAGTGATGGAGAACCATGGTGCAGATCACAGGGCGTAATTTCAAATACCTTTCAGCCTTTCTCAGATGACTGCATGGTTTTATTTATGACTGAGTAGCTGAGGCAGGGACAGGCAGCCTGGGCAGATGGATGCTTAGGTCAAATTCTGTCCAGACCACTGCATTCTGGTGTCAGGTGAATAGAATTGATGGGATTTTGAACCAATTTGAAGATATATGGTACAGTCCATATTCAAATATAAAGCATGGTGACTAAAGTAAGAAACTGTACCACAAATACTTCCCGTCCCCACTCAAATAGGGACCTGTAGCCTTTTTGTCTGTTCGGAATTCAAGAGACATGTTGTGGTGCATGTACAAAGATCAGCCTCCATTGCAGGAGAGCTCACACTGCTGCAGCGCAGCGGCACAAAAATGACATTACTCTCAGTGACTTTGTAACCTCAAGCCGTATTTACTGATGGCATTGTCTGACGTTTCTCAGTACTTTTGCTTTTAAATAAATTTTAAAGAGGCTCTCTCTGTCAGTACACATTTCTTCTCATGCTTGCAGGGAATCAATGGTGTAAACATTTGTACCTACTGGCAGCTGAAATCGGATGTTTATATATTATATGAATATTCAAATGAATTCAAGTGTATAAGCAAAGATTCTCCATTACTAAAGATAGCGCATTACACGCTACAATTGCCATAAGCTCTCATAATATATTATGAGACTTTGCAAAAACATCATTTAGAAGTATCACAATTGCCCCTAATCATTTTACCCATGCTTTCAATAACTATTATGGGTGGCTGTTGCATCATGATCATTATGCAAGATGATCAATATCTTTTTGGATGCAGTGTGACTTTCTTAATTTATGCATGCAATGCATTTGTAATTTACTGCACTTAGACTTTCGTGATGCATTTGAAACATTATAAATTACATCATGACAGCACAATATAACACAAAAGTATCATCAGAATATCATTTCTCACAGTCTGATGATAAACAACAGATGATAGGGTGTTTCCATAGTTTTTCTTCTTATTGTAATGACAGATCTTAAAAATGATAGCAGCTCATATAGATCTAGCAACTGTATACGTTAATCAGTAAATGACCTAACTTAAAATGAGAGGCCCGTGTTATTTCACATGTTGTCAGTGTCTGTTTTAATATGCAGGCCAGTATAGAGCAGATAATTAGCAGTAAATGTCTCTTTAATGTCTCTAGCGTCACCATCAGCACTAGCCAGGTCCAGACCGTACCAAGGGGTTCGAGTCAGAGACCCGGTCAAGGAGCTGCTGAGGAGGAAGAGAAGTCTGGAGCCACACAGCATCAAGACAGCGCCCCCTTCTGCGGTGAGGACACCATGACACATGACAATAACATGCAATTACTGTACATGATGCATTTTATCATGCAGTTTGGATGAGCAACACATTTTGTGATCAGTTGTACATTTTAAATTTATTTTACTCAGTTTTGTTACATTTAAAATGAGATGTAAATTAAGGTAAGAAATTATCAATATTCTGAATTCTTCAGAATACTTTTACATACTGATACATTTTGAAGGTTTTGGGAACATATGATGAGCCCTCCAACCTTTCCAGGGAAAAATATTTCCCAAAAATCCTTTGCAAATAGCCTATTGAAACCACATCCTCCCTTTACTGTACCTTTATCACAGCACCATTAGTCATTAAACAAATAAGAACAGGATTTGCTGTGGCAGCAGTTACAATATGGAGCAATGATTGCTCAGGATTAGGATTATGACTAATCAAACGTTTCAAATGTGCTTTGTGAGATTTTCAAATACTGAAAATAGACAAATTTACAGTCTATGAAATCAAAAAAAAGAGGAATTACTTTTAGATAGATGTCTTAAAAAAACAACACAAACATTTATTGTCAGCTCTGACAGTGACACCTAGGTTTTTAACTGAACTCAAGTTTGTGAACTCTTCTTAGAATAGGTTCCATGACAAACACATGAGCATTTATGCTACTTTTTGATGTACTGAATCATGTCTAAATACCATGTTGCATTTCTAATAACGCTTGCTTTATTGCATTGTGATGATCTGTCACCATTAGTCTCCAGGCTGACATTCTTCACTCAGCAAAACTGTCATGTTGATGAATGGAGTTAAGGATCTTTACGTATCTGCAGCAGGGAGGCTGCTGCAGAGATCAAAAGAATGGGCTGAACATCCAGATGCATAATGCTGGTTGTAATAATGGGAGATTCTGGAGAAAGAAGCTGCCACACAACAGATCTAGTTTGTTCTGTGTGGGGTAATTTTTCCAACTGGAAAGTGTTTTTCCATGACAGTTACAGCCATTGCCTGCATGGCTACAGGGCTGGGCACACAGCCCTATGCAAAATTACTTGCAGCCTTGCCAAAAGCCCTCCCACTTGTTATTTATTACACCTACCAGAGAGGGAAAAGGCACCCCCACCCCACACACACACATACACACACACAAAGTGTAATCTTATCTTATCTTTCACGGTAATGTGAACATTGCTTTTCAAACTCACATTGTATATCATTCATGGTGCTTTAACCTCAGTTTACTCAAATTTTAAATCAATCAATCCGATGTTGCCAACCACTGTAATACTGTGTTTCACATTCATCCTGCCATGTTACTGTAAAGGAATAGTTACATAAAGTACATTTTGGAGCTACGTCTGTCCACTTTCTTGTCAAGAACTAGATGATGTGTACCTTAAAAAACAAACATGTAAAAAACGTGGTGGTCTTACAGGGTTTTACGTGCTGAAACTATTTCTTGACAGGGCACAATTACTCCCAGGAGTTTCTGCTGGTGGCCTTGCAACCTCACTGTAAATAAAAAAACATAACAACACAGCTTGTTGTTTTATCACTTCAAGTTTTGTACAGATAAAAAACGGCATGTAACTAGTTAATTAGTGATCCTTAAAAGTGCTGCCAGGCACATTTTTTTCTATCTTTGGACAGAGCCAACCTATTTCCCTCTGTTTTTTGTCTGTATGCTATGCTAAGCTAACTAGCAGCTTCATATTTAGCTGACACTCTGTCACTGTTCTCTTCTAACTCTCGGGAAGAAAGCAAATAATTTTGAGCAAAAACATCTGCCACCGTTATTGTAAAATGCATATGTGCTGTGCGAGACGAGAAGGCTTTACAGGCACAGCAACAGTAACTAAGGGGGGGGGGGGGTCTTAGCGACTTGTCTGTCCGTTCTGTTTGTCTAGAGAGCTTTGAACAGAAACTGTTGGGTAGTAAATTCAACTTATCAGTCAAGCACCATTTTACGCAAATTTGTTGAGGTTTAAAGAAACATTGCAGAACGGCCAACTGTGCAATGAATGTTCAATTTGGGCTTTCTTAAGCAGTGAGGCTGTAGCTCTACTTGTCAGTTACCAAATCAAACCCAGCTAAGTAAGCTCTTGCCAGTAACAGTAAACTGACTGTGCTGATTCACTGTGAGTCAACACATTAAAACTCACAACTAAAAATTGGGAGTGCTGAACTAGTCGTAAAACCACCATATTGCCTGTGTGAACACACCATTTCAAGTACCATCTTAACTGTACACCAGTACTGGTTAACCACTGGCTTAACTGTACCCTGGCCATCCCTCCCTAACATTCAGCAATGCACACTTTGCGTCAAAACCAGCTCTTGTGATACGTATTAAATAACGTAATGGCCACTGGATGTTGCCAAATCCAACAAAAGAGAAATCTTTTTGACGTCTATATTTTGTTTATGTCACTTTCTATTGGAAGAGATTTCCCAACAGTAATCACAAACACCAGGCAAATTTTAATTAGGTCCTTCAACGTTTTTTAAGTAAAGGACCCCTTAACTGAAAGAGAGATGGCCTAATAATTGTTGGCATCGTTTCATAAACCATGTTTTAATGTTAAACACACATGTGGCACAGTGAATCTTTAGGATTAATGCATCTGTGGATTGCCTTAGTGACCACCTTATCTATAGACCAGTAAGCAGTGGGGATTTATATTTGTTAATAATACGTTGGATTCATTTTAAAAATTTCAAAAATTAACAATAATTTGGAGGCCCCCCTGCATTGACTGTGAAGACCCCCTAGGGGTCCTGGACCCCCTGTTGAAGATCTCTGGTTTAGAGACAGTGCTTTGGTATGAGATCCTTGTATTTGTCATACTGTGCCTCATTCAGTTTACAGTCGAACACACCCAGTCAGCAAATACCTTACCAAAAATGGAATTAGATTTATTGATGTCAAAACTGATCCTACCCTCAGTAACTCATAGTCCTTTTTCAAGGACCAAATAGGTTGTTTATTTTCTGCTTGTTAATGTTTCTTGAGTCCTATAAACCCTCAGCACTAAAGTAAAATGTGTCATTAGAGGAGTTTGGTGTAATGACGTTGTAACTCTGCACCTGCTGTCAAAGCTGTAACACTAACCTCAGCACCTCTGCAGTCTTTCAGGCATCTGACAGCACATGCCCTGCTGCCTGTGAGCATGCCCTGCCGGCTGGCTGCTTGCAGGCGGATGCACTATTTCACTGTTGCTCGCCTCAAGCAGCACCCGGAAATTAGCACGAGCTGTCAGGACTGTCACTGCTGCTGCTGCTGCTGCCTCTCTCATTCCTTGTTACTGTTTTCTCACTACAGATTCTGTTCTGCACCGCTGCTTATTACCCACTCACCCTTATAGAGACCATACAGAGCAAATAAATGCATACACGTCTTTCAAGATTAAACACACATGGTTCTGCACACACTGGGTGTGCACATTCAACACATAGAGAGGTAGCATTGGAAGCAGAAAGGAGATGATTGGGTAGAATCATTGAACCTTCAGTTGATTTTCTTGTTCTTCTTCAGCACCAGGCTGTAAAGACAGACAGTCATGTCAGAAAAACCATAAAACATCTTGCAGTTGCTTGGCTCATTAGAATCCTCTGCTTATAGCTGGACATTAATTCTGTAAAATGTATAAATATAAGGTTAACCTAGAGTTATTAAGGCATTTATATGGGGGGGGGACTGAATGTACAGAGTCCTCATTTGAGAAGTGCCCACAAAAATACTAGGATGAATAGAACTAAAGAACTGCTGAGGTCTCATAACCAATAACGACCAATAACACTGTCAATGTTTATAAGGGCATGCCAGCATTGTGTTAAAGGAGCAGTGTGTAGGATTTAGTGGCATCTAGCAGTGAGGTTGCAGATTGCAACCAACTGAATACCCCTCTGCTCAACCATCTCTTTCCAAGCTTGTAGGAGAACTTACACTGTTATCTCTAACTAGTTGACTTTACCAGAAATTTGTGTGGAAACCCATTGCCTTAAACTGTTTTTACACAAGATAAAACTTAACAGGTCAAGTTGTAATAGCATAAATTAGTCATGAGTCATGTTGTCTAAAATAAGCATGTTAAGTTAAAGCTTTAGTGCATTACTTATTTATATTAATGAACATCCATCTGTTACATTCAAAGCATTGCCAAATGAGTTGATGCAAAGCTAATTAAGACTATTAGCTCCACACAACGCTCTCTGTATTTCTCAGTATGGCTATGTTCAGAAACTGGTGTCATCCGGCGACTTTCGCGCACAGAAAATCGAGTAACGATAATGACCTTTTCTGAAGAGTCCATCATTTTTTTTTAATCCTCCTGTCCTCCTTGGCTACTAGCAACTGCCTGGGGGAGGGATGGGGGTGGTGCACAATCACGGAAGGCTTGTATCATGTGGAAGACAGAAACTACGCACTATAGCTTCAAACATGCAACGAAACATAAAAAATATGAAACATTAGGCTTCTTCTCACTAATAACAAAAATTATTTCGGTTATATTAAGATTATTTTATTTACTTTATGATAGGATGACTTTAAGAACAATGCATTCAATACACTCACTAAAAGCGTATACCAAAACAAAGACATCAGACACAAAACATTGTAAATGTACAATGTTTTGTGCTGCATGGAGAGTTTCTCTCATCAAACAAAGTTAATGGTTTCCAATCTGTGAACTCTATGTGGCTCTATCTATATGGTTTCGGTCATGGTGCAACAATAAATTTAGATAAACATGAACACTTAATCAACCATACAAAACTAAAACCCAGATAACATAAATGCACACCCAAAACATTAACAGAACATTATTAAAACACACTTTAACTAGGACAGAAACCGTTCAGAACATATACTTTTTTTTTTCATGAGCCTTCGCATCGCTTCAGCGCAGTACAGTTCAAATGACCCCACCCCTCCCATACAGAAACTTATCATCCTTAGTTATCTCTGCTTAATATGATCTATGCACTGCATACTTAAGATGATTATTACAAACAGCTAATGTGATTTAGTAATCAATATGGCTTTTAACAAAACATGAAAGAATAAGTAGTGACTACTTAAAAGTTTAATTACAAAAAATCTGGGTTTACAGTGCCTTCAGGTAACATAAAAAATAGCCCTCTCTAAAGTCAGTGGTTTGTCCGTTCTGGGCTACTGTAGAAACATGGTGGTGCAACATGGTAGTCTCCTTGGACAAGGACCTGCTCCCTATTTAGATATCAAGGGCTCATTCTAAGCTAACAAAAACATGATTCTTAGTTTCAGGTGATTATACACTAATGAAAACATAATGATGGAAACTAAATTCCATTTTTGCCAATACATCCCCCTAGATCCTACACACTGCTCCTTTAAGACTTAAAACAAATGTAAACTTATTCTTCAAGAGGTTTTGACAGTTTTATTTTTTAGAAATAAAAACTACTTGTAAGATCTTTGTACGTTCTGAGAATTGTTAATAGCCTTCCTAATCTACCTCCACCTGTGGGTGCAGCCGGACTCCACCCTCTCTCTTTGGACAAGCTCTTATAATATAAGACAATGGTTTCCATTGTCCCTTCAGGGAATTTCATATCCACTTACGCAATCTGGATCAATTATTAAATTGCAGTTTCGAGGTTTCCAGTAAATGATGGCTTGTGGACAACATTTATCAATTGTTTTCTGCCTGTAAAAGTCCATATGTATAATCTTGTGGACCACAGATATGTAATCAAAAATATCAATTTTCAATGGGAAAAATGAATGTTGATGCAGTAGTGCTAAATAGGTTGGACAGTTACATATGATTTTGCACAAGACAAACCCTTCAAGATGTTACCTGTATGTGAATACACTAACAAATTCTCTAACACACACAAACACACTTCAAGTATAATCTCAATTCAGCTGCTGCTCACACCTGGACTTGATCGGTACAAGTGTAAATACTGTATATTTATATGTCAACATTAGAGTGTAGACTAGTTCTATAGCAGCAACATATGGTTATGGTTCTACTGCAAATTAATGACATGCTCAACTCCCTTTTTTTTATCTGTTTGTTTTTAGGATGTGGTCACGCATAACAACCAGTCATTATACACACAAGGTACACGTTCAGCTTGATCTGAGAGTTACCTGACTCAAATTGATTCCTGTAAGTAAAGCATGTGTCTCTGCCTGTCTTTGAAGACTCACACTCAAACTTCTCGTCCAAAATCAGGCATGTTTGGCTCTGATGTTGCCGGCGGCTCCCCAGCCGAGCCGTTGACTGAAGTCAGTGATGGAGGGCTGCAGTGTGCAGGATGGAGATCTGTTCCAGCTGCCACCAGCGCTGGACAGCAGCCTGCTGTAACAACCTGGTCCTCATCTGACTACCAGCAGGACCTTTCAGCTCAGACTCTGGCTTACCCAGCCACCCCCACCCTCACTGCTGATGTATTCATGCAGACTCTTTGTCCCAGCTACACCATGCTGACCTACACACACACACCATTGCTCACTAACTTTGGGGTGAGTAGGAGCAACCTCTGCATGTGAACAAAAGTTTGCTTAAAGTTTTACCTGTTGAGACTTTGTAAAAACGCACTGACTAAATCGAAAGAAAGAATCCTGGGGTCCAGCATCATCATTTCTTAATCCACAGGAAGTGATGAAATATTGACCGGTCATTGTCGTCATTGCAGTGCATTGGATACTGACATGAAAACAACATGTGCTGACCTCAGCTTTAAACACTGACCTTTCAAACCTACACTAAGTGGGTAAATGTAACTTCCCCTTGCAGGATTAAAGTATGTCTTCTTCTTCTTCTTCTTCTTCTTCTTCTTCTTCTTCTTCTTCTTCTTCTTCTTCTTCTTCTTCTTAATATATAACAAGATACATATGGGGTGTTGTTTGAGTTTCACTTCTCCAAACCCACTGACTATTGCAGGGGTCACACAGACCAGTAGTATGGGTGTTGGTTTAGACCAGGATGATCAGTCGGTTCCTGTCAGATCACATCTTGTGCCCCGGTAATCAACATTGCATGGACTGGTTCCGGGTCACTGACCTAAAGGTTCTGATTGGCAGAGCCTGTTGAGAGCATATTTCAATTCAAAAACCTCAGTCTCTAAAACAGTGTCAATCTAAACAAGACAGGCAATTACAGTTTTGAGCAAATGTTTGTGTCTTTGCTAGTTTAAGTTCCTTTGGAATCAACATTAACATTTTAGTCATGTGTTGTTGTTTCAGAACATACCTGTGGCTCCAGCACCGGGCTCCCTCCCTCAGATGGAGCTCCCAGACTCAGGGTTGACCTACCTCCCTTGGGCCCAGCCCATCACCACCATATCTACCATGCCGAACCCGGGAGTCCAGTTTGCACCCGGCTCTGCAGCCCTGCCCGGGTCACCTGTGGTCCACATGCCCTTGTCCATGTCTTTGACCACCATGATTCCTCAGCTGGAGGCTCAGGGTGGAGGTCATTCTCATCCGCAGATACTGGACCTCCCGCAGCATTCAGAACATCAACTGGACCCTGAGCCACAAGACCAGTCTCGAAGATCGAGTCTAGAGGCAGAGTCGCCGAACCTCCTGGATAAACTTCTGGAGGATCAAAAGGGTGATAGCGAAGACGAGGACAAAGACTCGTACAGCAGCCAGCTCTTCATTCCAAATGTCTGAAAATATGAGTTTTCTTCTGTTCATAGAGAGTAGCATTTCTTCTGTTTGTTTCTCAGGGGCACCATTAAAGGATAATTTAGCCAAATTACAACTTCATTTTTTACTGTGGCTATAATCTGTATTGATTATGATAGCTGTATTCACTAAAGTAATTGCTGAGCTCGACGCTGAATGAATAACCATGGGAAAGTGGGCTACTCCCCCCAAATCCCAGCCACTTGCACCAAGATTTTCTATGTTCTGTGTAATGCTTTTCTTGAGCTCTAATTGACTTTTGTTCATGCAGCTGTTTCCTTTTTGCAGCAAAGTCTGGCATGGAAAAACTGGATAAAAAAGACACTGCTATCTCTGTCAATAGAAATTATGTCCGAGACAGTCACAGTCTTCTAAGAAACAGTAAGCCTTCAGTGCTGTCCATCTCTTGAGGTGTCTGTCAAAGTGAGAAAATCTGCAATTAATGCTGTTAACAAGTTAACAAGAGTCTGGAGCCACTTTAAACTAACTTCATTGAAACTCAAACTGCATCAGGCCAGATCTTTATATCAACTGATAAATAAGACTCTAGATTCATGCTACTGCGGATACAAGAAAGAAAAGTTACTTAAGACAAATAAATAATGATAAAACAAAGCTAACATCGCCAATACGCTAACCTGCCTGATGCAACTTTAAACTTCAGGAACTGTTTCTGGCCAAATTAACATTTTTTCAGATTGTTGTTGAAACTGAATTATGCCAGATGGTTTCAAATGTTTACATTTTAAATATATTTAGAGTGTATTGTACCATCTTACACTGTACTGTAGGATGGAGATTTTGTCCCAATACTTGTGCTTGGACTTAGCAGGGAAGGCCTCTGAGTCTCAGGGGTTTTCCCGAGGGGAAACTGTCATAGTGAAAGGTGCTGCCACTCTTTTGTTGAATATTATTCCTAAAAAACACCAGAGATCGTATCACAGGTGATTAAACGTGCTGGGAACATATTAAGAGAAGTTAGCTTTGTTTTCTTTATGCAGAATTCAGAGTGTAGTTGACACTCCAAATGGGCACCAAGAAATAATGAACCAAAATGACAGTATATCATTGTCATGTGTAAGAGGGTTGTATAATTCCAACAGTTAAGGTTTCTCATTATTATTATTATTATTTTTTTTAGCGTGAATAACTGTAACTCAAGATCCTAAATAAACTAGACATGAAGGCTTTCAGAGGTTTTGGCTGACAAGATCATGTTTGTTTTGAACACTTTATGTTTGTATGAATGTGACAAGTTTAATGGCAGTATGTGTCTTTAAATCAATCCTCACTGTTGCTCATGTACACTTTTTCAAACCTTTATCATTTATCCCTTTGATTCTTGGGAAATGATTTATCTGATGAGTCTGTCAGTACCCGATCCGTTCCAACTGCACAATCCGTTCTGCGCATGCGCAAGATGCATGCGCTGTGGTACGATGATTTTACGACACTTGTCAGTACCCGATCCGTTCCAACTGACAGAGTCATGAAGTCAGCATGTGTTGTTTTTAAAGTGGATCAAAGAAGGGGCAGTTTGTCCTCTGCTGCTTTGCTGACAGGGCTCATGTTCACAAGTCCTAGGGTGTTTCAGCCGGTGGTGGGAGAGGTATACAGAATCTTAAAAGTTCTAATACCACACTTTAAAAATACTCTGTTACAAGTGAAAGTCCTGCATTTAAAAAAACGTTACGCAAGTAAAAGTATCTAAGTATCGTCAGGGAAATGTACTTAAAGTATTAAAAGTAAAAGTACTCAATGCAAAAAAAATCTTTCATTTTAGAAACTGGAAACAATCAAAACTGTTCTGATAATCAACTGTTTAATCAAGTCTTTAATCAGCTGTAGCAAACTGTTGGCCTGTATATTGTTAGGTAGTTTAATTTATAATAAAACTTATTTTATAGACTACATGTGTTTTGTTTGCAAAAAATATTAATTTGTAAAGTAACAACTAAAGCTGTCAGATTAATGTAGTGGAGTAAAAAGTAGAATATTTCCCTCTGAAATGTAGTGGAGTAGAAGTAGAAAGTGGCAGGAAAAGAAAAGACTCAAGTACCTCAAATTTGTACTTAAGTACAGTAATTGAGTAAATGCACTTAGTTACATTCCACCACTGGTTTCAGCAGCTACATGGAAGATAAACGGTGTGGAAAGGAAATGTCATGTGTGACACTTCTCAGTCCAGTCTTTCAGCGCATCAGACTAATAGTTTACATGTATTTCATCTCAAATGCAGAGTGAGAGCTCCAGTGTCTGACAGAGGGTCCCTTTAAAGCACTTCAACTTTGGGCCAAGAGGCATTGCAGAAACATGTCTGTACAGCACCTTTGATAGCATGCAGGGGTGGGACACATGGAGCCCTTGCCAGGCCCTTCTCAGGGTCTCAGAAATCTGGCAGCCCATGTAGGCTGAGAATACACATTTCACAATACGCCCCAATTTAGAGTCCTTTCATATTCATTGCTGCTATTACAAGCTTACATCTTAGTCTTTGTAGTAAATTCACCCTTTATACAGGGTTTATAACAACTGCATGTTAATACGTAACTTACAAAAGGGCTTGACCATTTATAGTTACAAACCAACCCCGTATAGAGGTTGTGTGAAAATTGTACTGCAATCTTTTTTGATCCAATGAGCATCTTTTCAATGAAGGGCTATTTATGTTGAAGCATATATTGTATATAATTGTATATAAGTGCCAATGGGAAAATAGATTCGTTCACTATGGATAATCTGATGTACAATTCCATCGCAAACTCCATTTGCGATGTGAGACTGTGTGATTTGATCGAAAGCTCTGAAACAGCTTCTAAATGGACCTTGTGGTGGGATTGTATAGTTTGGCAACAGTTCACAAGGTCAAGAACTAACTTTCAATCTCAGATTTGGGGGGTCCTGGGGCAAAAAGGAGCTGTTGGGTCCATATCAGTTCAGTTCAGTTCAGTTCAAGTTTATTGTCATGTGCATATTAGTACAGAGTACCACTGAAATACAATGTGCCTTGGCACTCTCTCAGCACCAGTCAATAAGTAACAATTATAAATAACATTTAAAAATCAACCCCCCATTACTTCCTCGCTGTCTCTGTCTCTGTCTCTGTCTGTCTGTCTGTCTGTCTGTTTCTCTCCCTCTCTCTCCTCCCTCCCTCTCTCTCTCTCTCTCTCTCTCTCTCTCTCTGCTGGAATGTCATATCATAGTTATTAGGTTTGTGATAATTGTTTAACTATAAGCTAGAAATATGTGCCATAGAGTAAGTATAATATCACTTGAAATAATTAATTTAAAAGGGCCGCTCTTCAAAAAAGGGTCTAAACATGTGAGGACCATCATCTGTGTTTTGTTTTAGGGGATATTTCTTTCCCTAGATGGCGTAGGTATGCCCTGCCCTAATCTGCCTTTGATTGTCCTACCATGATATTCTTACCCTAGCCCTAACCAGTCTTACTCTTCATGACTAAACCTAATCAACCCAACCACCGAAGGCAGTGAGTACTTGCCGATCAGAGGCAGATTAGGGTGGATTATGACTTTGCCGTCCTAGAAAAGAAATTGGTTTTGTTTAAGTACATATTCCCATCCCAAAAAACTTATCAAAAGTATGACCAATTGCCGTGCAGTGAACCTGGGGGCTTTGGAGAGTTGGGGGCTTTTGCCTGCTTTGCCCAGTAATGGTAATCCAGACATTATTGTGCTGTGCATTTTAGTTAATTAAAGTATGAAACCTAGGAACCGTGTCAGGAGAAAAACACTATGACTCACCTCGTCAGCACTACCCCGCTAAAATGAGTCTATTTGCCTTCTTAAGTTGCTGAAGTGGTCTTTTAATATTTTATCTTCTGTGCTATCAAATCATGTCAAACACTTGTTTGCACTTTAACAGCATCATACAGTACACTCATCTTTACAGGATGTCATTTTATGATGTCAGCCTTATATTATGTTGTACCTTTTACGAGTTGTGTGGCACCAGCAGCAGTAGTGCTTCGTTTAAATTAATTGATGATGTTAAATTGTCTGACTGGTTGTAGGGGATAATAAGACAAGAATATAAGAATAATTTGGATTTAAGGAAATATCTCTATTTACTTTGTTGCCAAGAGTTAGCTGAAAAGGTTGATATATCACTCTCATGTCTGTCCGTTAAATATTACAGCTAGCAGTCATTTAGCTTGGCTCAGCATAAAGATGGGGGGAAACAGATGTCCTCTTAAGATCACTTACTATTCATTTGTTCAATACGTATAAAAACTCAACCGTGAAAACGGCAAGTTACTGTTTTACAGGGTGCTATGTGCTGGTATATTTCTTGGCCGGGACATGCGCATAATCCCCCGATTAAACAAGTCAATAACATTTGACCTTGAGAGGTGCCTGAAGGCAGGTGTTTTTTGGTAAGCAATTTTAAAAATATTTATAAGCGTTCCAAAGGGTTTACTAAAAGCCCACAGGGCGTCAACGTTCTGCTCAACTTATTCCAGAGACAGTGCAAATCATTAGCTATCATTATTGTATTTGCTACTTGCACATATTAGCACATTGCACATATAGATTTATCTTGGTCTTCATCTGCCTTTTGCCCAACATCAACATCAGAAGTGGTGCTGGACCCGGTGCAGTCATGTTGAGGCCTGTTGGCCTGTTCTTCCGCTCTCAGAGAAAACAACAAATGTGAAGGTTATTCCTTAAACCGTCAACGACGCCACACATCAAGATAGCAGGCCACAAATAAAAACGGGAGGAGGTCTAAAGGAGACTGCATGTTATTGCTTTCTCACATTTAGTCATTTTTTTCAACTGTTCTCACTTGTCGGCCTAGAAGATATCTATACAGTTATCTAATAAGGGGGCAATGCAGGTAGAGTGTTAATGTCAGGAATGTTGTGATAAAGAAGGGTTTAATGATTATTTCCCACTGGCGTTATTTAGATTAATGTATATTGTGAAATACATGTCAGGTAAACTTTCTATAGAAATGTCAATAAGTATAGCTTTCTGACTAGTAAGTAAATGAACCATTCACATAAAACGCATCACTTCCTTTGCAGAACGTTGGAAATTGCAAAGAGCTACCAGACACCAAACAGAAAAAAAACAAAAGAGCTTTGATGAACTGAAATCAGTTTAAATCACTTCATGGTTCTTTTTGCAGCAATTTATTTATATGAATACTATGACTTTAATAGTGTTGACTAACCTACTTCACAAATAGAAACAGTCCTATCTCAGTACAGTACTATCGGGTTTGTTCACCCTCCATTTACCTTGTGTTTGATGTGTAAATAGGGCTTTCCTCTCACTTTCGCAGTGCGGCTGCACAGTGAGCCTCTGTTATCATACATGGGTGTGTGTTTGGGTTTTGTACAGGAAACACAAGTGAATGTAAACAGCCCTTGATTTACTAAATAAAGAAACACCCTTTGATAGGAATACACACAGGTGACGGACTCACTTATCAGTTGTTGTGAAATTCATAGTGATGTTATTTGTACCATTCACCTTTTCTTCACGACTGATAACATTTTATTTAATATGACAAAGTTTAATGTTTCACATCTATCCGATCAATTGGAGGATTGTTCTCACCTGGCACCCGAGTTAGCGGTTGAATAGTCAAGCATTCTGTTGCTTAGATATTAACGAGGACAAAGGCAGCACTTTGACTAGGCACAAAGGATTTGATTCAATGATCATAAAACTTCAAAGGAGTCTCATAAAGTACAACATCCGGTTTGATTAGGAGCATTAGCGTAACTTACGTGTATGGTACATGTATTGTGCTCTGTGAGTACAGTGATACAGCTGGAGCCTCATAGCGAACTTTGTCGTGAGCCACCGTCCTCTCAACTGTACGAAATGTACAATGAAAGCAACTTTTAGTGGGACTGCTACGCAAACAAATTTTGACATTTGTAATGTCACATTTTTCAGTGGTCAATTTTTAACATGAACTTTGTTTGAAAAGTGTTATGATAGTGTCACCTTAGTTATTGTAAATGGTCTATGGACTGCATTTATATACCATTCATTCATTTTACCTCACCGGACAAAGTGCTTTACAATTTGCCTCTCATTCACCCATTCACACACACATGACACAATTTTTAATTTCAGTTCCCATTTGCTGGTGTTTCACAGGGGACAGTTTTGAGTGTAACAGTAGGGAGTCAAGAGAGTGCTTCACCGACATGCCTAACCCTTAAGCCTACGTGAGCTACTGAATGCTGGCTCTTGTAAAACATGTGATTCTGCAGCATTTTCTAACAGTTTGACAAAACAATCCAAACTCAAAGACTACTAACTAGCTTTTTTAGAGCTTTCAACACATAGTCACATAGTCTTTGTCACCAGGTGGAGTTTGCTCAATTGTCATATGGAGATGGATTCAAGCTCTGTGGCTGCTGCTGATTTTCTCCATAGCACTTTTAGGCGTTTTCGTCCGTGTTGGTTTAAAAGTTAGGCATCAAACTTGACATTTTCTACATTTCTACATTCTACTTTCTACATTTTAGCAACAACTTGTCTGGGTTGGCCCTCACTCGCTGCTTAATCCTCTTTCCAACCAAGTAGTTACAGGAACGTAGTTATAGGAACAGTCTGTGGCCAGAGGAACTTAATAATGCCCAAATTGGTCCAGTCGGAACAGGAGAAAAAAAGGGTTCTGGGAACGTTATGTTCTAGGAACTGCAAAAATCCCTCCGGTCACACACACACACACACACACACACACACACACACACACACACACACACACACACACACACACACACACACACACACACACACACACACACACACACACACACACACACACACACAGCTCCTACAGATGTTTATCTAAAAGCGCTAAGAAAAAAACATTAGTTGTCTTTGTCTGCATGCTGAAACGTAAATACCAAGTAAAGTAAAGCTGATCGAGGAGCTCTGCTAAAGCCTGAGTGTGGGTGTTTCTTCACACTATTCAGGTGTTGCCAAGCCTCTGCAGGGGGATTTCCACAAGTGCTGGTTCAGCAGGATCATTAGGGGGGCTTGCCAACAGAATATGTGGAATACACACTGTACACACAAATATGCACGCCAATCCCTCAGTATTTAACTTTACAGTTGCACACTACACCTAGTTTCAGGAATATTTGCTAGGTGCAAATTGCACCATAGAAGGAAAACATAAACCTCTTTAGATTCCTGATATTCTGTTTGTTTGTTTAGTTCAGACTTGACAGACTTTGTTGTATCCTGGATTAAATACTGAAGATTTTTGGCACAGATTAACCTATCTGGCACCAGGGTCAAGTACACTTAGCACTTCAAATAGTTGAGAAACCAATCGCGTTTCAGTTTTCATAACCTGATTCAACTTGTCCTTTTAGTTATATAAGACATAACTAAAAGGACCCCCCCCCCACACACACACACACACACACACACACACACACACACACACACACAATAGAAATATGTCTGTGTACACATCTTGGACTATTATCCCTGTACATTGCACATATCTTATATACTGTGAACTTTTGCACAACCCCTAATCAGTAACTTTCAGAGCCTTGCCTTTTCATTCTAAAACAGTTGTAGTACTATACACGTAAGTTACGCTAATGCTCCTAATCAAACTGGATGTTGTACATTTTTGTAACAGCCTTTTTTTATAGGATTTTTTTTTTTGCACACCGTCTTACTGGGTGAGCTAGAGGTCGCCCCTTACTCATATTTTTATTGTAATTTTCTATTCTATATTTATGCTCTTGACTTTGTTTTTATTTATGTTTATATCCACCTACTTATTCTGATTCTGATTCTACAGTAACAGACAGACTTTCACTAAACCTGTGCAGTGTCTGAACTCTCTCATCAATTTGTTCTGCATAATATGCAAAAAACTCATTAGTTAATTGTGTAGTGAGCAGTAAATTAAGATTTTGGACACTTATAATTTTTATCAATCAAAGTGGAAACAATTCATTCACAGAGTATAAGCTATGGTCACCGGTTTGATACAGACAGAGCTGTGGTTCTAAAACAGGGACTTTTCTGTGAACCCCCGACAATCAACATTAACCCTGAATTTGGTTTTAACAGATTGGTTTAATTGACTCATTCTCCTTTAGGCAGCAGATTTACCCCCCAGGTCTGAGAGATAACCAAAACAGAGACGCATGGTGTTGTGATATTTTGACTGAAACTTCACAGGCTACATTGTGTGAACCACTAATTCTCTGCTCTCTCATCAGAGGCTTATCAGACAGCTGCAGGGATGAAGCATGTCAACACACATAGGCACACACACACACACACACACACACACACACACACACACACACACACACACACACACACACACACACACACACACACACACACACACACACACACAAGCTTCAAGGCATACACTCTCATACAACTATTTGTTTAGTTTAGTGTGTTAGTTTACACATATACACATACTATCAATAAAAGATGTGATGGAGAAATGCAAAAAAACACCAGCGAGGCTTAATCAGGGCACTCTCCAATGCATACTCCAATTAAAATAGAAAGAAACTACACACACACACACACACACACACACACACACACACACACACACACACACACACACACACACACACACACACACACACACACACACACACACACACACACTCGTGGTGTCTTGTTAAACCATTTGCCAGTCTTAGGGCTGCCGGGGTGACCCTGGAGGTTAATGGTGGGGACTTGTTTACAGTTATAGATCAGAGTGAAGCGCTGCAGACAGATCAGGTTAGGATGGATCATATCATGATCTGTTCAAACACTGTTGTCAGTTAGGAGCCCCACATTCCCCAGCCCTTTCACCTTAATGCCTGAGAGCCCTGACCGTGTCTCTGTCTGCAGCAGCTCACTGTGTGACATGCAGGGGATTACAACTTTGACAATTACCTTTCAGTTAGGCTCGGGGGTGGGGGATTTAATGTTAAAAGAAGCTGTTTATAGCAGTTTATGAGGCCTACGGCAGGTATGGGACCACAAAGGTTTAGACAGACATGTTTACGTTATAGGGTAAGAATTAGTTTTTCACACCAAGTCAACCTCTACAGGTTTTAAGTATCAGGCACTTATTTAAGAAACTACAAGCAACTTTCTATGCAAAATTTGGCATCCTGGGTGAATCAGCACCACATGGAATCTGTCCCATATATGTGGGATGCAGCGGGTGGAAAAAAAGGAATAAATACACCTGCAGTATTCATTTCACTCTCCATTTCAAATGACTCTGCTTTCTACTAATTACAAACCATGTCACACCATGCACATGAATTACTGGCCAATGATGGAATTTGGTATGCTCCTTACACGCAAAACAATGGGTTCAGCCCAGGGCAAAATTTTGCCAGGTTTGTGGCCCTCTGATAGTAGCAATGGCCACTGGTTTCAGCCTACACTGCAGATGGGGGGTAAGGGAGGTGTGGTGTCCCCGTGTCCTCTGGCTGCACCCTGGTGCACCGGAGTGTAGCCGGCAACATACCTTTCATCTGCCTTTGTGTCCGACACTTTCTTCTAAGTTCTCTATTCAGTGTGCCGATGTGCAATCGGCACAATGACTATTTTTTCTCATACTTATTAATATTATTCCGCCAGTTTTTTGTCCCGCAAAGGCTCACGAAGCGTTCATCACGTGTGTAACGCTCGGGAATGGTGTGCTATGACTTTTCTAAGAGATTTGCCGCGCGTTTTTCATGAAATCGGCAAAAAAACGCGCAAAATTGTCCCATAGACTTGAATGGGAAATCGTCGGGAAATCGCTTAACATCGCTCATAACAAGCCCCCTTTGGGACTATGCTGTATCGCCATACTTTATTGTAGAAAAAAGATTAAAAGTTTAAACCGAAGACAAGAATTTGGCCTTTATTGGGCTGAATGGGCATTTGGATATCAAGCACGGTTTCTACGAAATCACAGTTTACGTATCGTCGTCTTTTCAGACCGTTTCAGATTTTCCCGTGTGTGTATGGGGCCGGAATGTTGAGAGTTAGAGTGGGAGTCAGAGTGGGGAGCTGAAGTACGATTCTCGGAAACTTTTCCAAACAAATTGCTCTCCCTCCTACAGTTTTCACTCTTCATACATCATACTTGGTCAAAATGTAGGAAATCTTGTGGCGGTCGCAGACATGTGACGATGGAATCCACCAGACGTAAACTATTTGCTCTAGACAGACATACTGCCGATAGAAACAATGGAGTTACAGTACGATTTGCTGAAATTTTTTCCCAAACAAATTGCTCTCTCCCGTGGAATCCAACAGACGTACACTTTTGGCTCTCTTGATACCAACTGCCAACAGAAACTGAAAAAAGTATCTGAAGGATGCAGATGGTTCCCTGTTTGTTACCTGCTCTGTGTCCCATATATTTCATACCAAACATAAAAACCACATCAATGCGTTCGCCAGATTTTTATCTCTCTGGTGATCATAATATTTTGCTGTTTGGACCCACGGTTTTAGACTTACAGAACAAACTTAAGAGTATTAATTATCATTACGTGTATATGTTTGACCCATGGAAGACACTGTCTCCCCTCTCACACACACACACACACACACACCCAGACATGCAATCTCTCTCTCTCACACACACACACACACACACACACACACACACACACACACACACACACACACACACACACACACACATTCTCTCTCACACACACACACACACACACCCATACACACACTCACACACATTCTCTCTCACATACACACACATACACTCATACAGACACCCACACATACACACACACACACACACACACACACACACACACACACACACACACACACACACACACACACACACACATTCTCTCTCTCCCACACACACACACACACACACACACACACACACACACACACACACACACACACACACTCACTCACTCACACACACACACACACACACACACACACACACACACACACACACACACACACACACACACACACACACACATCATCGCTAAACCCACCAGACTCCATGTAAATAACCAGTACTTTAAGCATCGTAAAACACACTTCATTCAAAGTTGACAGAAACCAAATAAAGCTATGAAAAGCCGTTTTGGGGCTTTTCTACACTTTTCCCACCATCACAACTCTAGTGTTAGTTGAAATAAAAACATAGTTTACCGATTTACATGTGAAAATATATGTTGTCTCTATGCTCGCTAAAAGTACTATTTTTTAAATGGAGTCTGGTGTGTTTAGCGCTAGCTACTTCATACCTGTTTCTGGTAAACATAAGGTCTTAAATAGGTTTTAAAAAGGTATATCTCTAAAAGGTTAAGACAATTAACACTTCACCATTAAAACAACACTGTATGTATTTAAAATGTAAGCAAATTATAGATATATTGTAGTGCTGTGGGTGGTGTCGCTAAACCCACCAGACTCCATGTAAATAATCAGTACTTTAAGCATCGTAAAACACACTTCATTCAAAGTCGACAGAAACCAAACAAAGCTACGAAAAGCCGTTTTTGGGCTTCTCTACACTTTTCCCACCATCACAACTCTAGTGTTGGTTGAAATAAAAACATAGTTTACCGATTTACATGTGAAAATATATGTTGTCTCTATGCTCGCTAAAAGTACTATTTTTTAAATGGAGTCTGGTCTGTTTAGCGCTAGCTACTTCATACCTGTTTCTGGTAAACGTAAGGTCTTATATAGGTTTTATAAAGGTATATCTCTAAAAGGTTAAGACAATTAACACTTCGCCATTAAAACAACACTGTATGTATTTAACATTTAAGCAAATTATATATTTGTATATTTGTATATACTCTCTCTCTCTGTCTCTCTCTCTCAGTGACAGTGTGACATATGTATCTACTTAGCTAGTGTCATTCGGATGTGCACCAAATAGTAGGCACACAATTTTCTAGTTTTGATTTGGAATTTAGAGTCTGACATCTCCATTCCTCAATTTTAGTTAGTATCATTATTATTCTGAAGATACATTTTTAGTATGTTAATATCAGACCGTGTATCTCCAAATTTGATGATTTAAATTTTTGAGAAAATTATCCTGATTATTGTGTAAATAAAACCTGGATTATCTTATACAAAACCTGTTTTTATTATCTTTTGAAAAGTTTTGTTGTGGGGATACATGGTTTACTGCATTGCCTTGGTAACAATTAACAATCTGACATTTGAATGACCTGATTTACATGTTCAATCGATCAATCAATAAATTTGTCATATGAAATCGTATGAGGTACAATTCCAGTGAAATGCAATCCCATCACCTCTTTCATCTTGTGCATGATTCATCATAAAACAGAATGTGTGTGTGTGTGTGTGTGTGTGTGTGTGTGTGTGTGTGTGTGTGTGTTGGATGGGGGAGGGGTACAGTCTTAGGCAGTGTTCTCATTAAGGATCATAGTGGTCTGGATTTTGTCATGTCTTTGATTTAGACTTTGACCACGACCCCACATATGGACATGAGAAAAAACTAAAGGAAACAGAAATAAAGGGGGCAGTGATACAATAAAGATAAAAGGTAAATAAAAGAATGAATATCCTCCAAATGAGCAAACAAGCTCACTCTGATTGGTGGTTTAAACCTCTCAACAGTGCTGCAGTGTAATACTCACTGTGAAACCATGATCCGTTCTGTAACTTACAGAAAAGGCAAATGGAGACTTGCTTCCTATGCTGCCTCTGTGGTCATGTAACTCTAGGTCATGGTATCATAATGATATTGAAATGCCAAACTCTGTACATTTAATTTAACTTTTAAAATGTGTTTTATATTTTAAATGTATTGTTTAATGCATTATGGTCCAAATGTTGTTTCAAAGCTTCCCGTACCCTTTTTACATGCATGCAATGCTGGTGGGAATTTAGTTTTTTGTTGTTGCCTATAAACACATTGTTGGTATATTTAGTTAGCCAGAATCAACCTTAAATATGTGTAATAATAAAATGTAACGTCCGCTTCATGTTGTGAAACACACCAGATTTCCACAAATATCACTGCAGCCTACATTTGTGCTGCTGTAATATTTATGATAATGCAACCACTGAAAACAATGAGAACCTTGTACTAAAGGCCTAAGAGAGCCTTCATCACTTTGCTCATTAAGTTACATTTTATGTCAAGTTTCCAAGGAAGCTATCACAGTTGAGATAGCTGAGCAAGTCAAGTACCTCAAGTAGCTCAAAGAACAAGACAGACATGTGGTCATTACATAAGCTAAGGAGAAGTAATACAACTTCCCTTGGTGCATTTTCTAAGTATTGTATGTTTGCTATTGTTTTCCTGCACTGCTTTATGAAACCCCTAACCTCTGGTGCCTGTTAAAGGTTTTTAGAAGTAACATTTCTCAAGTATTTATCCAAAATGGTCTGAGATGCACACACGTTACTCAGTTTATCATGTCAGCATGATTCAAATTCAACCTCTCAATAAATATGCACCAAAAACCTGTTATCTGTGCACTTTTTTTTCTGTGTGTGCAGGTTAGGTGACATCTTTCAGGATTCCTTCACTTCAGTGCAAAGTGTTGCAATACAGCACAGTTCAGCCCCAACACGTTATCAGTCTGTGTTATTTTGAGTTGATTTTTACTCTCTTCCCACATTTTTGTAGTTTCCTATGATAGATGAATGGTAAATGAAGGAGACCTGATGTTAAGCAACATGGAAGATAACTGTGGTGGCATGCTCTGGGAGTAAAGTGAACCTGCTGGACCAGATCCTGATGAAACTGACTAAGTTCTTGACTTAACAGAAGAAGAATTGACACTGACAAAGTGTCAGTTCTATATGTGTCTGTTTTATGACTTTTTAAAATGTGAATGCTACATCAGCCTATAAAGGAAAAAATGATTTTTATGCACATTGTTTAAAAGGTTTTTATTTAGAAACAAGTTATTTGTATGAAAATAAATCTTAGTAGTAAAAAAAAGAGTCATTGATACAAATATATCGGGCTTTCCATTCATTCTGCATTCATCATATTTGTTTTACTAAAGCAAAAGCCAGTCAGAGCACACAGGGAAATGCAAAGTGGACCATCCAATCTAACTGCCTTGCTGAGTGCTTGAACAGAAGAATATTTACAGTCAAAAGACAGAACAATACTGCTGAAGGTCCCATCATAGCGTATTATAACACATTTCGGAGCTCATCTGAAAATCCCTCTTAATACAGTAGTTCTCTTCCACGGGACAGGTGTATGGATAGTCTGTGGGGTTGTAGTAAGGTGGATATTCAGGGGCAGAGATGCTCTCCTGCTGGCCTGACCAACAGTGGGACAGGCAGTAACAGTCCTGGAGGTTGCAGTGTTGATAGTGGAAGTGCTCTGAGGTGAAGCCATGGAAGCTGGACTCCATCCTGGTGGGTGAGGCGTAGCAGGAGGAGGAAGAGGAGGAGAAAGAGTCCTGCGGCGAGTAGCTGTTGTGATCCATGGGGTTGCAGAGCTTAAGCGACTCCGGTGAAGAGCAGGGAGCCTGAATGGGAAGAAGACGTGTTGGATGGTGAGGATTATACTGAGCAGGAGGTGGCAAATGTGTCATGTCATTGACATGTAGGCCACAGGCTCACCCGGGACGCCTGTGAGTGGTGATTTAGTTTTAGTTTTCAGTGTTAATAGGCTAAATCCTTTTTCTATACTACTGTACTAATAATCTTCCTCTGGTGATGTGTAATTGTACTAAGGATATTCACTCAATTTGACTTTGTTTAGGCTATAGTTATTGTATACACCCATTGGATTATTTTACCAAGCAAAAACAGACTGATTTGATTACCAACTACACAAAATGAGTCGCTCCAACTGTACCCGCAGGCCACACAAATATAATGACTACATGCTGAATTCAAGCCCCAACACAGGTCTCTGCAAAGCAGGTACAGCAATGCCAAACCTAGATTCCAAAACTATACAAGTGTATGTTTCCCGAGGTGTTAGTGATCTTTCGTTACTGTAAAACCCATAATTCTTTACTGAAAACACTCCAGATTACCAAACTGTCTTTTATTTTTTTATTTTTTTGTAGAAATAGACACATCAGTTTTAAGTAAAGAAATGCAGTACATTGTTCTTGCAATAAAACGCAGGTTTTTTTATTTTAAATGGAGTATGGTAGTGTCAGTGGAAGAAACCTACCATCCCATGGCCATAGTAGTCCGCATCAGAGGAGAGTCCATGGCACCAGGGCAGCGGGAAGGTGGGAGGGGGAGGCAGGGAGGCGTTGGAGCTGCTGCCGGTGTAGTTGTTGCCACTGTAGCCGTTGCTGTGCAACATCATGTCCCCGAATTGTTGACCGATGTCGTTAAAGGTGCCCTCCTGCATCTGGGTGCTGCAAGAGCCGCCAGGGACGGGGAACGAGGCGGCGCGCAGCTGGAAGGCTCGCGCTCCACAGCTGCTCGCGTCCGCTGAGGGCACGGCAGGAGGAGGGTCCACATAGCGACCTAACGGAATGAAATAAATAAAATAAAAAAAGTATTCAAATATTCAACAAGTAGCCTATAAAACAGGGAAACTCGTTTCACAGGATATAAGCATCACATGTCTGTAATATATAACATATAAATCGCGGCAGCACACCGTTTAGAAAATAGATCCGCCCACTTTTGCTGCATTTTTAAATAAAAGTTGTCAATATTAGAATAAATGAATATAATTAGACCCAATCTACCGACATAGAGTGAATGGGGGAGTGCGCATTCATAAAATGTGCATGATAGTAGGCTATATCTGCATGGCAAAAGGAAGACATTTAAATAGGCATATAAGTTCAGAGTGTGTTGTCATGACATCATCAGCCAACAGTTTTGAATGTAGCCTTATAAGACGAAACGGAATTGAGCTTTCAATACTTGACTAGAATTGCATTTCAAGTTGACTTTCTTGAGGTGACTGAGGCGTTCATGTGAGTATGTTGTTCCTGGTTCTGAGGGGTCATGGCAGGTTGCTGTTTTTGACTTTGCTTCTTTCAGATAAATCCAACTACAGTTCCTGCTTCAGTTGTCTTACTGCAACCAGTGCGGATTTTCCAACAGCTTAGCCTACTAAACAATTGGATTCGTAGTTGTGGTTATGGCTGTTTATTTGTTGTATTTCTTTTTAAATTAGGATCACTGCAAACTGCGAGCAAATTTTGACTTACATTTGCAATGTGTAGGCTGCATTGCCAATGTAGGTGTAGCCTTAAGTCAGGTTGGATTCAAATGCTGCAGTAGGCTTTATCGAACAGCTTTAATTGGTTTATTTAATATTAGACACTGTGCGTGGATATTGCTGCTAGTAAACTTACTTGGAAAAGTGGACGCGCAAAGATCCTGAAGATCCAAGCATGCCTGTGATATCTGTGATATCTGTTCAACAGGAAGAAGAAGAAAGACGGGAGAAGGAGGAGGGGGAGGAGTGGGGGAGAAAGACAACATTATAAGATATTTGACTTTGACAGAGATATTGTTTTTCCGGTATTTAGGTGTTTCTTCCTTGCAAATGTGTGTGTGTGTGTGTGTGTGTGTGTGTGTGTGTGTGTGTGTGTGTGTGTGTGTGTGTGTGTGTGTGTGTGTGTGTGTGTGTGTGTTTGTGCGTATGTGCGTGGTGAATGGCTTTGTTTAAAAAAAAAAAAACGTTGGGATGTTTTCTACTTGAAGGGTATAGTCAATCATTTACAGGGACAGTTTTTGCTTTGCACAATGATTTTTTTCTTCTGCTTTGCCAGGGAGTGAGAAAGGCAGAGCGACTGTAAGGGTGTATGGGGGGGGGAGAGAGAGAGAGAGAGAGAGAGAGAGAGAGAGAGAGAGAGAGAGGGCGGAATGGTTACCGTTTTAACTTTTTTGCCGTTGGCCTCCCGGGCTCTGTGTCTCTGCAGAAGCTCTTTGACCGTGGTCTTCACTCGTACGCCCTGGTACACCCTCTTATCTGCATGAAGACAACGACATGTCACTCATAAACACTCTCCTCTGGAATAGACAATGGCAGACTCCTCTCCACACTGCTCAGCATACCGCCCCCCGTCAGTTTAAGCACACAACATGTTGTCTTCCCTCAAATAAAAAATAAATGTCATACATTGTGTTTCCCCCTAATAAACTGCAATCTATCCATGAAACGATTATGTCGCCTTATTGTCCTACACCCTAATACAATGTTGGATGTAAGACTTTGTGGTTAAGTAACATATATAAGATAGTATATTAAATGACAAACTTTAGTTTTAACTGTGTGTAGCGCATGAAAGTCAAAGTTTTGTCCGAATCCGTGTAAAATTGCATTAACGTCGATCAGTGGGCGCCATGGCTCCGTATATTTTCGCCCGCTTGTGCCGACCCAAGGGGCCCCCAGTGCTCCCGGCCAGGGCTCCCTCTTTACGGCACCACACGGCTCAGCGTTTCCTCTTACGCCGCGAGCAGACGCTTTTACTGCAGCATGTTTGTGATCCCCTCTCCACAGCCACCCCGCCCAGACCAGGAACAAAGGAAAGCTGCACAAAATTCGCTACCGTAAGTAGCCTATATATGTATGACCATTAACGCATATACGACTGAATTAACGTTGAAATGGTAAACATGGATCAATCTAGAAGTTGGGATACGTGTAGGATCATTTGGTAAAGTTGGATAAAGGCGCTCGGGGCGATCGCGTAAAACGCACAGAGAGCTGAAAAGAATCTGTGACTCGATCGGTAAATCAAAATTAAACATCTTTTTCGTAGACGCGTTGAAGTTGTTGGAAAGAGCCACAGCTGTGTATAACAGCCGATACCAATGTAAAGTTTGTATCGGTTAGAGCAGCGCCACAACTATCCAGGAAAGTAATCTCTACGCTGTTACCGGTGTCTGTCAATGGATATCCAGTGAAAGTTCTGTTTGGGCTTCAGTTTGATCAGATTGTTGTTTTAAGAGCGATTTCAGCCTCATGCTGTATACAATTCAAACCGAAGCTCTACTCCAACTTGGATATGTGTATGTTAAAAGTGAAACTCAATGGCGCTTTTACCGAGAGTAAATGGCAGTATTTTTCCTAAAGGTTAAGCTTGATTAGTAACCCAGAAATAACGCCTCGCATAGGTGCACGTAATGTATGCCTAAAGGCGTAATTTAAAGCACCCAGGAGTGGCGAACCGTTTGCAAAAAGACGATTTGATAAAGAGACGAAGCCTAGGCAGCGAAACATCATCTGATAAATATTCATACAGTTAATGCTACTTCATGATTTGTCTTAAATGTGGCAAACAGTGGGCCAAAATTACACGGCGGACACATCCCACTCTAACACGGTTACTCATAACGTCCTCTTACGCACAAGCAGCGCGGACAGAGAGGCTACGGTTGAAATGTTAGTAGTTAGTAGTTATTAATCTTTCATAAAATGTCTTGGAAGGACAAATCTACAGGTCCTAGCGTGTGTAAACAGACATAGCACATAGAAATTGAACACAATAAATCCATAAAAGTCGGTAAAGCTGTATAGGACTGTTTGAATGGAAAAGGCCTCCTGATCCCCCCCATCAGCTGGAAACAGGTGCCATTAAAGTACAGAGATTAAACACTTGAAGTTTATTTTTAATTTTGGTCATTTTATATATTATTTAAAAGTGTCATTAAAATGAGCATCTACAGGAAAAACCTCCTCCCTTTACACATGGCGCTGGTGTGCTTTTAATTTCGCTACTAAACATTCCCTTTTTCTCTTTTGTTCTTTTCTGTCTAACAGGAAAACATGCCAAAAAATGATTTCCAGACGAAAATCCGATGTGAAACTCACCAGACATGATGGTTGAGATGAAGAGAGGCTCCCTGGAGAAGACCTGTGGGACTCCACAATGTCCTTTTCTGCCTCAGCAAAATGGCCAAGAATGAAATTTGCGCAAAAGTATTCAAAAATCTCAACACAAATGTCCTACAGCAGAGCCAGAGCATAGAACAATATTGTATTATAGCTGGGGACATATTAGTTTGAGATTTTCTCCCTCCATGCCTACTATTTAAAACCCCTAGAACTCAATGATTTGACAATGATTTGATTGCGCGTTACTTTCAATTTGAATATTCAGAGGCAACAGAGTTTTATCGATTTTTCAATAAAAAACACTCCACATTAACATTGTATACGCTTCACTATAATGTAATATAGTAGTATTTCACACTTTGACCAAAAATAAACCATAGTTTTATTAATTTTATCTTCCTTTTGCAATATCAGAGCATCACACCCCCTCATTAAGCACTACAGGCCTATATACTTTTTGTGCACAACTTTAACAAAGCGGCTCACCTTATATCTGCGATTACGCATTCACTGCGGCCAGTCTACATGCCCACAATATATTCAAACATATCTTTAAGCTTTAATTCATAGAAAATGTCAGAGTGGCAAAGAAGTGGGCGTGGCAAAGGACAGTAGCCATCTTTGCCATCGCAGGCCTTCAGCTCCTCTATCAAGTGCTCTGAGTGCACCCACCTGCTGAAGGATGCTGGGGGAGACTCAGCAGCTCTTCGCTTTTATAATTTAACTTTTTAGACACTTTACATTATTAAAAAATAAAGCAACACCAGAGTAATAATTAACAATTTCCCAATGAGGATCCACAGTTTGACAGGGAATCTTTTCACATTTAAATATACCTTCTTAATTCAAACACCAAATCACTTCCATATAAATTTGATTAAAGCTAAAATGCCTAAAATTTATTTTCGAATCCTTTATAGAAGGTTGCATTGAGAACTTTGGCAGCTTCGAGCACCAGACAGCAGCAATATATTCGTATTCACCGGTATAAACTTTTATTTTATTTTTTTAATTGGGGGGACACATGATAAGTAACACAATTATTAGAAATTACAGCAAAATTAAATAGTTAACACTTATTATGTCCTATAGCCAGCTGTACACATCTGGAGCAAAAGTTATCCATTAAATCCCGGAATTATTATTATTATTATTATTATTATTATTATTATTATTATTATTAATACTACTATAGTAGTTATCATGACTATTATAATTATTGTTATTATTAGTTGCAGTAGGCTAGTAGTTGCAGTAGCCTATCCCCACTCTATAAAGAAAATGAAAGATTTTGATCAATATTACATGTTCATGTTTAATATTCGCCCATTTCAAAGCCATCTTTAGTCATCTAAAGCACTTTTCGTAAAGTTCCCTCTTGACATTATAAAACCCCTTCTTCCCTGTGCTCTGCGCTCCCATCACATGCATGGCTTTTGTCCGTGTTGTTGCAGCGCAGCGGCTCCTCTTCTCCCTTCTCCCGCTGGAGCAGTGGTGTTGGAGCTCCACCTAGTGGTCAGAAATCAGAACCTCTTTCCAGCTGCACTGCCTGCACATCCGTGTGTAGTAGCAGTGTCTGCGTCTGGTGTAGTCTAATGTATTGTAGTAGGTATACTGTACTGTATCTATATATATATATATAAGCCAGAATCATAGGCCAGAATCTGCCTTGGGGGGTTGGGGGGGGGATACACTTTTATGCACCAATTTACATGGAAATACCTTTATTTAGCCTATGTGAAGAAAGTAAAACACAGATGACAATTCAAAATATATCAAAAATATAATGTATGTTGTTGCGTGTCATTGGGCACTTTTAAGTAGGTATATGGAAATCCTGGAGCTTTCTTAGTGGGTATACTGTATACCTGCGTATTACGTAGACCACACCACTGCTTTTATACGTTTTACAACATGAATCGTCCAATATTAACGTTTTTGGCAAGTTTAAAACAATTTACATTCCTGATATAAAATAAAAACCCATATCAAATTATAGATGTTATAGATGCACACACACACACACACACACACACACACACACACACACACACACACACACACACACACACACACACACACACACACACACACACGTTTGTGGCACTATCTTTGTGGGGACCCGTCACTGACATAATGCATTCCCTTACCCTAACCTTAATCATTACAACTAAATGCCTAACCTTAACCCTTACCCTCACCCTAACCATAACCTAATTCTATCCCTAATCCTACAACCAAGTCTTAACCCTCAAACAGCCCTTTAAACTTGTGGGGTCCAGCATTTTGGCCACACAAAGCTGTCGATTATAGTTAAACAAGCCCACACACACACACACACACACACACACACACACACACACACACACACACACACACACACACACACACACACACACACACACACACACATACAAGGATATACAGTGTGACAATATTCCACCAGTATTTGCACACATAGTCCCTCCAAAAGCGCATGAGTTTCTCAGTTTAAACAAAGACGTGTCATTTATTAGATGGGATAAAAACACATTTTTGAAAACATTGAGCTTATTGAAAATCACAGTTCCTCATGTGCTGGACATAACAAAGTGTTACTTTCCAGACAGTGAATCCGAACTAATGTTAATCAGTTGCTTGACTAAAAAAGCTTGATGTACAAAAAAAAAAACATTGTGTCTAAAAGCCTTTTGGATAACACTTTATTTTAACCCCCAAATTTAGCATTTACAAACAGTAGGCTATAAATAAGCAATCATTAAATGGCTTATTTAGTGTAGGTTTAACCAGATATAAGGATTTTTGTAATATTTTAATAATGTTGACATCTATAACTCCTCCCATGAAGCATTCATAACTAGTGTGTAATTTATACAGTTAACAACTTATAACATATATTATCATAAACAATCGTATGTCGTCACTAGTTTTAAAAAGGTTTTTAAACAGTTTAACTTACTGCTGAATGTATACACAGGTAATTTGTTGTAATAGTAAATTGTCACCACCCAGTGTCTAAATTTTGTAAAACATTGAATAAAAAAAAAATAGAAACCGACAGTTTACCACAACATTTTAAATCATTTTAAATTTCACTTAATGCTTAACACACATTTATTTTAATATTAATACGTATTAACCCCCAAAACGCATGAGTAAATGATGCATTAACATCTTAGATGATTTCCAACACACTATGGAGTCATAAAAGTGGATCTCACTTAAATGAAAAGGAGTCTTCTTTTTTGCCAAGACAAAGAAAAAGGATATTGAAAAGAGCAAGAGACCGGCTTTTTGAAGCGTGAAGGCTACCGTAGCTGTAATATGTACTTTGAACTGTGTGGTGCGAGAGAGTTGATGCTGAAAAATTCCTACACTTTGGACTTTTAACTACATTGAACAGTGCAGACTCACTTTTTTTTTAGAAGAGCAAAGTTTATAGTTATAAAATTTGTTTGTCAAATTTGATGAGAGGAATTATTAAAGGAGGCTTTTGGTCTTACTGATTGTTCTTTTGTCTTTTTTGAGCTTTAAAGATCTTGAATGGCAGCTTTACTGTATTTGTTTTGTTATCTAAGTCAAAGTTGTCAACAAAAACATTATGAAACACCGAAAAAAGTCCTTATATCTATTTACAACTACAGTATAGTGATTGATAGTGTGTTATAAACTATTTTATTAATTGTTTATATGGATATTTTAAATGGGGTTTAGGTAAAGTGTTACCGGCATTGGATTCCCAAGGGCAGAAAGGTTTAATTTCATCCTATCTGAACTGATATTAAACAGGATTTTAACTAACATCATGTATTCCGTTACACTGTGGATGCTGTTGCAAAAAAAATTTCACACACAAGACAGTGATCCTGGAGCTGTCAATGTTTGGGCTGGGCTACTTTTCTTCAGTAGGTTTGGTCAAGTTTGCCTTCACCACTTCCACTTAGATGACAAGAAACTGGACATTTCACCCATTTATCCATTATTGCAGTTATGTATCTCAGCTCATATGCAAACTAGTTTTTCATAATCTCAAGCACAGCACGTAGCGTTAAGGTGCTCCAGCTAACTAAGGTCTGTGGGAGGCGTGTCAAGTGCTGGTTGATTTTAATTGTCTGTAAAACTTCCATCTTCTTATAAATATTGACCCTCAGGCCCGTCCTCTAGTCAGTAAGCCCTCCTGATCTCATAGGGCGACCAGGAGCTCACTCCATCTTCCTTGGCCCAGGAGGAGTGAGCCTCGCTGTTGGGGGCGAGGCTGGTGTGGCTGTCGGCCTCCTCCTCTGTCACCATCTTGGACACCAGGTCGCTGATGGGAGTGCTCATGTAGGAAGGGCAGGGGAAGGAGGTGGAGGGGACCTGGTAAGAGCTGCTGGTGGTTAAGGGGTGGTAGTGGGCTTCCTCCATGGAGTGCAGGATGTAGGGCTGGCTGCTGGAGCCGGGGCCCATGGAGGAGCCTCGGCTGGGGGAGCGGTACTGGGAGGGGCTCCCCGGGGGTTCAGGGCTGGGCATGGAGGGCGGGACGCTGACGGAGGCCAGGCTGTCCGTACACAGAGCCTCCACCTGGGATACTGGCTCTGGAACTGACTGCTCCCATGAGTCTCTCTGAGGCAGGAAGACAAAAGGAGGAGAGGAAAAATCATTCATTAATTTCCTCTAACAACTAAAGGAAGCACCTGCCATCAGATACTGTCAGACAGCCTGTTCATATCAGAACAGGAGTGCTTTTGTGATGACATGATGTCATTTATAGTTTCCCTCAACTCTTGTACTCCTGATTTCCTGTTTCCCAGAATGCCTAGAGGAAGGTTAAAGGCATCCATGATGCAGGGTTAAAGGGTTGGTTGACACTAATTAAAAAACAACGCATTTCCTCAATGACACCTAGTGGTATCTACATGTAGCCATGTAGACAGTTTGGATTGTATTTTATCAAGGTTTAATAGCGATAGATATACTTCTCTATGATTTCTTCCTAAACATCAATACAATGGGAATGGAATTCTTTTAGTAGTGACATCTCTTTTTTAGAAATCCTGTCCCTGTTACTCACCACTGTCCCTGTTACTCACCACTGTAAAATCCAATGTGTCCAAATGTGTCAATTTTAATGTTTTTATTCATAAAATAATAAATAAATCATCCTAATCAGCCAACACTGACAACAAAAAACATAAAAAAAACAACAACTAGACAGTACAAACATCCTTCATTTTTTCATTGCTACAATGAAATTCAATTAACCTCCATTACATTAAGGGTGAAGAACAAATCTCAAAGACAGATATCTCGAAATCGGTACAAAAAGAAAACAGATCTGCAACGGATCACAGAGATTTTCAGCACAGCATGAAGGGTTAGAGCACAGATGTGTCTAACTGCATATGTGTCTGGTGCCTGTAAGAAGGCAAATAAGCAGACATTTCACTGTGCCTGTCCAATATTTTCCACCTTGTTAGCTCAAACTCACAGAGGTTACTTTGTTTCAACTTTTCACAATTTACTTTCGCTTTTCACACAAATGCAGCACTTTACCAAAGTCGGGAGGATGGGCATAGACAATAACAAACCAACTATTCAGGGAACACTAAAGTGTTGTAGTCTATTGATGCTAAATTCAACATATACCATTGATGTATGGTGTGTAATGATGGCCTACACTTGTCCAGGAGTATTGGTTAAGATGCCATATAACAGCAACGTCCCTTGTTTGATTCTGACCAGGGATGTTTGTTGCATTTCATTCCCCTCTCTTTCTCCCCACAGTCCCTGTTTGTATCTATATTTTCACCATCTCAGAGAATGTGAAGTAATACAGCACACATAGCTGTATTTGACAGTTAAAAGGCTATGGTGGCAGTGGTGGAAGAAGTATTCAGATCCTACACTGAACTAAAAGTACTGATACCACACTTTAAAAATACTCAGTTAGAAGTAAAGGTCTTGCATTGAAAATGTTACTTAAGTAAAAGTATGTAAGTATCATCAGGAAAATGTACTTAACGTATTCAAAGTAAAAGTACTCAATGCAAAAACAAACTCACATTTTAGAAACTGGAAACAATAAAAACTGTTCTGTCAATCAACTAAGTGTTTAATGGACTAATCATTTGAGCTGTACTATAGGTCTATATATTGTTGGGCAGTTTAATTTATAATAAAACATTGTATTTCATAAACTATGTGTATTTTGTGTGCAAAAATCTTATTCTGTAAAGTAACTAGTAACTAAAGCTGTCAGATTAATGTAGTGGAGTAAAAAGTACAATATTTTTCTCTGAGATGTAGTGGAGTAGAAGTAGAAAGTGGCATGAAAAAAAAAGACTCAAGTAGCTCAAATGTGTACTTAAGTACAGCGTATGTACTTAGTTACATTCCACCACTGGTTAGGTTTAACACTAGAGAGGCAAGCTGCAGTCAAATGGTGGTAGAGTTGCATTTTAGAAGTAAAATATCTGAAAACACCAAAGGTACAGTGTGGAGTTATATTGTTTTTCTTCTCAAGCTGGTGTTGTTTAAAACCTGTGGAGCATTTCCCAGCATGCACTCAGTAGGTAGGGGGTTACCTCCCCTTTCTCTGCTTTGCCCGCCCAGAGAATTTGGCCCGTTCATGAGAAAGAAAGAGACATCATCGCTTTCAAACGAGCAAAACATGGCAGTTGGTCAAGGCCACACCCCCACCCTCCACCTTGCCCCCCTCTCTCCTCCTCAATAGCAATTTAAAGCTACAGACACAGAAATGGTATTGACTGGTACTGAATTTCGGGAAAGAGACTTCAGATACAGTATTAGGGGACCACTAAGATCTATATAAAAGCATCCAAAAAGCAGCAGGTCATAGGACCATTAAAACAATAGTCAGATGCCTAGAAGAACATTGAAACCGTTTCCTTTTTCTAATTTTAGGTCACAGACTTGCACACAGAGGGACGCCATCCTACCAGAAATAAATGCGAGGACTCTCCACCAAATGGAGGCAGCAGGGACGAGAGGGCCGATGAGGGCAGGAAGGATCCTCCAGAGCTGGAGAAGGCAGCAGCGCTGCGGTAATCTCCGAAGGTCTCTGGGTAGTAGCTGTCAATGAAGGAGGGGTAGCTGGTCATGGTGGAGGGATCGCAGCCCAGAGGTTTGCCACCCAGTGTGGGCGAATACACGTCAGGGGAGAACTGCTTGGTGGACTGGCAGAAGTCTGACTCTGAGATGAAGGGACGCCTCATGCCATAGTAGCTGGGCAGCATGTGAGACCCTGCAGAGAACAATATGGAGCTTTTAGACTGAGAGAAATAAAATCCTCATCTTCATCATGGCAGCAGTAGAAGGCCACTCTGTGACCACAGTGTTGACACACCTCAAACTCTTGAAAAAATACGCAGACAACTGAGAACGGAGTCATTACACAAATAGGAATCCTCTAAGTATTCATTATGGTGTTAATGAGAGTGCTGATTGAGCGTGTCTTGCAGGCAGTAAAGATCTTTGATGTAACATTTGATTTGCAGAGTCTCACCTGGCATCTGGACAAATGAAGGCGGAGAGGTCGATCCTCCCTGTGACAGAGAAATAAGACTTGAAATAAGGCATGCAAACTGGATGACATGTTAATTACACGTGAAAGTGAAGATTATGGAGAGTGACAGGAATGCTGTAAGAATAATTTCTTTCACATGCCAGATTCTGTATCGACCATTTGCAGTGTTGTAGTACTCAAGATCGGTCTTGGTCTTAAGACCGGTCATACGACCAATCTTTGAAGGTCTCGGTCTCGTCTCGGAATTGACTGCATTTTTACTCGGTCTGTCAGATTTATGCCTATGTGTTAAAACTTGATAATGCAACCAATTACTTGACTTATTTCTAATTAGAAATTTGTAACCATAAACGCCCTTGTCCCTGCCCCCTTTACACACACACTCCCAAGAAAGTGAATGCAGGAGACACAGGAAGAAGCTCTGCCTGTCTAACATAAATCTGGTCTTGGTCTTGACTCGGTCTCAACCCCTCAAAGTCTCGGTCTCGAGACACTCAGGTCTTGGTAATGACTTGGTCTCGGTTTAGGTGGTCTCGACTACAACACTGACCATTTGTTTCAGTCAAATTCACTTGAAGCACACTCTTTGCTGGTTTTAGTCATGAGCAAACATGCCATCACATTAAAGCAACAGAGCTGTAAACACATTTGAAATGAGATATACGTTTTTCTGTCAATGAAGTACAGGAGCTTGTATACGTGTGATTTACCTGTGTTTGCTCATGATTTAAATCACAGATTTTCTTCTTCATAAATGTAAATTAATCTCACATAGATTTCACAATTATATACCAATACTTTGTGTTCATACAGCATGTATATCTGGCTACAGTGTGTTAGTTAGACACATTCAATTTCACAGGCTGTAAATATATGAATCCACATGTATTTCCTAAAGCTTTTCATACATCCAACTGTTATAATAAAACTTAAAATACAAGGCAAAATGACATAAAGGCAAGAAAAAAAATATCAAAAATAAAAATATAGTCAGGTGATGACATGACAGAACTGTATCATGAAAACATATAGGTCTGAAGAGATGTCGATAACAATGTGTTGACAGTATGTACTCTGGCATCGAGCCATGTCAAGCTTCCATGTAACAAGCAATATTTACAATGGATTATAAAAGAAATTGGCAACCAGTGCCACCCCCACACAACGTTTCACCCCCCTCAGATTCTCAGAGATGATCACTAAGAACTTTAAACTTTCCTCCAATCTTTGCAATCTTTTCTTGTGGTTACTGGATAATTTGACCTCTCTGAAAAGTATTCAAATAAAAGAAAGAAAAAAGTCACTCTTGATTAAACTGCTCATACCTCACTGACATACAGTATATACACGGTGATGAGGGGCTGCAAGCAGCATTGTACTATCAAGTGCTTAAAGAGCTAGTTTTAACTACTTTTATGCAATTAGTTTAGTCCTGTGGCTTCTAATGTATGGGTTGGGCCCCTCCAAAGGGTCACAAGATGAATCTTAGGGGCCGTGAGATGATTAATGGAGTAGGGATGAGAAGAAAAAAAATCTGCTGCACAAATTTGCATGAATTTTTGTTTTGGACATTTCTTTAATCTTTGATTCATTATTTTTCTTGTAAAATATTGTATAATTTACCCTATTTGGGCTTCAAACTGTTATTTAAATGAAACCATTTGTGAAGTTTAGAGGGGAATTGTGTCTTTGGTGAAACAGTTACAACCAATAGAAACCTGTGTCAAGAAGCCCCAACTACACCAGACACATTGACAGTAACCACAGCTGTCAGACAAATGTAGTGGAGTAGAAGTAAATGGTACTATAAAATGGAAATTCAACAGTACCCAAAATTGTACTTAAGTTTAGTTCTTGACTGAATGTTATTAACTATCTAAATATCACTCTATGCCAGGGGTGGCCAACCAGTTCAGCATAAAGAGCCACAAAAAACATGCACCATAGCAAAAAGCCACACAACACCTGCACATCCACATTACAACAGCAACAGTGACTTCCAGATCTAATGAAAGTCATAATACATAGCAGTTTTCATAGGTTTTTTTTCTTACTTAGATTGACTCAGTGGGAAACCTGACAGTCTTTGTTACCCACAATCCTTTTTAGGTCTGGTTGTACTTGGTTGTGGCCACTCTTTCACTCATTTGTCACTAGAGGGGCTTTCAAACAATCAGCAGTAAAAGGGTTAATGAGGAAGGTGATCTGTGGCTGCTCTTTTTCCTCAGGTTGCAGAATCTGTCCATAAAAAAATCTCTGCTGCATTATTTTTTATTTTAAAATAATTGGCAAATGTATTGGCAAATGCATCATTCAAATGCTTTTATTTTATTTTATAACTTATCTGAAATGTTTCAAAAAGTAAAAAAAAAAAAATATCCACCAATAACACAGCCCCCAGCCACACAGTAAGAGCCTCAAAGGAGCAGGCAAAGAGCTGCATACGGCTCAAGAGCCACAGGTTCACCACCCCTGCTCTATGTTCTTCAAAATAAATGTTCAAATTCACATGACAACGTGATGATTCACCGACTGCTGGAAAAAACACGGAAATCCAGAAGACGTTGAGAATGTGTGTTATGATAGCCTACATATTTTTCTCTCACGTTCTTATTTCCTTTTCCACTCAGCATGATTAAATCTAATATATATTGAATGTCAGTTTGGTCCAGCTCTTGTTAGAAGCTATATGACGTTCATGCTGTATGAAATATTTAAACCCGAGACCATTGCATCAAATAGAAATATTGTGGATGTCTTGTCTGTCATTTTAAACACATTTTCAACCTAACATTTGTTTATCTTATTTGCACCATATCAAGGGGAAGATACAAAATTAAAACAGGTTAAAACACAAGGAAATATGCATACATTCATACACATCAAGAGATGTGCAGGCAGAGCCAAAAGGCCAAAGGGCTTGTTGTCTGGTTACCATAGTAGAGCATCAAATGCCATCATCACAGCAACAACAACAAGAACAACATGTTTCAGGAGCAAGCTATACAAACCAGAATCTGCAGTACTAAGAGTTGACTATTGTGAATTTCTTAAAACATATATATATATATATATATATATATATATATATATATATATATATATATATATATATATATATATATATATATATATATATAACATTTAACATCTGGAAATAAGTTAACAAAATGACTGGGAATTGAATTCCAGATTCTAGGACCCCCATCAGGAATTCTAAATTGTGTTTGAAGTTGCTGAAAGTGCAGGCTGAAGCTGATGACAGCTTTTAATATTCGGTATCTGTGGACACTCCATTAGAACAATGTTTTGGCTGCACAACATGCATTTTATATTGAAGAGTTTGTATTCCCTTATTGTCTATTTTTCTGTGCTGCATTTTGTTATTGTTAGCGGGTTCATGCACTCATACTTGATAAATAATATTTGATATATGATTAAGATTAGATGTAATCCTTATTATTAATCTCATAATCTTGTTAACCAACAACAATAATAATTTCTGTATCTGTTTCTATTCTAAAAGCAGATACAGATTGGTGCAGAGTGCAGGGACACACAGGCAGGGTTTGACAGGCTCTCTTGTTTGCATATTGCTAACATCAAAGAGTTGATATTAAGCCTGTGTTGGCTGGAAGGCAAGCAAATTTTGAGGGTTGAATTTGAATGTGATTTGCCAGTGCCAAGACTTCCTCATGTGGCCCAGGTACGGCTCAGTGCATCTCTGAAGGCTGTGTATGAAAATCATCTACCTCAAGCTCAGACTATGTGTGTGTGTGTGTGTGTGTGTCTGTGTGTTTGTAATGGAGGGGGTGGAGGGTAATGATGATGAACTTATTAACATTATTTCACAGGAAAAAAATCTCTTCCTTCTTATGAAAAACACTTTTCATATTCTTATTTTCCCACTACAATAGTCACACCTACAGTATTTCATATAAGTGAACACACGCACACATTTTGTTTGAAAATATTCCCATATTACATATACAGTTTAATTTTTCCTTCTTGGTCCATTGCTTTCAGGACTTTTTTGTGACTGATCACAATTTGCTGTTAAGGCACCACAATTTCCCTACACAGATCATTAAAGAGACATTTCACACAAAGTATCTGCAGCCTTATAAATGTCACTGACTTGAGTTTTCTGCATCACACACCAATTTTCACAGCCCCAAATTGTTTATGTACGGTAATAGCAGCAGGTTTGGGCACAGCAATGGACAATAGAAATGTCCTCAGAAAAGAGAAGCAGACGAAGTGAAATTATGTCAGATCTTTATACTTCCACTCCGTGTTCCAACACGAGGCGGCTGACTCTGTGGTCAGAGTTTTTGCTTCACTCTAAATAGCCTTTTATTCCCCGAGATAAAAGGCGGCATTAGCTAGCATTAGGATGTGGATGGCTTTAGTTACTGTGTGTCTCTGTCCAACAGTAGGACATCATTAATGAAGCTTACATTGAAAAGGTGCTGAATTACCTGTATATGCAACCCAGTGTGATGGAAGTATGGCCGGTTTGACTTGATATAGGACACTTGAAATTACTTTATAATAAATCTATTTTATATAGGTAACCATAAGAACACAGCACCAGATTATTACTTTAATATTGGTTGTTATTCATAGAAAACATAACGGTTTAATTGCCTTGAAGTGAGACTACAGTTCTTTGGCTGAACTGTGACCACAATGGGTAATGATAAATGCTAAAACATAGTGTAACAGTAGCAAAAGTAGAAAAAGCCAATGAACTGAATCAGCAATGTCAGATACATCACTATATCCATCTATTTCATCTTTTTAATCTAAGTTTTCTAACATTAGTTAACCATAAGCTACTGGTCATAGCACACAAAATATGACTGTAGCAGCAAAACCACTGAGTGTATCAAAGTGAGCACAGGTGTGTGTTTTATTGCTTATCCATTACATTTTTCATTTGTAAGAGTGAGAACGTAATATTTCTTCTTTCAAAGGTTATATACTGTAGTCTCGCTTCAATAGATTCTTTATTTTGTTCTAAAAAGTTTACTTTATTTTGAAAATACCATAACGGTTTAAAATAAAAATGACACTTTTAACAGCATAAATGCAAAGCCCAATGTTATTTTTGATTTGGTCTCTAAAGAAAAGACTGAGCAGCTGTAAAATTAATTACAACAGTTGCTGTTTTCAAACAAAAGCAGAAGCCTTGTTATTGACTCATCTTTGCACTCACTGACCCCTGTCTCCTCTTCAACACACTGCTGCCTCCATATGTTGTAAGTCATGGTTTAAAGTCAGGTTTGGACAATTTTTTCTGCTTTTACACCAGTCAGTCCTGGCTTCATTAAATGATGTCAGCACTCATAACTTTGCAAACAACTTAGAAACATAGCGCAGTCCCACTCATCCACAACAATGCAATTTGTAGTTTTGCTGACATAAATATTTTTTTAGATGCAGAGCTGTGGAGGCAAATTTAAATAAGTCTTGCATTATTCCAGTTGTTTCTTATTGTCAACAATTCCCATGAAAAGACCAAAAACATGAATTCCTATCAATACTTTCTGACTTCTCTACCCTGTTTGTATCTCTCAGCCACATGGTTCCCACTGAATATGTAAATCTTTACAAAAAAGAACACAAAAACATATTTTAATTTTCCAAAGAGCTCAATAACGGACACTGGACACTGAATTTATTTAGGAAACGTGAGAAGTAACTAGTGCATTTGTTGGGGACTATTTTCAGCTGTGGATTTGGGGTGCTAGTGAGTACTTAAGGCAGGAAGACATTGAATTTGAGATTGACTCAAAATAAACTGCAGTGTGTGTGTTCATGATAATGAAAGAACATGTTACCCAATGCAATGCTGTGGCTCAATGATGTGTTTAAAGGCCCTGAAAACCAATTTTTTCATTCAACCCTAACCCTCACTACGAGTGATGGGGTCCTACATAAACACAACGCTATTTGTCAAAGTTGAAACCGTTTTGGTGATTGTACGGGAGCAATTTCTGTACTTTTAGCTTTTGGACAACAGTGGAAGAGGAATAGAGGAATAAGATATACCAGGCTTTACTTTAGATACACACACAAACTCTTGTTCATAGGATCAATTTATCATTTGTTTTGGTCTTTTCAAGGGATTTGATGACAATTAGAAGAAAGCTAGAGCTAAAAGGCTAAACTGGGCTTAAACTCTAAATAAGAGATATAAAAGGCAGTAAAATCATGATATATGGTAATAAGGCTGGCTGCATTGCTGGCTCAAAGTTGCTAGTTACCTGCACTGTGTTTGTTTGACTGACGCGGAACTCAACCACATGTGTATTTTATCTCTCAGAGCAAAATTTAGATAAGTTTAGATAAAACTTCAATCTGTCACCAGCACAGCTGCTGTACACCCACTCAGAACTCCAGACCTTGTGGTTGGGCCATCTTTGTTACACAAAGTTAAAGTTACAAAACTCTAAATAAAAGTCAGGGCTGGAAATTTCATTGGAGAAAGGTAATTGATATTTATACTTGTCTGTTGCATCTGATGGTATCTTCTCCTCTGTCTCTCACACAATCCCCTCATTATGCGAACCATAGCAGCCTGCATATCTATAGAGTGGACATGCCGATGCTAAATAGAAAACAAACAGTGGATACTGTCTTGTAAAGCCTTTTGACAGGCGGTTTGTGGAAAATGAAAAGCCAGTCTTGCTCGTGCATGCAAGTGTCTAAAGCAGAGCCTGATTTCTCTGACTGTGTGTGAGAGTGTGTGTTACCGTGTGTTTCTGAGACAACAATAGAAGGCTTGTCTGCGGCCTATGCATGGTAGAGGACAATGTCAGCTGGCAGGTGTGCATGGATCAAACTTTGCATAGGCAGCCTCCTTCACTGCCCTTTTTCTGTCTCTCTATGCTATACCTGTCCACCTCAATCTTCCCACCCCGTCTCCTCCTCCACCTTGGGGGATTTTTTAGGAGATCATGGCCGTCACCATTGCAAGCATTGTGTCAGTGTTCTTTTGTGAGGTCAGGATGGGACTCTGCGCATTGTGTCTCTCTCTACACACATCGTGCACAGCTATTTACAGATTGGCTTTGCGAGTGCTCGAAGAGAGCAAAGACAGAGGGGGGAGGTACAGGTGGTCAATGGATCCTTAGTCCACAAAACAAGCCAAAATGTAAACAAGGAGAGCAGATTTTTGAAAGGCAACCTCTTAATTGTGCCACCAACAGAATGTCAACTGTGGCTGCACTGTTTGGTTTGGGAGAAAAATGAAGTGGGGAGAGACAGGATGGGACAAAGGCAGAGCGGTTTAAAGGAGATTGTGCTCACGCTGTATCTGGGCCCATTTGTCTGTCGGGATCGCTTCTCGGCCAGCAGGTCTTTGACTGTGTGCTTGACTCGAACGCCTTGGTACACTCTCTTAGAATATTCTAGACGGAGCAGAAAAACACTTTGAGAATCCACATTTGATACCAATCCAGAGACAGTTTGACTTGCAGCTGGTAACACAACTTCATACACATTTTCATCCATCCTTACAACTGTGTGTTCATTTGAATGTTTCACAGTTTTATTCATATAGGCGAATGACTCTTTGGGATTGGTGTGTAAATATCATGGAAATTGCCTTGGGTTTGGTCAATGCAAATGGACTGACAAAAAGAGACAATTTACTACAAACACTGGCTGAAACCTCACAGTGAAGGAAGACTGAGGGGTAACTAACATATTACATAAAGTTAAATAAAGATTAAAAATTCAAGATTTGTGCATCATAGAAGCAGCTCACTTGCTGTTAAATTGGTCTTTACAAATCTCTAATGTCTGCTGGTGTGATTTGGGGACATTCCTGGGAAGCAAAAGCATAAACTCAATGAAAATGCAAACTTTATTATGCAAACGGAAATTGCATGCAAAAAACCTTATGTAAAAGATCCCAGCTTTTTGAATGGATATTTTAGATAAGCCCCAACTTTGCTCGACCAAGGAGATTCTCGAAAATATGAAATGTTCTATATATATCTTGCACTTTGCGCAAACTACACATCTTCCTATCAGGCATTATAGGCCATATTTAAATATATCTTACAATATGAAGCTTATCAATTAACATATGATAACCTACACATGTTTAACATGAAAGCATCTTTCAAATCATACACTGATTTATGTGAAGTGTATGGAGAAGAAGTCTTATGGGAAATCAAAATTAGGAAAGGAAACTATTGATTTAATAAGCACACATCATCAAATAAGAGACAGAATACAATTTGCATTGTCAAAAAAATATCCTAGTAAATTTCTCTCCAAAATAAAGGCCTCATGAAAATAAAAAATAAAATGCAAAAAAATTTTAAAATCTATTTTTGCAGCAAATGTCATATAAGACATTACACGTAGAACATTTATAAGCATAAGAATGACAGCAGGAGCAGCTGTCAGCCTGTATATGAATGAGTGTGTCTTACCTGTGTCCATGATGCTGTTGCAGTCTGACCCCCCCACACACAGACACACACACATACACACACACACACAGAGGCCTCTCTGTTCTCCCTCTGCTGTATTTGCCTACAGTAGCTGAATCCCGGTGTGCAGCACCATACTGTGTGGCGTGCCACGATGGGAGCTTTAACTATGTTGTCAGGAGGGCAGGGACACATGGAACATGCTACCTCACACTGCAGTCATGAGGAGGCAGCTTTTCAAAATGACCTTTATCTATTTGTTTAAATGCAAATGTTTGGTAGGGACGTTTTTTAGACTATTTGCATCTGCAGTCAAGATTAGGGGTTGGAAGCATCAGGGGCATGGAAGAGAGACTGGGAAGAAGCATGTCACTCCTCCCTGAGCCCCCACTCATCATCCAAATTCAAAAGGATATATTGTTTCCACATTGTGATTTGTTGCTGCTGGTTTGTGGGATAGGTTCTGGTTTTGTTTCAGTTTGAGCATTGGCATCTCTGGAATATATAAAAGCTTTACCAAGCAGAAAAGAAGTAACAGCTTAGAATGTACCAAAGCATCTTTTTTTTTGCATTTGCAGGTTGAGTGATGGCATCTCAAGTCAGACAGTTGATAACAGACTTTGACGCCTCCTGCCAATCATTTTTTTTAAATGAGACATTTTTTGCATTAAAGGACATTATTGTGCAATTTTCTACTCAAATTGATGTGCTGGCATTTGTATAAAAGACTTTGAGCAAACTAAAAACAAATGAGTCATCTCAACCTTGTGTCTAAAGGAGAGGGGAGAATTGCCCGAGGCACGCTTTGCTAAACAATTTCTGTCTGGCTTTATAACAAAACTCCCATCTGATGTTTCCTGTCTGAACTTCACACTGTTTTGCCTTTTGATTGTCACCCAGGCAGTTCGTTAAAATGTGAATAGTGTCAATGGAAATGTACTCGAGCATACTGTGCGGTGATGACATAATAAAGACTGAACCTGGTTACATCTTGATACACTCCATTGCCCAACGACAGTGAAACCAGTGAGATAAACTAGCAAAACATTAAAGTGGCACAATTTATGCCTACTTGAATTTGCATGCAGTTAGGTTTAGGGGCAGTAGTTGCTTTTACAAATGCTACTCTGATGATGAATGCTTAACATAGTCCCAGTTAGAAGCCTGCAAATGTCACATGCTGACTGTATTATCTGAATCTCAATGACGGTCACCTAGACCACCTGGTGCAGAAATACTGTTACTATGTTGGGTACATTCAGCTTCACTGACAGACTGGAGATAATGCTGATTTGTATTTGCAGAACGTAGCTGGTATGCCAGTTTGGTGGTAGCCGGCACGTTCACTGGTTAATAACTAATAATGAGCAAACATTAATAAAGCCAGCTTGTACTAGCCCTTTTAAAAAAAGTAGTTTGTTCTGCTTATAAAAGAGTCTGAATTTTATACACTGAGTAAGAAATTTTTGGACCAGGTCTCAGAACTTCAGCAACTATGAGAGACATAGAGCTGTTTGAATTTGAATTTACAACCATCCATACAGTGCCTCTATATGGTCCTTTTAACTGAAGGCAAGATTAAATCTGCCATACCTCGGTGAATTGGTATGTTTAGGTTATTTCACTCCCTAAGCTAAGTAGATGCTTCACTTGTTGACACCCTTGGTCTTCTCTATCAACCGAGTTATGCAGACAGAGAGGAACATTCTCCAATTCAAACCCTTATTTCCATAGAATGGTGTGTCACAATGTTTCCCATGCAATGTTTTCTCTGTGTGCTGTCGTTGCTGCATGATCTAACTCCACCAGTGGATGCTGAAGAAACTACAAGCAGTTTTACAGACTTCAGTTTTGTTTCTCTCTCTAAAGGGAGCATCAGCAGCTCAGGGTGCTGCAGTATTATCCAGCTTTTCGTCAGGCTAAATCAGTCCTTTAGCATTATTCGTGCTGTAAGCACTCATTAATCATTAAAAGTGAATATGTGAAATAATGTTAATATCGTCGATATTTCATATATTTTATTTTATGCTATTGAGTGGAATTCAGGCAGGAAAGGATGAAGTTAAATAGATTGTTTGGATATTTTGAAGTGGGGTACTTATAGTAGGCTAGATGAGTATGATTGGTAAGTTGGTTTCTTTTATTGTGTGACTTTGGTAAATCCAAACTAACCCTTTAACACCAAAATCACACAATAACACAAACAAACTAAATGCGCAAGGCAGCAGCAACTCCCATGTTAAGCGAGGAAAAAGTTACTGTTTTTGTCCCAGAAGTCTGGTGGCTTTGAAGAGAGCATAGATGGATATAACAGCTTCAGTTTCAGGAAAGGGCTGTCTGACAGCAAGGTAAAGCAGGGGAAATACATTTTAAAAGATCTGAACTATCCCTTTAATTTCCTTTTGGGGTTGGCTGTTAAAACATGATCCTTGTGCAAGATGCCCAATGTTTTGATGCAATGTGATTTTCTTAGTTTATGCATGCAATGCATTTGTAATTTGGCCAATACAATCATAGACTGTTAATAATGCAACCCACAGCATGACAGAAGTAATAATGCTTTTATTTCAAAAGACTTTCATAATGCCCTCGCAACATTGTAAATCACATCTTGACGGCACCATATGAGGTTTGGTCAGTGAAGCAATATGATGGGCCGGGCTTATTACTTCCCAATATGTACACACAACACATAGAATCTATCTATTCTGTATTCCTTCACATTTTAGCATGACTACAACGTTTTAATAAGTCTACATACAGCCAGCAGCTCTGTGAGGCTCTATAAGGCACAGAGGTACTCTGAGCTAAATGCTAACATGGTCACAATGGCAATGATAACATGCCAATGTTTTGCATGTATGTTTGCCATGGTCACTATCTTAGTTAAGCATATTAGCTGGCTAACATTAGTTAATACTGTTCAACAGTAATTATGTCATTCATTTTACAGTAGTATTTCTGCCAATCACTACCAGTAATTTATAAAACATTACATTCGTTGTAGTTGTTTTGCTAAAAATGTCAAGCTTAGCTGCTAATAGTAGCTATGAGGATGTCCATTGTTTCACTGATTCTGCATACACACATTGTTCATCCAACAGCCAGGAAAAGAAGTCCATTCTCAAACTTGGCAGGTCTTTAGAGTTTTCCTTTGCAAGGCACACACACAATGTATGCTGGTAAATGTAGGCAAAGTGGGACAGGCTCTGTGCAGGAGAACCTATTTTTAATTAATGCGAAAGCATTTTCTTTTTCAATAAAAAAATTAGAAATTAAAGAATTTATCAAGCAGAAATGATGCCACACATTCTCTAGTTCCAGCTTCCCAGATGTAAGGATTTGCTGTGTTTTTGTGTTTGATATTGTAAATGTTTTGTGTTTGGGGTTTGGAACCTAACAAGTCAGGAAAATTTGGTCTCTTGAATTTCATAATGGGAAGTTGATTTTTTTTCTTTGACATATTATATATATATAATATCATATATATAATCAAATAATTAATCTCTGCAGCCCTAGACATATAAAAGCACACAAAACTGAACCTGAACATTCTTGTTTTATCCTCACTGGAGATGAAGACAAGCTGTTTAAACCCCTTCCACACACTTCCTATACACAATAAAAAAACACTCAGGTGTCAAACATAAAATTGCTTTATTCATTTTAATGAATGGCTTACTGTAGCACACATATGCATTGTACAGCTGTATCATTTTATAGGCAATAAACACAAACATATTACAGATTAGATGGGATATAAAATATTTTATTAGACTAAGAATTGGCATATTTTCAGCATTTTATGCAGTAAATAATTTGGAATTTCAGTTACATTTTACGATAGGGAAAATTTAGGGGATTTTCATAGCTTTTTAGTCAGGCCTGGTGTTTGCTGTGACATTTGAGTGCAGACTTCCTTGTCAATAGCAGAACTGTACTTTTGTCATGTGTGCTGACTGCTGTGTGGTGTTTTTATCAGTTAATTACTCAGCGATAAGAGGAATGTTCAGCTCTCCTCTGCAACGGACAGAAGATCCAACTGTTACGCACTGTACAGTGTCTCAGTCGGCCAAACTGTGACTTGCCAGTCTCTACACTCTACAGTGTCAAATATTCCATAAAACACAACAGTTGGTTTTTTTCAGTACGTTTCCATTTGATCTTGTAAACAATGTTCAATTCTCTTTGCTAGCTTTTTCCTGGGAAATTTCTTTGGTAAACAGTAAGTGATTTTCTGTTTACAGTCTATTGCAAAGGCAACAGACTGTGTTGTAGGCATTAGATGGAAAACATGGCAAAAAGAATGTGCATCAATGAGGCTCACTACTATAGTAGGTTTTACTCAATGAAATAAAAGACACATGAATACCCAATGTGGATTCACATGCGTTAAAAGCACCAATGGGGTTTACACTTGGAAGTTTTCAACTTACCTACTAAAACCAATGATCAGAAGTAATATGTGGCATGCACTTCCATGACATTTTGATCTTTTTCATCATAATATTTTATATTAATTACAGTTTTTCTCTATTGATTTGATGCAGTTCTGCCAACTGTGTTCTAGGACTGACATTAAAGCCGCAGTTGGTCACTTTTATAAAAAACAAGTGTCCCTATATCCTGGCCTCAAATGTTTTCATGAGCATATTTATTGTACTGTTTAGCTGTAAAACGAGAATAGAACTAGTTAGAATATTATTGAAGTTTTAGAAATTGAAATAACACACATGACTAATTTAAGTGTAAAGTTGGATCTACAGTACGTTATGTTATTTTACAGTCATTGGCATGTGTGAGTGTTCACTAGAATAATGACTTGTGTGTTTTTAAGCTGACCTCTAGTGGAATCCTTTCGTCACAACAGCTGACACACTATGCAGTTTATCCACTAGAGGGCAGTAAGAGACAATTTACAGTTTTTTTTGGATAGCTTACACACTAAAATTAAAAGTAGTACACTATTAGCAAAACCTTACACTCAAGAAGCAAAACATCAGCCCATAATTGCACAACTATAAGCACATTGTCAACCTCACACTTGTTGCAAAACTCTACACACAGTGATTTGCAAAACACTAAACACACTTAACATACATTACACACAAAAATCTATCAGGAAGTCACTTCCTTGCAATACCAAAGCACTGACAAATTACCGCACCGTCCAACCAATTGGTTCAACACAGTCATCAGGTGTGCAAACAATTGTTTGACTAATTGTAGACACAGCAATCAGGTGTATAAGCACTATAAAAAGCAGCAGGTGAGTTCATCGGTCTTCAAGCACAATGGAAAGAGTCAGAGAAAGAGTAAGACGAGGAGGAGAACGAGGAGGAGGACAAGGAGGAAGGGGAGGAAGAGGAATCAACAGAGGAGGAATCAACGGAGGAAGAGGAAGAGATGGAGGCCATGCTGGAGGTAGAGGTAGAGGTAGTGGTAGTGGTAGAGGAAGAGGAAGAGGAGACAAGAAGGTGCTCAAAGAGGACCGAATCTGACAAATGAGATCCGCGCAACACTGGTTGACCACGTTGTCAACCACGGCCTGACGCTGAGGGAGGCTGGACTGCGAGTACAGCCAAACCTAAGCCGATACACAGTGGCAAGTGTTATAAGAACATTTTGACTGGAAAATAGGTATTGTAAAAATATCATATCAAACACATCTGCACGGTTTCAGTAACTGCTTACAGTACTGTATTCTATGCACTATCAGCACTTCTGTTACCTTTTCCTGTGAAATTACTGTATTATTGTATACTGTTTGTTTTTTTTCTACATAGGATTGAGGGTCAGGAACGACAAGGGGGAAGGCCTCCTATGTTCACAGAACAGCAAGAGAGGGAGATAGTAAAGCCGACAATGCTATAACACTCAATCAGCTCCAAACTAACATTGTCAATAACCACGCCAGTTTCAACGATATCCATCAGGTCTCAACATCAACACTGGCACGCATCCTAAAAAAAAACCATATTCAAATGAAGCAAATTTATCGAGTGCCTTTCGAGCGCAATTCCGACAGGGTGAAACGATCATGCATGATTATGCAGAGGTATGTATTCACTTTAGCAGTGTGATCTTGCATACTGTCTCATAATCTTTTACTGTACTGTAATATGTATACTACATCTACACTCAACTACACAATTTTGCCTGACACTGTTCTTCAGAGAGTTTTATGAATGGATGGAGAGGAGATCCGGCATGAGTTCATTTACGTAGATGAGGCTGGGTTCAACCTGACGAGAGCACGAAGGAGGGGAAGAAACATCATTGGCCACAGGGCTATAGTCGATGTCCCAGGGCAACGTGGGGGTAATATAACAGAATGGGGTCCTCCACCGCCATGCCCATATGGGCCCTTACAACACAGCACTCATACTTACATTCTTGGACCAATTGCACAACATAACAGCAGCAAATCAAATCGATCATATGCAATACATTGTTGTCTGGGACAATGTGTCTTTCCACCGCTCTGCTCTGGTTCAAAACTGGTTTCAGTAACATCCACATTTCACCGTCCTATATCTTCCACCATACTCTCCATTCCTCAACCCTATAGAAGAGTTTTTCTCGGCATGGCGGTGGAAGGTATATGATCTCCGTCTCCAGGCTGAGGTACCCCTCATCCAAGCCATGGAGGAGGCCTGTGACCAGATGGAGGTAGCAGCAATGCAAGAATGGATTCGTCATTCAAGACGTTTCTTTCCAAGGTGTCTTGCTAATGACAACATTGCCTGCGATGTTGATGAAATTCTCTGGCCAGATCCAGCTAGGCGAAGAGACAATGTCTAGTTTTTTTTTTTACAGTAAACTTACAGTACAATACGTAAAGTGACATTTTGTTACAGTATTATGAATCTCCATGTCAACATTTTGGGCGTGTTGAGAAATAAATGAGTTTCTTCAGTCTGCAACATTGGTCTTGTGTAGTGTTTGGTGAATTTACATTATATTTGTACTTTGTTGATGGTAGCCTACTCTAATCATAGGGAAGTAGAAGTGCTAAAAGTGTTTTAGGTTTATCACAGAAGAGTGTAACTCGTGCAAACAGAGTATAGTAATGTGAAACGTGTGTGTTTCATATGGTAACAAAGTGTGGTTTTTACACAAAAGTGTATAGTTTTTACAAGAGTGTTAAATTATGCAAAGGATCTGTAGTGTTTTGCTAATTGGGTGTGTGGTTGTGCTAATTGTGTGTAGTGTTTTGAAAACACGGGCCCTGTTTTGAAAATCGTGCTCAAGCAATCCAAAAAAACTGTAATATAGAAAAGAGTCTAACAGCGACACCGCAGCAGTGACAGTCAGGTGAATGGATGGACTGGAAATAAAAACACAGGAAAGATCAAATCAATAACAAAATGGTCAGATACGTAGAATGGTAGACGTCCATGGATACATGAAGTAAACACACATTAGATCAGACAAACAATAGAAAGAGTCTGACATGCAGACAGATAGGAGGAGCAGAAATACAGTTTCTCTCATCTCTATGTCATCTGGGCTTGTTCGAACATCTTTTGCTTATCGTGCTACACTGCTGAGTCATGATTTACCACAGGCTGGGTCTGATCACACATCTCCTCTGCTGCTTTTAGTCTCCACTGTCAACAAAGTACAGACTGTGCTCAGGTCAGGCTGATATATCAGGCCAAGCTTTTTATTGGAAACTGAATATCAGCCAGCCGCTATCTACTTATACAACTCCTGCTTCTACTGCTACTGTCACCATCATGGTATTCCAAATGCCTCTGCTACTAATAATCATACCAATAATGGTCATGATAATGTCTAATGATGAATGAGGAATTTTTAAGATAGTAAATTAGCAACAATCCCTGAATAGAACAGTGGTGGAAAGTAACAAAGAACATTTGCACAAGTACTGTGCTTAAGTATACTACAGGTATTTGTACTGTACTATAAAACTGTAATAGTTAATTTTTTTTGGCTACTCCAGGGCAGCAGAAACAAGTTATGAACACAACATTGACATTATCACCTTTTGTGTTGATATGGTGGGCTACAGTATACATCACGCAGACAAGGAACAACACTAGCATTCATTTGGAGTCATGTTTGTGGCCACCTGATGAATGTTAGTCTAATATTCACCCTCTTTTAGCTCTGTTTTTGTTTTCCACCACCTCCTGAGGGAAATATTTGGCTCTTTAGCTGCTCAATGCTCCACTATGTTTACCAGTTAGTAGCTTACTGTAACTGTCTGCTGAGCAGGTAGTGTACAGTGCCTGCTTCGGCTGGAAAAATAAATCATGAGGCCGGTGAGTGTAAACCAAAACAGTTAAGTTGCAAGCAGGAAAACCAAAACAATGAGCTGAAAGGAGCTCAAACGCTCCGTAAGGCGGATACTTTTCACATACTGTTCACATGATCAATTCTTAATAGAAAAATATTGGCTATTGCTGCTTTAACAGATTTTTTTTAATGCAGAACTTGTACTTGTAACATTTACATATTGTGGAATTGCTACTTTTACTTAAATTAACGTACTGAGTACTTCTTCCTCCCCTGGAACATAACCGTCAATAAAAAATATCCATATCATCATCACAAATTCATATAATTCCAATCCTTGACCGTCTATATTCTTAAATTGTCTGTTAGAAAGAGATGCTCCAAGAGTGTCCTCCCTTCTCCACTGTTACCTGTTACATAAGAATTAGTTGATGTTGAGAAACAGCAGTCCTGGCTTCTGTCTCTATTTCTGAAAAATAAATTTTTTTGCTATTATGCAATCTACTAGTTTGAATATGTGTACATTCTTTTGTTTCTTTTACCACTTTTGAAGGCAACAACCGAGACAAAACCTGACCTGATGGGTTCTGTCAGTTTAATGTGTGTCTGTTTGGCGTCTGTGACTTAGAAATATCTGTAATTTACAGCTGGACTGTCACGTTTTATAACAAAGCCAGCAGAACCTTGTAAACTTTATGACTCATTTTTGATTTTCAGCCTCTTAAAAAAAATCCCAAATTGTTATTTTCTCTGTCACCATCAGGAATAACATGTTTCTTATCACAGGACATGGTCTTGGACCGCTGAGTGGAATTTTCCAGAGGTCAGAGTATTTTGTCTCGGATGGAGGAGGAAGCTGTATTGTGGGATCCTGTGCGTAGCATGCACATATAGGGATTATTCTCATAAAGCTAAATTCCAGCTTGTAAAGATTTGGTATGTCTCTGAGCCCCGGCTACTTGCTCTTTCTTGGAAATGATAGTGCTTCGTCACACTCGAGAGAAATACTTTAAATTCTTCAGAGAGTCTGGAAGATGTGTTTTGCTGAGTGGGGTAATATAAATGTTTATTCAAGCCCTGCCTGCACAGATATTCGCATCACTTTGGCACAAGGAGGACAACTCACATGAATCTGTCCCTCGCAGAAATACTCCATCTTAGTGCACGTTAGTATTTCCACGCTCAATCACTGGGGGAGACCTACTCATATTCCATCTCTGCATTATTTATTTAAACTCACGGCTGCCAAAAGGGCCAGTTTCGCTAAATATGGATTAGAGAAAGAATCCACCAAAATGCATAAAAAGTGTAGACATGTAGAGCCACTGACCTCCACAGACACGCCTCAGCAAGCCGTAATTAGCTGAAGTCACACTTCTCAATCAATAACACATTTTGTCACATTACAGTAAAACGGAAATGTGCTCGTCACAAAACCAATGAATTCAAGCAATCAAAGACAGCCGGCGTACTCTTACATAAAAGTAGTGATATATTACAGTACCCAGCTCCTGGATAAGCACATGGAAACATATTAAGTTGAAGGGAATATAATCCTTTTCTTCAGCACTTTATAAACAATTTCTCTTTTTGAATGTGCAGGAGTGAGAGTGAGCAGGGCACATTATTTGGGCAGAGACCTCTGTGGATGAAGCAAGAGATGGAAATATGAGCTAAACCAGACTGCTGAAGATAAACCCTGTCCTTATCAACATGGTATCAACCCATTGTAATACCGATAATCCTGCAGACTAACATTACATTTAGCAAGATTATGATGGAGACATGAGTGATGAAAAGATATTTAATTTTGTGTTTCCAAAGCTCCAAAGCAATTTAACAGCAAAGCAGCTAGCTTAGGCAATGACCAGAAGTCCAATGAGCCCAAATCTTCAGTGCAGGTGCATTGGCCAAAAAAAAATTGCACAATACTTTCATACGTCAAGAGGAAGAGTCTAGAGCACACCATAGACAAACTGCATGTCATTCAATCTAATATGTTTCACAAAGTTAAAATCCCCTGGTGTTTTCCCAGACATTGGTAAAGACTGGCCCTATTTGCTTCCCATTAAAAAGCTTAGGGAAGCAGCTGTGTAGGCTACTGTTCTTTAGTGGAAGTGGGAACGTTAACCAGTCGCGCATTTGCCAAACCAACCAGTTAAACCACTTATTCTTTATCACTGAAGCTTTCTTTCATGTAAAAACAAAACTTGGATTCTGTTCAAAATTGATGAGTAACATACTGATAGAAGGAAAGACGAGTTGCCGAAACAAAGTCAAAAAACTTAAGGAATAGGAAAGCATTCCATCTTGGATTATCGACACTGGAGGATAAAGCACGCAGATTCAACGCTGTTACCAGGACACCTGCTGCAGTGGAGAAAGCTGCTGATGGTGAAAACCTTCGTCGGGTCGTGAGTAATGCAATAACCCACCGAAACTCTGACTGTTTTATATGGACAAGCATAACGTTGACTCCTTGATTGAGTGCTTGATAATCAAGCGTAAGTCTGAGCAATCCCATGAGCGGTTTTATGCTGGGTTGCTGAGACCTTACTGCTGTCATCAATCCTGATTATAAATAAACATAGGCAGCCATTTACACACAAGCTCAGACAAGCTGGACAAGCTGTATACTAACTGCCCAACACCAAGAGATATACAGTAAGCAACTAGCTGGTGAACTGGATGCATGACAAGGCTATTTTATGCAAACATGTTAGCCATAACAACATAAGGTTAAAGGTGCTCTAAGTGATGTGACGTGTTTTTTAGGCTACAACATTTTTTGTCACATACAGCAAACATCTCCTCACTATCCAATAACTGCCTGTCCCCTGAACACACTGTAAAAAAACGCGGTCTCTGTAGACAGCTCAGGCTCCACAAAAGGCAACAAAAACAAACTGCGCCAACCTGCACCACCAAACATAACAAACAGTGTTCCAGCCAATAACCAACAAGAAGGAGCTGGTTGAGCCATCACTGCAGCAGCGTTAGCACGTAGGCTACTTCCACGATGCGCGTTCATGACTCAACCAGCTCCTTCTTGTCGGTTATTGGCTGGTTATTTGTTATGGTTCGTTGTGCAGGTTGGCGCAGTTTGTTTTTGTTGCCGTTTGTTTTTGTTGCTGTTTGTGGAGCCTGGGCTGTCTACAGAGACCGCATTTTTTTACAGTGTGTTCAGGGGACAGGCAGCTAGCGGATAGTGAGGAGATATTTGCTGTATGTGACAAAACATGTTGTAGCCTAAAAAACGCGTCACATCACTTAGAGCACCTTTAAAGCACTGTATGCCAGGGCTGTGTGTCTGTCTGCTTTTGTCTGACCCCTAGTGACAAAGAAAATAGTGCATTTTTTTCAGATCAAAAAGCCACTCTATAAGCCAGGATTAAAAACCACTCTGGGTTTAATTTATAGCCTATAAAGAAAAATGACTTCTCGTGTTTATGTTATTTTGTCTACCCACAATCCATTTCTCACTTGTGAGTTACAACACTTTGCTCATCTTATGAAAATTCCTGTGGCCAGGCAAGATCATCAGATTGTCATACACTCAATTTGGCCTAATTAGGGGATTAAGAGCAGAAGCAAATGTATACATTCACCCCATGACTCCTCCAGTCTGGATCACTCTGTACAGTACCAGCTGGGCCCATCTCAAAAACCGAAGCTGCCCTCAGTTCACAGACAGGCCAATTAGCTGCTGGCCCCAGAGGTCGTCAGGTGATGCGGCTAGACGTCAGCAGACGCTGCAGGTTCAGCAGAAAGACACACGCAGAATTATTGTAACAACTGTAGGAATGTGTTTAAGGGCGAGAGGTTGTGTGTATTGTGATGGGTGTGTGTGCTTGTGTGCGTAAGAAAGAGGACAAGGGCGGGAGGGAAGCACAGAGAGGGAGAAAGTGCAGTAAGCTGTGGTCTGACACACCATAAATATTGCCTTTTCACTTGATGTGTGAATATGTGCCTCTTTCACCCAGTTTCTGTGGCAAGCTTCAGTTTCCTTTAATGGAACTACACAACCTTGGCGAAGGTCTTTGAAGTTCTGATTCACACACACACACACACACACACACACACACACACACACACACACACACACACACACACACACACACACATGGTCTACTGTCTGACACAGGTCAGACAGTAGCATGAATAGTGGGTGCATTAATCCGTCAGGCCACCCAGTGTCCAGTGGTTTCCAACCTTTTGGGTCTGAGGTACCCCCACAGCCCTGTCAGATGAACTCACGCACCCGTTCATCGATTCCCAAAGTTTGTTTGTTTGTTTATTTAGGATCAGCTCCTGCATTGCAGGTGCTATTTTTCCAGAGGTCTTACTTTTAGCTACCTGTTAAAATTTCTGTGCATGCTTGCTAACTAGTTTTCTCTTACATAACTGCAACATGTGGAGTTGAGGTGTTACAGTTGACTTAATGTTAATATGTGGATATATATATATATATATATATATATATATATTCTTTTTTTTTAATCATAATTTCAAAATTTTCAAATTGCAGTCGTTGGATATAATCTTTGCATTTACCCCCTGGTAACTGCAGAAGTACTCCCTGGGATACACGTCCCCCTGGTTGGGAATCACTGTTTTAGTAGATCCTGAAAACAAAGCCAACCCTGATCTGTTAACCGGGGTTCATTTCCACTCAGAAGACGAACTGAAGAAGCCTTGCAGCACTAATGAGCTGATCACAAGGTTTTTGTCAGACTGGAATAGCTCTGTGTATATATGACTATTTAATGCCCTGTGCAATTTTTTTTACAGCATCTTTCAAATTAATCTGATGGCTTTAGGCTTTATTTGTAGAAAAAAAGCCCTGGTGAAATCCACCAGGTTGATGCAGTCTAGCAATCGACGGGTTCCAAAATTGGAAATTTTCAAATTCTACGTAGTGGCTTTAAAGCTACACTGATCCATGTTATATATTGCAGTTATCATGGAACAATTGACTATGTACAAAGTGAAAGATGTTGCTCATTGTGACAACATTTTCAGACAGATTTCCCCTAGTCTGAGGCTACATCCACACCTTATGACATGAAAACGGTCCCCGTCTTAGAACTAATCTCAGTGTCTGCGTCATCATTTCCAAAGGTCTCCATTTCTGCCATTCAAGACTACAACGCAACCCCGGAGTAACTAAAATGGTGTCAGCAGTGTTTCCAAGCTTGTCTGTTTCAGGGGCTCTGAAAACCAAAACGTAGTAGTGAGAGTGTAGCCTGAGTTTTCCTCAGTTCTACAGATGTGTAATGAAGCAATTTTTGCTAACACGTTTGCCACAGCAACTTTCTAAAGTGCTAATATGCCACTGTTTGTTACGCTGCCACAGAGTGGCCCAAACAAATATTACAGCTTTAAGATGAATAAACACTCAACTTGCTTGACTATTCCTGCTACTTCTGCGTGCTTGTTTGAATATTGCATAATACATTGCTTTTGAAAATGGCAGATGATACAGAAGGAATGCAGCATACCACTGTTCATGTTTGATGCTGTATTGCTTTCAACATTCGTTCAGAACGTCATATTTACTTTTATAAATCGACCATTTCCTGAATGTCTTTACTAATACTAATACGACTAAACTATTTGGACTAATATGGGAAGATGTTTAGTCTGGATTTCATGTTAAGTACTGGAACACCTGAGCCAATATTAAAGCTCATAGTCTGTCGTCAGCAGCTGTGCGTCTGTAGATGAGGTTTTGTTCATTTGATACTATGCAGAGCAGCTGGCCAGCAGAGAAATCAAATGCGGAAAGTAATGACATATGAAGTGAGACCTGCACGATTGAAAAATAATATTTCCAAACCAAAGTGATGTACAACGTGTGGTCCATTTGTGAAACCTTTTGCCATGGGCACTCTGAGGTCTGATGTTGGAGGAGTTGAATTCCAGATGTTTCTTCAGGCCCTGACTTACGTAAGGAAAGGCGTCTGCACAGAGGGGGCAGGCGTTGGCTGTCTGCTCTCTTGATTGAAGCAGTTCAAATGTTGATTCAGTCTCAGTACGCTAAGTATTTCTCTTTTCACTGTAGCAGGCATCATTAAATCTCCCTATTCATTTCTCTTGTGCACAAGCTTGAGTTTTCAATATGTTGCACATTGTCTGTTTGCTTTACAAACTGACCTCATGAATGAAAACATACAGACCCATAATGACTGTATTTCATAACTTTATGGCTGAAAGAAGCAGGCCTGACAACTTCAATTCATTTGGTGTGCAAAAGCACAGAAAGGTGGGCCTGTCAATTGACTTGTCTCTTAGCATGAGCTGACACGAAGGATTAAAAGAAAACAGAACCCAAAGTTTGCTTGAATCACTCCTGTATGTACAGTGTCATCCCTCAGGGCCCAGATATGTGGTTTGGTTTACTCACCTGTGTGGACCTGCAAGTGCTCCTCAACAGGTGCTTCTGTGGTCAGGGTTGGGGTTGGTACAGTGTGTGTATAGAGTTGTTTACTTAAATAACAGCTGTGTGTGTGTGTGTGTGTGTGTGTGTGTGTGTGTTTGGGTGCGGGAGGGGGGGGCTGCTTGGCTGCTCAGCTCACAGAGATGACATCATCGGTGCACTGATTGAAATGCTACCAACATGCTGCTCAGAATGAGAGAGCTGCTATTTTGCTGACATTCTGCTTGAGTAGAAGCAAATTTAATTAAGAAGAAATAGTTTAGCAAACATTGAAAAGTTTAAAATGACCTCAAAGTAAATCTTATTAAGTTACTAAATTAAAAATGACATTGTTCCTTGTGAGATTTTCCACATGTAGACAGGACGACAGGGGTCCTTTCTTCCACCTCAAAGGGCCAGTAGGCATCTTCTGACCAAATAATCAACAGGTAAATGTACACTTCGAATGAAAAACTTTGACTTATAGATGAAAAATAAACATTTTGCGAAAGTAATAGCCCTTCAGCTCTGAAAACAGCTGCTTGCAAGTTTCATGAAAGCCATGAGAGTGAACCAAAACAATGAGCTGAAAGAGGCGAAAAACATTCCGTAACGCTGAGGGAACTAAAGAGTTAAGGGAGAATTCTCTGTAGGCTCGATTCTACCGACGCAGGGCTCCAGACTAACTTTTTGCCTTGGTTGCACTGGTGCACCTAACTTTTTTATTTAGGTGCACCAGCACAAAATGTAGGTGCATCCAAATTTTTCCTCGCTTCGAATGGCGATACACGATATATAGCTCTGTATTTTTTTACAAAGTGGGTTAAATGTTCAGTTTTAAGTCAAAGCCACTTTTCACAAGCTCTTTTAGTAAAACAGATTGTGATTAAAATAAAATGCAAAGACAGGGTTTCCTTTACCAGTTTGAAAATATACAGCTACAACACATGTAAATGAAAGTTATCGGAAATAAATAGCCTAGGATATATAAAAAAAAAATATATATATATATGTATATATATATATATATCTGAGAAAGCTCCTTCACTTGTTTTCGACAACAGTAACAGACTGATTAAAAGAGAAAGAGGATGCCCGGATAGCTCAGTTGGTAAATATAGAGGTTCGACTCCAACCTGCGGACCTTTCCTACATGTGTGATGGACTGAAACGTATGCTACTCACAGAGTGACGGCTGACTCATTATGAATTGGTCCAGCACGGGTCGAATGCGCTTTGGCAGGTCAGCGCCGTTACACACATCTTGTGTAGTCTATGAAATGTATGTATCGTCACTGCGCTGCATTTTTATGAACTATGATCCAGCAGGCTCCATCTTACACGCTATTACTCAACGAACTGAAGTTAGTTGCATTTAATAACTTCTAATGTGTCTTTCGCCGTGGCGGCCACAATAACAGAGAGTTACCAATGGAAACACTGGTACCAATACAGGTTTCTCTCTCATATCTAACAATATACAGCTGTGTTAATAACAATTAAAACTGTAGACAAATGTCGGGAGTTTGGACCGGCGGCGCTGTGTCTCTCCATGTTGCAGGGGAGCCGTGTGTGTGTGAATGGGAGGGGGGAGAGAGAGGCAGCGGATGCGAGGACGTTAGTTGCACTGGTGCGACCTAGGAAAAATCTTAGTCGCACCCTTACAATTTTACCAAATTGGTCGCACTCTAGAGCTGCGACGGCACCTTTAACATTACACAGAGTTTTTGGATCCATTACTGTTATAAAAATATTGTATACTGCAGCTTTAAGTAGATAGACAGAGGAGTGATAAAGCAGAATGATCTCACCTTAGCTCATGCTTGATTCACATAAGTGACGTCTTTACTTTGTTAACAATCCCTTCTTTTATCCTCTTATGTTTGTTTGGATCATTCAAGGATGTGAGAGTATTACCATGGCAACTACCCACTCACACTGTGTCAATCTGTCATTGCAACATAATTTCCTTTTTAAATCTTGGTCTTTGGTGTGTTTACAAAAGGGAAGAGTTGAGAACATATTTTGTTACTCAGCCCTAATGGTATCTAGACATATACACAGTTAAAAATGTGTAAATCTTAACTGCAATATGTCTTTTTTTTTTAGAGAAAGCTATTCTGCAGACAGTCAGTTGACAATCAAACATAAAGGATAAGGCTGATGACTGGGTTGTTTTCTATATTATTCTCATTTACAACAAATCCAATGAAAATTAATTACTTGTCGCCAACTTCCCAACCCTGTAGTGGCATTCAGGCCCAAGCACATTTGCTCCACGTGAGGATGTAAATGACCGTTACGATAACCCCAAAAATGACAGAAATCACAATATAGTTTTTATTTTGAAAAAGATTAAGAAAATCACAAAATAAACTACATTGTGTGTGTTAATGGTAATGAAGTAACATGTCACCCAGTGCAGCAGTGTGGCTGACTGTTTTGCACAACAAGAAGTTATATCAGACAACACTTGTTAGAAAGATCAATCTTTTGCTAGTTTATATCGACAATGTTTCATTTACGGGATTGTTCCAGTGCTGCTGGAGGTTCCGCCGGATGTCCCTCGTTTTCGGCCGGGATGTCCCACACTTCTTTCCTTGTGTTGGCATTCTAAACTCCGGTCGATTCAGGAAACATCCTCTGAGCTAGAACCGACATTCACATTATATTTATGTTTTTTGGAGTAAAATTGTCATCACAAACTCAACAGCCATTTTAATTATAGTGTTTGCCTCCCTATGTGCACATTTTCCACCAAAACAAGTTTCTTCCCGAGGCTATTTTGAAAAGGCACCGTTGCTACATCCGGCGCTTAGCACTGCCCAAGACGATTGTGATTGGTTTAAAGAAATGCCAATAAACCAAAGCCCGTTTTTCGCCTATCCCAGAATGTTGTGTGGACAAGCCAGACCCTCCTCCACAGCGCTGTGAAGAAACGTCTGGCAATGTGAGACAAATTCTTTGCTACTTTTTGGTCTTTTCATGGGATTTCATGACAATAACAAAAGTATAGAATATCATTGGCATTATTCTTTCAGTAGAAAATTATTCTCAATGAAAACTGTTAACTCAGCCAAGGTTTTTCCCTGGAGTCTATGGAATTCTGATAAAGGCGACTAGACGGAAAATAAAGTAGAAGGAAATGACGCATTTTCAGGGTGGAATGCAGACACAAAAAGAGATGACACTTAACTCCTAAAATTCAGTGGACATCATTAGATGAATGATTTTACACAATTCAAATGCATCTAATGGTAATTTTCCTAAAGTTGCTTCTCAGTTACAGCAACTTCTACAACAGTGCTCACCTCTATCTAAAGTGAAAACACACTGACATATAAAGCTGCTGTTCAGGTCTACAAATAAATGGACTTCTCACACAATGCCTCAGTGAAACTTTACTTACACAAAGAGTCTATTAAACTTAATTGTTCCTCTCAAATCATAAAAATGACAAACCTAAGATGAGCTTTTAATTAGATAAGCCAAATAGCACAACCTGCTTGTCATTTCTATTGTGACCTGGCTGTTTTTCAATCCAAGGCCACTCCTGACGTCAGCACTTTTGGAGAGGAACCTGCACGCATTCCTGAGATGAGGAGGGATCCAGACCCAGACTCCCCCCCTCACCCGCACTTATCAGCCAGGACAACAAGCAGAGCTCTCTGCAGACAGGCTGATTGATAGCTCAATTACAGCAAACTTACAAGTCTTTTTTCTTTAACACTGTTAAGCATTTTCTGCTACACAACTATACAAGTTTATTGTTATACATCTGCTAATGCACAAACCCAGGTAAAAACTTGTGTCAGATGTCACACCCGTGTGGTCAGTTAATTATATGCTATAAGGAAAACTTTCAAAATGTCTCATACTATGTAAAACATTTGTGCTGAGCGCACTTATAAGACAGCTGTCTGGGCAAGAATACGCCTTTTTTTACACAGAAAACTCCTCCTTTAATTCTTTTCAAACAGACTTTATTCCTGATATATTGTGGCTGCAGCTAAACCATTTTTTACTGTTCTCTGTTTCTTCCACCATTCTCCAACAAATCATTTGGAGGTGCTGCCTTTACAGTGGGGAAAACCACAGCGTTGTTTGCTAAAAAACACAAATTAGCTTACATTAAAATACCTGCATGCCTCATAAGCATGTTCCACACTGCTTTCAGGAACATAAACTTTAATTGTGCTCATTACAGGACCTGTAAATCAGCTAGTAAATACTTTCAGAGAGCCCCTTTGACATACCTTCACTATCTGTGAGCTGGGAAACACAAGTTTGAAATGTTGGGCTACATCAGAAAGTTAGGCTGATATCTGATAATCTGGGTAATTTTTTTCTAATTGTAAAATTACAAAAGGGAATAAACATGAAGTAAGCATTAAAATGACCCCTTGTTATGCCTATTTTGCTCAAAGTTTAGTGTGAAAACTAGAAAAGGCTAAATATTTATCCATCGCACATTCAAACTCTGTTTTAAGATTTGAATGGTTTGCATCCGAGATGGTGAATGGGAGTTTAGGTTAAAGTTGAAGCACTGAAAGAGTTTCAAGTGACTTTTGAAATGTAAGAGCAGAGCAGTTCAAATCTGTTTAAATTTGAAGTTTAAGTCCTCTAGGAAGTTTTGAGTTACAAAAACACTGAAAGCAGTTGAACTGAAGAGTTTGTACTAGCACCAGAGATTGTGCACTGTAAATAGTGTCAGCTGTAAGGAGTGCCAATAGCTAGATTGTCAGTAAGTTTTTGTGTGAAGGCTGAAAGCAATTTAAATTTCCAACGAAGTTGATGTGCCACTGGTGCCAAAAGGGTTAGGGCTAGGTTAGTAAGTGCAGTAAGGTAAATAGCTAGAAGAAAGAGAGTGTGTGTTATACTCATACACTTTCAAAAAAAAGAAAAGAAAAATAAAGGTCTGACAAGAGAATGAAACTTTAGCTGTGATTACTAAAAAACCAAAAAAGGAAAAGCTGAGCTAACCTGACAAAGTACCAAATCTGCTCAAGTTTGAATAAAGTTTTGAAGTGATAATTCAAATGAGTGTGAATAGGTTAAAGAGGAATTGTAAAGGCCCAAAGATGAACAAAATGTAACTTCCCATGTATTTCAGTGGGATGAAATGCCTGAAGAATTGTGAATATGAATCAAAAGTCTGAATGCATTCACAGATGTCATAAATGATCTAAACATTCTAAAGACATAACATGGCATGTGAAAGTGTGCAGAAGTAGTTGACTGACAAAGGAATAATAAAATAATAATAAAACTTTATGAGTTTATTACCCTAATTTACCTCACATGGATTATTCAAGAAAGTTCCACTTGCTTTTTAAAGCTGATTAAAAAAAATGAATCTGTAAAATCAAAAATCATCACATTTACTTCAGGTTTTGTTACAGTCAGTCATGTGTTGAGTATGCACAGCAACTCTTTATACATTCTTAGTCTGATATCATGGTGAAAAATATCCCTCCATGTTCCCTGAAACTCATTTGCAGGTTCTGGCCTCCACAAATTGGCCACATGTGCTGGCTGACACCAGGACTACTGGAAAATGTCACAGGTGTCATTGGCGTTTTACTGTCACTGCTGTCAGGTCGGCTTTTCCATGACTTCCCAGAAATGCAATGGAGCCTTTGCCATGAAAGAATGGAAAAATCTGCTCCAGACCCTTTTCTGATGGTTGGTTGGTGGGTTGGAAATCATCGCATCGCTTAAAGAAATCCCTCATGTGCTCCAAATATTGGTCCTATTTGTCTGATATAAATTTCAACCTTGTGTTTGCAGACAATGGCTTCACACTAATGAGGGAAAAAGTGAAAGCAGGCTTTTGATATCTCCAGCACGTGCCTAATTTCACAAATATGTCAACTCAAGAGCCTCCTTTCAACACTTACGTGAACAGGTTGCATCACTCACAGCTTGTGCAAGTAAATACGTCACAGAATGTGAATGAAATGATGATGCTACAGAGAAAAAAAAACAGTCACATGCTTTGCCTGTGCTGGATAGATCTCTGGGAGGATTATTTGGGAAGATGAGACCATTGTTTGATGTCAGATTCATGTGTCAAACAGAGATAGTGTCCTTAGCAACAGCGGAAAACACTGCATCACAAATATAATTTTGAGAGCACCGTAGCCAAGAACCTCATCCCAGTATTGTTACAAGAATAACACATTCTTGGAAATTAGTTTGAATAGTTCAGTTGTGAGTCATTAATTTCATCCCTACTCCCCCCAAGTACTGGAAACCTCTCCTGATCAGAGAAAAATGCTAACAGGTTCCACTCTAGTGAAATAGGCTATTATGGTTTTTATTGTCTTACTTTGGAAGCTTAATGTGATGCCATTTACAGTAACTTTAATAAAAAAAAAATTTAAAAAAAGGGAAAGATCATGAAAAATCACAGACAGAAGACCTTTTTCCGAGCAGAGGAAGTATAAAGACCTTTATATGCAATATAGTGAGAATATACTGTATATTTAATTCCTCTTTCTGTCCATATTCTTTTAACTACACGACATGACCTGTTAAAAGATAAATCAATTTCATTTCGACTTGGATCTTCCAGGTTAAGCCATCATTTCTATCAGTTAACGTTATTGCATAAAATAAGTAATTGCTGACATCTGGGAATATGATATCGTTAAAACTAAGCACCCGTGGCTGAGGTGATTGAGTGGGTTGGCCACGTATTAGGTGTTTCACTCCCCAACTCCTCCTGTGTACTGTACTTGTCAAAGTGTCCTTGAGCGAGACACCACAAAGTGCTGATTAATAAATGTTGGTTAAAGCCCCTCATTGCAAAGGAAAACTGTGCGTGTGCACAACTACAGTACACTGTTATCCCAAATTAGTTGACTTTACTAGAAATTTGTGTGGACACCTGGTTTTTACACAAGGTGAAACTTAACAAGTCAAGTTGTATCAACACAGAGCGGTAAGTCGATGCAGTAGACAAGAGAGTGTCAAACTCAACTTCTCTAAGGGCCACACTGGAAAAAGAGAATCACATTGAGGGCCAGACATGTATAGTTTATTGACAATGGAAAACGTTGAAAATAGCACCAGAAAAAGATTACGGAAAAAGCAGCAACGTTGGCAAAAGCACCAAAAATGTCGAACAAAAACGCCAAATGTTTTGAAAAATTCCCAAAACATCTAAAAATAACATTGAAAAAAGGCCACAAAATGTCAGAGAAAGTGGCAAAAACTAGGCGGGCAAAATGTTTTTGTGAACCTGAATTGATATGCGGGCCGGATCAAAGTTTGCGAGGGGCCGTATTTGGCCCGCGGGCATTGACTTTGACACATGTGCAGTAGACAAACCAAGTTTACATTAGTAGACATTACTAAAAATCATTAGTTAACATACATTATGTATTTCTGGAGTCATGTTGTCTAAAATAAGCATGTTAAGTTAAAGCTTTAGCACGTAACTTTTTGATATTAATGAACATCCGTTACATTTAAGCCATTGGCAAATGAGTTGATACAAAGCTAATTAAGACTATCAGCTCCATAAAACCCTCTGTGTTTGTCAGTATGACTATGTTCAGAAACTGGTGTCATCCGGCGACTTTCGCTAACGTTTTGCTAACTTTCTTAAAACTCAAGTGAAGATAATGACCTCTTCTGAAGAGTCCATCATGTTTTTTTTTAGTCCTCCGTGTCCTCCTTGGCTACTAGCAACTGCGTGGAGGAGGGGTGGTGGTGGTGGTTCAGAATCACGGAAGGCTTGTATCACAGTTTTGTTGTCATTAGGGGGAGACAGAAACTACACACTATAGCTTCAAACATGCAAAGAAACAAGACAAATATGAAACATTAGGCTACTTATTACTACTAAGAATAATAATTTTGTGTCAAAATTATTTTATTTACTTTATGACAGTATAATTATAAGAACAATGTACATTTGTTCTAAAAAAACAGTGTTAAGCAATACACAGGCAACATTTGGATTTTCTAGGAGTTATGCTAGCTAGAAGGGTTTGTCGTGACTTTGCCTGGAACGCAACCAAGTCGTGACTTGAAGTCTTAACTTAAGAGCTAAAAATTGTGTCTGGAACGCAGCATTAACATCCTTAGTTAGTAGCTCTGCTTAATACGATCTGTGCACTGCATACTTTAGCTGATTATTACAAAGAAGTACTGTGATTTAGTAATCAATATGGTTTTTAACAAAACATGAAATAATAAGTAGTGACCACTAAAAAGTTTAACTAAAATTAAAGCTGGTTTCCAGTGTAAGCATGTCTGGTCAAAGTTGAACCAGGAAGTTGAGCTAAAAACCATGACTGAGAGGTTTAATCCTCTATGCAGAAGGTCCAGGGTTTGAACCTGACCTCTGGCAATTTTCTTGCATGTCTTCCCCACTCTCTCTCCCCTTTCATAGCTCAGCTTTCCTAGCCAATAAAGGCAGAAATGCCCTAAAAAAACGTAATGAATGTTTACAACAGACAGTTTGGGTAATAATTTAACCTGATTGGCCACTTGTTTGGCCACAATTTACCAGCTCTACTTTAGGGGGCACATCTCAAGTCTGTTGTGTTACTGTACTGTAGCTGCAACCCTTTTGAGTAAGGGTAATAAGGTAATAGTGTTCACAAATAATAATAGAATAAAAATAAGATATTTTAATTTCGACAATACACAAAAGTCTGTGTCTTAGTAGAATGGTCCAGACATGTCCCCCGTTCCTCCCAATAATAACAAAACAAACTGAAACAGAAAAGAAAAGGAGCTTTGAGAGCTGGACACCTTAGCAAGCCTGGTATCATTAAGTTCCTGGTATTGATCAGTAACCCTCCACAGACATAGCAGGGTCTACACAGCAGGAGTATATGACTCGTTGCTAGTTAAAGAGCATATTCTGGTATGTTTGGGTGCATTGTTTGTGTCACAGTGAGGCTGCAACAGGCTCTCTATTCACACTAAGTAGCCTGATCAGTGAGATGAAGCAGGAACTTAATGGTGTTTCCACATGAGCAGATGGCTTGAAAGGGCATGAAGTGAAACAGTGCAACTTTGTTACTTCTCTACAGCCTACAGGCTTTCTCCTCTTTAGCTTATGTAACTTTATGTTATTTGCTACCTACTCACACGCTTGGAAACTTGCTTCTCCTCACCACTTATAACAGGATCCAGGATCAGATGAAACTTTCTTTTTCTTTATATTTGACTTTTATTTTAGGTCCTTGATTTAATTTTGTATCTGGAGACACAGCTCCTGGAATACTAACAACAATTATCAATGCCGTGCTCTGGTTACTGAATTTGTTACTCAAATGCTGAGCATCTCAAAAACTATGATGTTTTTAAGAAGAAGTTGCCAGAAAAAGAAAATAAATGTGATCGCCTTTTTCTTTGGCATAACCAGGACGTGACTTATGTGATTTATGTGTAGACTCATGCAAACTATCTCTTGTAGCAAAAACATGTGATTCATACTCTCCAAAATACAGTGTTAAATTACCTGTTTTAACTTACAACAAATGTTTTTCAGTTGTCAAAGTCAAATGAAAGTAGTTTTTAGACAGATAGATCTTTATTGTCATTGTGCTCAGATGAGAATAAAAATCAGTTTTCGACTCCAAATGTTTGCTCATGACATCACGTAAATTAGCATTTGTTTGCTAACATGCAGAGAATGTGCCCCCAGGTGGCCAAATTAATTGCTGCTTAAATGTACAGAGAATGGTCTCTGGTGGACACACATATCTCATCTGTCTCTAGCCAGGCTAAATTCAGCTTTTGGCTCCTGCTTAGTGTCTACAGACCTATTTAAATAGACCGGGTGCTCTGTTAAAAGGTGTTATGGTCTATGCTGTTGAAAAAGTGCACATTTCATTTAGGGAACCAGGATCAGTTACGTCTATGCAGAATACTTCATACCTCTACCAACCATTTGGAAAATAGGCAGCCTTACTGCATTACACAAACTGTAAAGAGCATTAATGGAAATGTAACCATTCAGAGTGTGCAGTGACTTCAGGCCTGTCATATATCACCATGTCATTTAGTTTCCTGGGGGCCTGCAAAAAGGACTTTCAATTAAAATCTCTCATTATGTCAACTATCACCTAGTCTAGCATTGTCAGACCTATCTCCACAGCGCTGTGGAGGTAGGTCGGGCCCTTCCAAACAACATTCCTGGATAGGAGAAAAAATGCTCTGGTTTATTGGCATATCTTTAAACCAATCACAATTGTCTTGGGCGGCGCTAAGAATTGGATGCAGGAACGGTGCATCTACAAAATAGTCTCGGGAAGGAACTTGTTTTGGTGTAACATGTGTATGTAGGGAGGCGGGCCCTGGAATTAAAATGGCTGTCGAGTGTGAGAAGTTTACTAAAAAAAAAAAAAAACATAAATATAATTTGATTGTCGGTTCTAGCTCGGAGGATGTTTCCTGAATCGACCAGAGTATAGTTTACTAACGCAAAGAAAGCGGAGGCACCGGAACAATCCTGTCAATGAAATGTTGTAGATATAGACTAACTATCCCTTGTCTGTGTGAGTCACTAAAGGCTGTCTGCACCTAGTCTATATCCACGACAATCCACTTCCGGGATTGTTCCAGTGCCGCAGGAAATTCCACCGGATGCATGTCTTTTCACCGATGTTCATTTCCTTCCGCTTTCTTTGTGTTAGAATTTTAAACTACGGTGGATTTCTGAGGACTATGGTTAACTGCTCCACAGATCTCTGCAGGGTAAATTGAGACAGCTAGCTAGACTATCTGTCCAATCTGAGTTTTCTGTTGAACGACTTAAACAAGTTTTGAATGTACACGTTCCACCATAACAAGTTCCTTCCCGAGGCTATTTTGCAGCGGCTCCGTGTGGAGCTTAGCGCCGCCCATGACGATTGTGATTGGTTTAAAGAAATGCCAATAAACCAGAGCACGTTGTTCTCCCATCCTGGAATGCTATGTGGACTAGCCAGACCCTCCTCCTCAGCATGTGGAGGATGGTCTGGTAAAGCGAGACTAATCTGCACCCAACAAGTGCTATTCAACTTTATTCTATTGCTCGGGGCATAGACCACAGGCTCCCCTCACCCCCACTTCCAGAGATCCACCTTATAGCATACCATTCAGTTCAGGAGCATTAGCACTAATGGAATACACTGCTGGGCTACAGAGCAATAAAAGACTCATAAATGTCAACTCTGTTCTTTAATGTAAGTGATACTCCAGAGCAGGTTGTGATGGTTTTACTGGAAAAGGCTTCCCTTATACAGTAGATACCATATACCATACTGGGAAAATGGGGTTCCTCTCTGCTTCCTGCTACTCTAATGCTGCCTCACATCGCTGCTGCTGGCAAAGCTTTCCTCCAGCACCCCAGACTCCACCTTCCCAGTTTTGGGTGTCATCTAACTATGTCTGAAATTGTTTTGATGTCTTGGGTCTTGTATTGGCCTACTCTTGCGCACAGGGGGGCCTCAGCAGCGTGCTCCCTGTGTCATCTTAGCATGCTGCTTGGCTGATCCAGGGAGCATCATTAGAACAGAGCCTTCATCGCCAAGAATAACTGTATTTCCATTTGTTGCAATACATTGTTAAATCTATGACGAGAGTGTTCCTGACTGAAGTTTTACGGAATTTGATCCATTCGGTCCTATAACATTTGGAAAGTCTAGAAGACTCGCATGATTAAATCATTTTATCCCCTTCAAGTTAGTGGACACTTAACCGGAAGTAGCTGGGCCAGCAGAGGTCTCTAGTGCGCCTCTTCTATTACTGTTATGTGTTTATGTTAAAAAAATAAATATCGGCCACAATATAATTTTTTTTTACCAGAAATATATGTAGCTATCAGTATCTGCCTAAAAAAAATCAACATTGCTCAGCATCTACTTTAAATGCCTCGATACCAATCCCACCACCACCATTAAGTCAAACTAATGAGTGAGTGATTTGGGTGATGAAATGTCTCAAACTGAACAGCTACTTTGTCAGGTTGTCATGTATCAGGATGAATGAGGTTAATCTCCATACTGTAACAAATGATGCTGACATTCTCAAGTTTCTATTGTAAACTTCTATGGAGAGACTTTAATTAAATGGAACAGACTCGAACTCTAGGATCTTTTACTTGTACACATATCTAGTGAAAGGTAGGCTAGAGTAGGTACTCTATACACATAAAACCTAATAAAGCTTTTGCCAAAGTTTACTTATGCCTGTAGAATCATTTTGCCCATCCTTATGAGGAGAGGATCTGGCATATGCCTGGTGACACTTTTGCAAATGAACACCCAGAGTTGTCAAAGCAGAGTGTCACTTCCAGTTCAGTGTTACTGAGCTGACTATGTGCAGGCTTCTGGAACAATAACTGACAGATAGTGACATTATGCTGCAGTATGCAGTCAAGTTTCGCAGTGCTCTAATGTTGATGCTTTTCACTGTGTGAACCTCCTCTATATAGAGCGTGAAGTGAATAAGCAGGCAGGCAGACAATGGGCCCGTAACCTGGTGATGAGAGACCATATAAGGCAGCAGTCTAAAGGAATGCACTGCAGTGAAATCCTGCCGGTTAGCAAGGAGAGCCCGTACAAGTCACCCAAACACTCACACATGCTATACACACATACCAAATGCCTCCTTAATAAATCAAGCTTACGTAAGTACCTAGGAGTGCTATTAGACAGCCTCATAAAGCATGTCTTACTCCACAATGCAAGAATATCAATGTAATGTTCCAAAGAATATCTGACATTTAAGACGCCTAAATTGCCAAACATCTGCAGAACAAAGACAAGATGCAGCAGCAGTGAAGTACAGTGTATCATCTGAAGCTGAAATCCAGTCCAACACCGCAGCCATGCTGTCACTGTACTTTAAGAGTCACCAGGTTTGGCATTTATTACGTCATTAATGTCTGTTTTCAAGTTTCTTGGCAAAGTTTGGTATGACAATAAACAATATTTCTATCAGCCTAATTGACAAAATGGAGCTGGAATGGAAAAGAAAACCCCATCCAACCTACGACGTCATAGATTTCTCCCATTTGTCCAAATAAATTGTGGCAGGTAGAGAGAACGGTAGGGCATCATCTCAAAAAACAGGTCAGTTAAGAAGTAAAAAGCAGCAAATCTATGCCCTGTACAGAAAAACTGGACTCTAGATGATTGGATACTTAACCACCTAGCTCATTATTATTTTTCTGATATCAGAAGGTGGTGACCACCTCTTAGTAACTAAATGAAGCTTAGCGTAAGTTCAACCAGGAAGACTACTTCACAAACCCTCTTCTGGTCTCTACCAGCTTAATTACATCCGGTCAAAATGAAAGACATCCGGCGGAGTATCTAATTCTGTTCACCAGTGGTGATTTTAGGCCCTTTATTGGGGGGCTCAAGTTAGCTACCGGTAACACTGCAGTTGAGATAAACTGTTTTTATATCAGTTACTGTAACAGTGATATTTTGAACACATTGAATGGAAATACATCCATAGGTTAAAATATACTTAAAAATGTGCATAAAAGTATAAGCTAAAACTGCTAAGTTAAAATGCTGTAATTCATTGCACAGCTTGGTTAAAAAGATGGTCATGCTGTAATTCATTGCACAGCTTGGTTAAAAAGATGGTCATTCATTTCTTTGAGTTAAAATGCACTATGATCTGTAGATCAGTAATCCATTGCTCTGACCTTTTCAGGTAAAAGAGGCTTAAAAGATAAATAGGATGAAAAGGTGATTTGTGTTTAAAATGCTGTCTAAATACCTATGAGATTATGGGAAAAAAATGCATTTGAAAGGACAGTTTGCAGTATTTCTTTGTTTCCTTAAGTTTCTATTTGTTTCCGGTTTTAAGCACTAGCTGAGTGGTTAATCTGTGTTCGATTACTAATGCCTTGTCCGAACTGGGGGGAATGTGTGGCTTCCGCTCGTCCATTACAACATTGGACTTGAGTGAAGCAACATCGTGTCCGTGTAGTTCATTCTATTTTCCCCTTTTACAGGTAAGAATGAAGGTTGTGGGATGTTTGATCGATGAATATGTGTTTTAATTCTGTAAAGGAGTAAAATATTAGTTACCGTGATAACTCAAGCATGTGAATTTAGAAGATTGAATGTAAATGTGCTGCTCTACTGTGGCCTGCATGCGAACTGCGTCACATGAAGTTAGGTGAAGCGTGCTACTAACATTAGTGCAACTGAAGGTTGCCTATGTCCACTAGTTTCTATATTGTTTGTATTAGGATGCTATTGCTGCAGTTTAATAATAATAGTATTGATTATACGGTGTTAAATGTGCAGAAGCGAATATTTTGTTTTAGTGCGAACTGAAGTAAGATTGTAAATGATATTGTTAGTGCAACTGAAGTAAGATTATCAATAATTCTGGGTTAATAATAAATGCATAGCAGAAGTATTTTGTTAGGTGCAGCTAAGATATATTTTGTTTTGTTATTGAAAATAGTTTCACTGTTACTTACTCAAAACTGAGTTACTTAAAGGGACATTATTGTGTTGTGAACAGAGAAAATACATGGTTTGTTACATCTTGTAACTCTGCTACTGTGATGTTACTAAAAAAAATGCATTACAACATTGGACTTGAGTGAAGCAACATCGTGTCCGTGTAGTTCATTCTATTTTCCCCTTTTACAGGGGCACAACATTACCACACACAATGTAAAACTGTCACTGAAAACAAATGTCATTTTACAGAAAGTAAACTGAAACAGAGTATATTGATCTGTCATGTCTTTACGGTTTACTGATGAGTAGAAAGGGGAAAGGCAAAATGAAATGAGGGGGAAAAAGATGACAAAAGATACAGGAAATGGAAAAACAATGGTCAGTATGAAAGCCTCATGCTGTTATTTAATCACAGGAGACAACTGCAATCATCCAATGACATACATTTTCTGCTGGGACTAACACTGCAGGATTAATGCTGAAGACGAACTATTCCTGTCTGCAAAGACTTATTTAAAAACAATAGAACACATGGAACTATTTTCCTATAAAAAAACAGTCAAACCCTGAGAGCCACACAAAGACTTACGTCTGATTGTATAGGTCAATTACAACAAAGGGTCCACGCGGAACAGTTTCAAATTGATTCTTTTAAAACAATAAATCTGTGTCACATTCGTTCAAGCAGAACTCTGCGGTGTGCCTGCAGACAGCAGCCACTGAAGCACACAGCAGGACCTCTGCTTTGACAGCTCTACCTTCTGTATGTGAGACAGTCAGGTCTCATTTCACAGCCACCTTCCCAGGACTTAAATAGGAAGTCAAGGTTGCAACCATGCTGTACAGTGACCAAGACATGCATTAAAGGTTGATTTTGTTGTGTAACTGGATGGATGGCTTGCTGATATTGTTGAAAAATGGCTTAAGGATAGACAGGTGGCCAGATAAAGTTTGGAAACAGAATCTGAAATAGACTTTGCTGCTACTGCTACTGCTTACTATCGCACAGTAACTGAAAGCTTTTACATTGACTGTTGCAAATGCAAGCCATCTTGTCTTTCCTTGATTAAAGAAAGTTTTTTGTTATACTGTATGCTTCTGTTATAGATATTTTCTGCCCCATTCCAGTGATGCATTTTAGGACTCAAACACAGAAACACAGAATTTCTGTTTCGAATAAACATTGGAGAAACTGGGTAGTGTGCGTAAGGACTAATAACAGCTCAGGGAAAGAAGGAGATGCAAATTACAAGCGGCAAAAATCCATCCAAAAAGCAACCCACCAGGAATGCTGAAATTAAATGATGCTGAAAAAAACAAACAAATTACATTCAGTGACATGCTCACAGTGACATTGCTAACATGCTGATGTTGATATTTAGCTTGCATAACATTTACTATGTTCATCATCTTAGGTTAGCGTGTTAGCATGCTAACATTCGCTAACTATAGCACTCAACAAGTACAACTGAAGCTGATGAGGATGCTAATGATGAGGATGACAGCAGAAAAATTAAGGCAAAGGAAAAGGGTTACAATTGATCCTCAGGGGGACATGATGAACGCCTGTACCAAATTTCATGACAACCCATCAATAGTTTCAAGACATTTCACTCAAAGTCACAAATGTAAACTTGATGATGGCACTAGAGAAAATATCAGTGGATCACCTCAGTCATGAATATGCATATGTTGTAATCATTAATATCGGTACAATATGTTGCACTCATGTTTTGTAGATGTCAAGATGTTTTATTGCATAAGTGAAGACTTTAATCTGCTGGTGACACAAGTTGAAAAGTCAGAGGATCACTAAAGTCAATGCAATTCACCCTCTGGGCACCATGAATATCTGTACCAAATTTCACACCAATCCATCCTACAGCTTTCAAGACATTTCACTAAGAGCAAAACATGTCAATCCTCTGGTGCTGCTAGAGGAAAAGTCAGGGGATCACCAAAATCAGTAGGATTCATCCTCTGGGAAACATGATAGTCTGTACAAAATGTTCTGGCAATACATCCTGGAGTTGTTATTTCATTCTGGACCAAACAGGTTAACTGACCAACCAAACTAACAATGCGATCCATATTGCAACGTCATTAAAGGTACTTTATTGTCACATACACATACATGTAGCGAAATGTATTGGCAATTACCGTAAATCCTGTGGTGTGGAATTATTAAATATGAACACAATTCCTTGGCCTACTCTGCTACAAAAAGGAATTACAGAACTGACACACTGGTTGATTGATGGGAGGTGTAGTATAAAAACATCACAGTAATGACCTAATTGCAGACACATTGGTCAAAAAACTGAATTTATTTAAAATGGCAAAGGGAAGTGTCTGGAACATCTTGATCAGACACATTGCACAGACAAAGAGCAATATGTTCTGCAGGGAAAGCATGATGTTAGTTTCAATTAGGCACATGATCCACAGAGAATATATTGTTTGACGTTTCTGTCAATGTCATTCTGACGTTTGAGGTGCAGAAATTCAAAAAACAAAGCAATTTACTTTGATGCGAGGTCCTGTCTAATGAAAATTAAACAACACAGGCTTTGGTTTGGCTGGTGTAATGTTAATGTGGGCTAGGGGACAATTTGAACAATCAGATAGCTCTCCTTACAGTGATCTCATGGGCCTCCAGTGCTCTCCAGTGCATTTAACACCATACAGCCTCATGTTGGAAGATTAGTTCAGGACAACGCAGGTGAACACTTGTATCCTGAATAGCAGATTATCTGAGCAGCAGGCCACAGTTTGTTTTGACTGAGGAACAGTGATGAGCACTACAGGGGCCCAGGGGACTGTCCCCTCCCCCTTCCTGTTTACTCTGAACATTAGCAAACCAAGGATCTGATTGTGGACTTCCGCTGGACTAAACCTCCGCTGACCCCTGTATCCATCCATGGGGAGGGTGTTGACTCCTATAAATACCTTGGAGTGCACTTAAACATAGCTGTGAACACAGGGGCCATCTACAAGAAGGGCCAGAGCCCACTCTATCTTTTATGCTGTTGTGCGCTGGGGACGGAGCAAGAGATGCTGACAAGCTCAACAAGCTAGTTAGATAGGCTCAGTGACAAGGGCAGGAGTTCAGATGAACTCTCTGGAAGTGGTGATGGAGAAGAGTTGGTTAGCATCCTGAACGATGTCTCCCACCCCCTCCATGACATGCTGGGTGAGAAGATGAGCGTCTTCAGCCATGCACCATTCCTGCCGGTGGCCATGAAACTGTATCACTCATCCTCGCTTTAACTTTTGAACTTCTCAGGTATAATTACATACATTTTGCACACTTTCCTGCAATTTGCACATTCACCTAAAAGGCCATATCACTTTTTTGTAAGTACTTGTGTTTGATGTTTGCACTGTTCTTAGGATGTTGAAAACAGAAGCGTGTGGTTATCAGTCCTTTAAAGCCATAAATGCAAGGTGGAGCCGCAGGGCAAGGTATGAGCTGTTGGTTAATTTCTACAGGCCCTCTGGACAGCCCTCATGTTTACCTCCTCTTCCTTCCTCCATCCACGCTCTGCGGGACATCACGTGATTCGAAGGAATTTACACTGGAATGAAGGCTGGATCTTCCATGTCTGGCTAACATGAGCCTCTTCCAACACTAGAGAGCAGATTCAATTCTGAGCCATAGTGGAAAGAATCAAACAGCAAAAGAAGGTCTGAGAAGCTCTTTAGAAATTAATAAAATTGACATAATACTGGAATTGGATGAATTGATTTTCTTATTGCTTCTATTAGCAGGTATTTGGTAAAGTGGAGCTACTGGTGGACGGACATGAGCTGAGCTGTGGAAAAGGGACAAATCAGCGAGGTCAATACTTTTCAGACGCCTGTCATCGCTGTTCCTGAATCTTGGAAAATAACATAACAAATGTATTCACTTTTTGCATAACTGCAAGACATCAGCCACAGGAATGGCCAGTAACATTACCCAGGTCCTGGGGTCACTTCTTGAAATACAGAGTTTGAATGTCTAACTATTATTTTCTGTGGATACAAAAGCCTAATGAATCTGGCAAGGATGTGATTTGTGGAATATTCCATTGACTCCAACCCCTCCATTGATTGGGAATGTATGACATGTGTATTAGTCATGCAGTGTGTTTTATTTTTCCTGGCAGCAAGGCTCACCACAGCATTATCACTCTCCTCACAAACTGCTGTATCCAGTTTTTCTAAAATCCCCCTCCGGCCATGCACGTCCAACAGATAAGCCCAAAATGTAAACAAGTCACAAATGCATCTGCAAACACATTTTTGGCTCTGCAGTAAAGGTTTACAAGGAACATAGTAAGAGCCCAGCATTACGCAAGGTTTTTTTAATGGAGGCAATGCATGCAGGGTGAAGGGGGAGTGAATGATGGGTTTCATCAACCAATAACTCCTATTCATCCACTTGTCTTTTTCCAACAGATAAACTGTAGCTTTGTTTTAGCCTTTATAATTAATGATAGCTTGCAGCTGTTGAAAACTCTGCAGAATGCTTCTATTCACTATATGGACACGGAGAAGACAACAAGGGCTCTAGGAATATTCTATTTTCTATTTTTCTAAAACAATAATAATTTCTGTTCCCTAAATTGTAAGCAATTGAAAAAAACAAGTTGGGGTAGAGAATTTTCTCTGATGGGTTGAGAGTCTACCAGAGGCCAAATTCAACACAAATTTGGCTCTGTAAAATGGAATAGATCAGCTTGATCTTACCCATTATCAACCCAAAAACACTGTCGTCCACCAATTTATTCTCTTAACCAAAAGATTCCAGTAATATAAAGAAAGTTGATTACAAAACAACGATTTACTTTTAGCCTTTTTTCTGCCAAATGTCCTGATGTAAGAGCCACAGGTACCTACAAACAAAAATGATGTAACATTTCTTTTTCTACTCTTTACCACTGAGTTATAAATATCGATCCCATGCAGCCAGTTCTTGATTGCTTTTTTCTGTTCTAAACAGATTCTAAATGGTATACATCTTTGTCAGGAAAATCCTCAGGGAGTGATGCCTACTATGTTTATGGAGACAATAACTGTGGTTTTTTGTTGTTATAAATGGAGAAAAAAACACAGTAGTTAGCTCTGGCAGCAGTTGTCATCAAATCAGACAAAGAAAGAACTCACATTTCATCAACAAATGTGCAGATGAAGAAGAAGCAGATGACTGGCTCGGAGGCTGTTCACTGTGACAGCACATGATTAGCGGTAAAACATATTTGGTGCTGTTGTTGCTTTTGTGAGACCGCGGTGCCATCCAACATTTGCATTCTTGGGTGCTGTGGACTGCTGAGATTGTTATTGTGCAAAGTTCTAAAGTTGAAAACAATTTTTAAATTGACAGGTAATGCGATGTTGTAACAATTGTGCATCTCTGAATCACAGGCAGCAAATCTCCTCCCACGGACAGTGGAGAAAACACTGTTAACAATTTGAGTGTGGAGGTTCATTCTTGACCTTTTGTAACAGTATGATAACAAAGTCATCTAAGCTTAGATATCCACGACGTTCCACTTCTGGGATTGCTCCGGTGCCGCCGGAAATTCCGCCGTATGTCCTTCTTTTCGCCGGATGTCTGTTACCTTCCGCTTCCTTTGTGTTGGCATTTTAAACTCCGGTGGATTTATGAGGACTATGGTTAAAGGGATACGCCACCGTTTGTTGAAATAGGGCTCATCACGGTCTCCCCTAGCTGTAGATAGGTGGGCCAACGCATTTTTTGTGCATGCATTGTTTTAGTCCAGTGCAACAACCGCTAGTTAGCTTAGCGTAGTTAATGGAATCCTATGTTGCCGGTTAGCATGTTGTGAGTAAAATTGAGCCAACAAAAGACAAAAGAACAACCTTATTACTTGCAATGAGACAAGAAATGCATTGGCCCACCTATCTACAGCCAGGGTAGACCGTGATAAGCCCTATTTCAACAAATGGTGGCGTATTCCTTTAACTGCTCCTCAGATCTCTGCAGGGTAAATCCAGACAGCTAGCTAGACTATCTGTACAATTGGAGTTTTCTGTTGCACGACCAAAACACTTTTTGAATGTACACGTCTCACTCCAGGATGAGAAATAATGAGGAGCAAACAAGATGTGAGTCCTTTCTACACTCTGTACTCTGAGTGACTTCATGTTGGGCCGGTGACTGCATGGAGTGTAGAACTTCAAAACATTGAATGCTCATAAGCATAACAATGGTGTTTGACCACTTTAACTCCTTATAGGAGCTAGTAAACTTCCCCAGAACTGTGAGAGTTCTGGTTGATCCAAACTCCTGCAGAAAATGGTCAAATTTAGGGATACTAGGGTGTCCCAGTGGCTTAGGGGTCAAAGAAGCCGACCATGCAATCACATTCAATTGGAAAAGACTAAGTTTAGAAGATACCCACTTCAGTTGTGTAACTCTAGCTGTAACTGAAGCTCCATATTAGCATTAGAAAGCATTTTTGCACTGAACTAAGATGAGTAATTTGAAAAAGCAAAACTATGAACCAACATAAGGCCATGTTTTGAGGATGGCCCCCATGTCAAAATCGAGTTTTAAGACTTTCAATTACACCATTACTGTCTTGAATAAAGTTGCCAAATATGGCTCTCGGTATACCAGCATAGAAAAAGTGGGTAACACTTTACTTGAAGTTTTCTACATAAGAGTGACATAACACTGTCATGAACAGATGACACTGTCATGACACAGTCATGACACATGAACCCTAACCATAACTTGTCATGACAAAACCAAATGACACTTACTAAAAGAAGGGTTATGTCATAAACGTTTATGACTTGTTTATAATGTTTCATGACACGTTCATGACAGCGTCATGTCGCTCATATGTAGATACCTTCAAGTAAAGTGTAACCAAAAAGTGTAAAGAGAAAGTCCTATTAGTGACCATTAAAGGGGCCCAGCAGCTCTTTTAAATAAAGTACTATGTTACTTTGCTAAGTGGAGGCTAGTGGAATAATTTAATCGCAGCAACTCAGAAAATGTTAGTTTATTTTGTCATTTGCTTCCTGTGGACAGTTAAAAACACAACCTTTGCTTTGTGATGATGTAGAGTGTTAGTAAAGTCACGTACTACCAAAAAAGAATGTGTGCTCAAACAAACAACTTCAGACAAGTTATAGACTTATTTGGACATTTTTTTTTATTTATTTACATTTTATACTTTTACAAAAACGACTCTTTTTAATAACAGGACTGCAAAGCCAGAACACTAGCAAAGATTCAAAACAACCATAAACTCTAAAATACAGAGTGGTCTTGTCAGTTTTTAACAGCCAACTGTGGAATATGATCCAGTTAAAACACTCAACACCACAAACGTCATTTCTCCCTATACAATGTGCACATTGCATTACTATCTGGGATGTTTTTGTACAGTTTCTCCAAACTACAGTTTAAATACAGTATCAAAGACACAAAATACAACATCTGTCTCAAAGCAGGTTGTAATCAAGAAGCCAACAGTATAAAGAATATGCAACATAGTATGAGTGTATATATACTTTATATTTATATATATATATATACACACACTGCAGACAGTCACAAACTGAAGACTACCAAGGCCCCCCATACTACCAAACTAAGCTGTTCTATTCACATTTAACAAGAATATCCAAAGATGCCATGAAACAGCAACCATAATACAAAAGTCACCAAAAATATATATGTCATTATGAAGAGCTACCATGTTTTTTTTCTTATATTTTCCTACTTTTAAATAAACCATAAGGACTGGAAAACATATACAACATCAAGTGTACATTGAGAAGGCATGTCCTGTATATAATCATATTTTAAAACATTGCACTTAAAAGGGATAACGTACAGAAAACAAGAGGGCATGCTGAACAACAGATCAAAGCTGGATGAAGAGTCATCGACAAATAAGGCCTTGACAGAACGCATCGGCAACTGAAGACATGCTCTCCACTTCACAGAACGATATGAACATGCAACATCAGAAACAAACAGAAAGGAGCTGAATAGAACCATTTGTTTGATATCGAAGCTTTGTTCCTTGTTTCACAGATCAAATGGGGTCCTTGCCTATTTGATTCACCTTCAGTCACATTTGAATTAAACTAAATTATACATTCTATATATATATATATATATATATATATATATATATATATTATATATATATATATATATATATATATATATATATATATATATATATATATATATATATATATATATATAAATAATTCACCATTCCAAAGACAAAATGAAATCTTTTAAAACCACACCTGTCTATTTATTGCACACTATTGGTTCACAAAAATATTTTGGGCACTTTTGCGTTTCAACAAACAGCAGCATTTCATTATAAAAGTTGTTTGAATAGACACCAAACACAACAGATGAAAAGCATGACATACAAATGGAGAATAGAAAACATTTTTAAAATGTTGATATTGTGCAACTAGAGTTAATAGGTCCATTTACTAAGGCTAGCCTCTCAAATGCACAACATCATACAGTGTAAGGGGCGAAACAGCAGGACCCCTTTGCTAAATAGCATGGACCATTTCAAATGATTATCTCTCTTTTATTATGTGCAATTACTGATTGCCATGGCAAATCCCCAATGAGATAGAGAACATTTGGTCCTGTAGGAAAAAGCATGATTTGTACCCAGATAAAAAGGGCAAATGGCACAACTTTGAAAAAGTGACTGATTGGATGGCGCAGGGTGACGCACGCTCTTATTAAGACAGCTCTCAGTGAATTTCAATGATAAGGACAGGGTAATACTGATGTCCTCATCACAGCAATATTCATCTTTACATTTACAATCAACCCTGTATACATGAGGTCTAACATCCTGCTGTGATAATCCTTAATGTTGGCTGTTTGTATTACTTTCAGGGGGCGACAGAAAATAAACAATAAACAACGTACACAGTCAGTAGCATTCAACTCATGGATTATTACCATGGGCATCATTATCTTCTCAAAATACAGGCACAAGTAGACAATTACAACCATGTTGGCACAACACAGATACCAAGAATTGGAAGTTTGACCCAAAATCAGCATTAAAAAAAAGTTAATGAACTTAGTAACGTCAACTGCCAAACTGTGCTCTCAATTTAAAAGACAAGCTCTTGCAATATATTTATCATTTACAATGATTTAACTCACAGTATTCACATTCACTTATTAGCTACTATGCTCTTATTGCTTTTAAAGCAATATGATCACATGCCACCCAACAAACTGGTAATCTGTTCTGACTGTAAACAGGCCATCACAGATAGCAATCATAATCTGTTTGCATCACTTCCCGCTTCCCTAGCTGCAGACGTAGTTATTTTTATTTTAGTCAGGGAATTTTTCACAATGTAGTTCTTCCCTTTGTGATAACTTAGGTAAAGAAAAAAAAAAAGAAAAAACTGAATGCTGGTGGTTAATCCACGCACAACATAATATTCTTGGTTTATCCCTCACAAAGTCAAATGAGGATAGAACTTTAAAAAAGACAATCATGTCGTACCTAAGTGAAACATCACTTCAACAGTCGTGCAATATCCTAGAATATTAGCAGCGTACCTGTTGGTAAATCAGGATGACCAAAAACTAAAAGATATCAATATTCTGAGCACAACAATATTTTGAAACAAAATTGCAATTTCACAAGCAGGCCTAAGTTCAACTGTGATGAAATGCTACATTATCATATTTTAGGAGTCCAATTGGGAATGTAACACTGCAGTTGTGAGAAAACCTTGTAACTCCAAATTAGAAATTTGTGTTTTACATGCATTTTTGTCTTATTCGGTCATTTATTTGGTTTATTTTGAAACAAAAAGATGCATCAGTGCTGATCCAAGTTTTACTAAACTATTAGCATTTAGTTTTTTGGAGATGCAAGATTTGATTTTATAACAGTGTTAAAAAAAAATAACTTGTACTGTGTCAGAAAAAATATATACTGCACAAATGTCTTAAGGGAATACTCAGTCAATATAATTTCAAGTTTTAAACATTTAAAAATGAAATGTACTTTGTTTATATAGATAAAAAAGAAATGCACATACACACACCTGACATATCATATTTCACAACACCCAACACACACAGCATTCAAATAGTAAAACTACAGTACAAGCTATTGCAATATAGATAATATTGACATTAAACAGTTTGCCTATAGTGACGGCACTGAAGGAATAGCACAGTCGCTGCCCATACAAACTAGCAGTATCACTACAAATGAAATACAATGTTTTTTTCTTTAGCTCAGTTTGTAAAGACTTGATTTGTCACTGTCGGCAAAGTCAAGACCTCTTTTTCCTCTACACGTTGCTTTGCTCAAATGGGAACTCTCAGGCACTTTCCAAAAGTAGGGCAAGGCTTGGATTTAACAGACCTCAAACTGGCTAAGACAAAAATGACTTTAGCTGGAGGTGCACTCACGTCATATGGGAAAAAGAAACCTTCCTAAAAACGAATCTTAAAAAAATACTGTTCACTTGCTTCATTTGAAAAATACTAGGGATGCACCGATCCAACTTTTTCCGTCCTGATTCCGATAACAGTGGTAAATTAATAAGCTGTATGCCTCACTGTGTGGAAGAGACTGGGATCATTCTGTTATATGTAAGGCAACATCAGGCTGGACTTTAACATTTCTTTCCTAACTTTGTATAGCAAAGTCTAATACATAAATACATGGATAGACAATTACTGAATTGTTATGCATTATTAAAATAACAAATGATATTATAATATTCATAATTATAATAATTAGCCTATATTATTAAAATAAATCGTGCACCAGCAACTTGGTAAAAAAACTTTTTTTATATGCAGCAACAAATTATTTAAAACTTAAACAGGAATTAAAATTTCAGTATATAATGTATATTGTATATTTGAATTGAATAGATCGGCCCCATTGTCACCAAAACCTGATCCAGTTATTTGAGTCAGTATCGGCCCAATATCAGAATGGGATCGGTGCATCGCAAAAAAATACTACTTTGAAACTTAGGTTCGGAGGTGGACTGAACTCAGATTTTATGAAATCTCATGTCACCAACAAGAAAATTGCTTCAGTCATATTTGGGGAAAATCATTTAAAAGATAACAAAGGAAATTCTAACTTACTTTGCTGGATTTGGCTTGTTGTAAAACATGAATTCAAATAAGTGCATCTGTGTTGCGTGTGGAAGTCTTGAGAAAACTTCAATCATGGCATCTTGTTGGCTTCACATGATGAGGTTTCAACATGTGCACATGTCCAAGTTATCCCTTTTAGCCGCAAAGGCATTTCAACAGATATTCCCATATGACATGACTGCAAAATAAGACATGGTGGGAAAGTAGAAGGCTTGAATCACTCTATGGTAATGGAAGCCAGCTCCTTGCCCTGGGCATGCTGCTGCTGCTGTTCTTCTTCAAACACCTCTGGGGAACTGCCGTCTACACTGTTGTCCAACTTGGTGTCCTCTGTCATGGCGGCCGTCTCATCAGCGTCCATCTTGAGGGAGGCTGGGGCTTCCAGGGGGTCCAGGGGCTCGGGTGAAAGGAAGCCGGAGGAATTCTCGCAATTCTGGGTAGAGGAGGAGACCTGGGAGATGACGGGCATCTGGACTGAGGAGGAGGACGATGCTGCAGTGGTGGTGGAGGTGCTGCCCGGGTAGACGGGGTGATGTTCGGACTCCTCCAGCTCATACTGGACTCCCAGCGCCTCCTCCTCCTCCTGTACCTGGCTCAGGTAGTCGGGCACGAGGAAATCACTGCAGAGACAAAGAATCAGAGGAGTTCAATTTCCTTCCATTTACTATCTTGACACATTTTTTTTTTTTTTTTTTTTTTTTTTAACTGTACATGTTGACAATTTAAAATATGTTATATTTGCTAATTTTTCACAAATATACATGCATGTTCAATGTCTTTTCAGGAATAATTGCCTCCACCAGTAAGTAATGATTGTTAACATCAAGCCTGACAACCGTTTAACCAGGCAGAGGTTAAAAAGTGCAACATCTTAAGCCATCAACCTGCTACCTTGATGCTCTGCCAACAAAGTTGAAATTTTTTTTTAACGGCTTGTCACTGAAAATAGTTAACAGTTCGCTTATATCTGTAATCTTCCCTAAGGTACTGAAAACTGCAAAATTAGGCCTGTTCTAAAAAAGACAATTTTTAAGCAAAATAAAATAATCGGGGGGAAAAGTACTCTACCAGCAACACAGCAGCTTTTTAAGTCTCAAAATGTTTTCTAGATAACTTCCAGTCTGGATTTTGATCCCATCACAGCACCGAAAACGTTATTAATGGCATCAGATGTTAATTCTAGTGCTTCTCAGTGCTGCGTTGGACACAGTTGATCACACATTACTGCTAGACAGACTAAAAAACTAGGCTGGCATGTCCAGCAGAGTCCTAGATTGGTTCAAGTCCTATCCACAAGACAAGGGAGACATTTTGTTTACATTGGCAGCTATATATCTGAGCGCTCTAGCGTGATGTGGAGTTCCTCAAAGCTCCATTCTTGGACCTCTGCTTTTTAACCTCTAAATGCTCTCTTTGGGCAGAATTATAAAAAAAAAACCAATTACATCGCTTATAATTATGCGGATAATACTACGCTTTATGTAAAACTTTCACCGACAGACTTTGCTCCAATAGACTAGCTGCATCAATGCATTGACCAAATAAATGGCTGGATAAACCAGAATCTTTTTCTATTAAATAAAAGACAAAACTAAGATTGTCTTTTGTGCTAAAGAAGAAAGTAAAAATAAAATAAAAGTGGAGGCTCAGCTTTACTTCATTTCTTTTGAGTCAAAAAACCAAGATCAAAATCTTAGTTATGTTTTATTCAAATCTCTATTTTAATTTAAATAATAATTACATGCATGTTCTCTCCAACCTTCTGTACATATTATATGCATTTGACGCATACTTGTGGGTACAGTTTATTTGTCAATCAATAGAATTAACTAAGGCACCAACTTTTTGTGATGGCTTAAGTGTAATTAGATTTTGTGAACCAGACGATGTGTCTATACAAATGCTTCAAATAATACCCAATTACAAAAATGTAATGTAAGAACAAAAAGTAAGGAAATTTGTGTTTGGTAGATTATTTCTCTGTGGTAACAATGCTTTTGGGCAATAAATCTCATACCGTTGGAAAGCCTGTTTAGTTCCCTTTCAAATGGTGCCTCATTTGTAAGGAACATGCATTTGTGGGATGAGCAGCAGCGCTGAGTATGCGGGTTGCGCCCATGAAAGATTTGCCAAATCTTCTCTAACAATGCCAAACAGCTTATTGACTCATTTGGTGTTTGGTGGATTGGATGATTGAAGTTTGAAGAAACAAGACATATTGGCAATTTAACAATTTATTCATTTCACAAACAGGAGCCTCAGTAGCGTGTGGAAAAACCATACACAGCCACCAGCCTGGTCACACACTACTGTGGGATGGCATCCCATTCTTCAATCAGCATTTGTCGCAAGTCAGCCAACGTGGTTGTCTGGCACGAACAGAACGCCCAAGCTGATCCTACAAGTGTTCAATGGGGTTGAGGTCAAGACTGCTGGCAGGCCATTCCATCCTCTCCCAACCTGGTCTCACACCAGGTCGTGAAATAGTCACGTTATTTTGATTTATTGATACATTTACAGGTCATGATTTTGACGTTTATTTCGTGTACACGTCACATATACGATTTATTGCCAAAAAGCATTGTTACCACAGAGAAATAATCTAGCAAATCAACCATTTCCTTACTTTTTGTGCTAAGTTTACAAACCTTTGAAGTCAACACTGAGATGAGTGTTGCTTCAACTCTTTGATGAATTTTGATCTACACTAATGTATTCCCACTCTAGCTTGGTCCCCATGTGACTATACCCTACACAATTCCATTTAAATTCCTATGACAGGGGCTCTTTAAAAGTGAGCGAGTGCAAAGTGTGACCATGGTTGTACACTAGATTTATCAGAATACCCAGTCCTGCAGCTTAACATCATGTACCACTACTATCAAGCACAGTGGAAATTAGAGCTCAGTATCCAGAATAAATAGTTAAGTTTGGGTGTAACTGTCATATGTAGCACAGACGACAGCTGAATCTCACAAACTTGGAAAAAAATACAACGTAGTTAACATATCTTTTTATGTGAAGACTGTGGATGGGAGTTAAGAGTCTGACTGGATTGCCAGAGAATTTTCCACACTGTTATGATCTAAGGCGTAGACCTTCTACTATAAAACTTTTGAGGAGTCAATGGCCCGTTTGAGTCCTGCCGACCTGTGAGGGCTTGAGTTGATTAAGAAGTGGAAAAGTCTGGGAAATAAAAACACTCGTCCACTTTATAAAGACACTGTGTTCTGACTTTCACAAGGCTTTGCGGGCTGAGCTGCTGATAAAAACAAACAACCCGCTCCATTTGGTTAAGAAACATCCATTCGAATAGAAACAAAATAATTTTTGTTTTGCAGCTATTGTCAGGTGTTTGAGCACGTTTTAAAAAGGTGCAACTGTTTCTCTCAGTCCAATACAGTCGAATACTTCAGGTACACTTGATCTGAGCATTAAAATTAATTGCAATCATCTCAAAAACAATTCTACACAACCAAACGATCAAAATGATCAAATGAACCTCAGGTATTAGAATCTAAACTGAAGAAATTTTTTGATCCAGGTGAGATCTGAGTAAATGATGGGGGTCAGCACCCCCGGACTCCTCACCTGCTCTGGAAGTAGTTTGCTAGTTCGGATGCCTCATGGTTCAGACTCCTCAGGTGTACAATTAAATTGCCAGAGTTGGTGAACATGGCCCCGCACGTTTTGCACTCGTAAATCCGCGGCTTGCGGATTATGTGTCGGGAGACCCTCATGTGGTGCTTATATTCACCGAAGGACGTGAATGTGGCGCTACAAATCTGGCACCGGAAACAGCGTTTACCTTCGTGCTTCAGCCGATGCATCTTTAGGGAGTAGGCCCGTGTGAACTTTTTCCCACAGCGGTCACACTGGAAAGGCTTAATGCCTGGGGGGGAAATAAATAAACAAAGTTCAGCTGATTTGTACATTAGCATCACATGTGTTGGGTGAGGTAAGTTAAAGGAGGGGGTTAATGACTACATCTTACCACAAATTTAGCCCCAACTGTTTTCCAAATCACTGTTTTCCAGAATGCCCGTAACAAAAAGCCTCATTCATTCATTACTAATCTGTTAACAAGTTGTAGGAAAGTACAGCAACCTACTATCATTTATCCTTTTATTTAGATTTCCATTAGCATCTGCACTTCTGATAATAACAACAACAACAACAACAACAACTCTCTATGTAGACTTTGGTGGATTCCAGGTCAGTTTTAAATCCAGTTCCGAAATGTAAACATACAGATATTTGTTAAGCTCAAAGTCTAAAGAATCTCTTATCAAATCAATTAGCAATGTTCCACTTGCTAAGACAAGAAATAAAACATGTAGATGGCCATTTAGCTAAATAGCAAAATATGTGATCCATCTGGTCAAATTTGAGTTTTAGTTCTTCGAATATCAATCTTTGAATTGTAGCACCTATAAATTGTTTCTTCCACAAACTACCTACCTACATAGATTCAGGGATTTAAACTGATTCACCTTAAGCCTTTTTACACACTAAGGGCCCTATCTTGCACTCAGCGCAATTGCCTTTGTACACAACACATGTATCATTCCTATTTTGCACAAGACGCACAGCGGACTTTTCCCTCCACAGACGCACTTCGGTAAATTAGGGAATGTATTTTCGCTCCCGGGGGTGGTTCAGTGAAAAGAGGAGGCGTGTTCAGGCGCAAACGTTCCCTGGTGCTATTTTTGCAGTTTCAGAAAATAATTCCGCCACAGACCAGGAAAAACCTGGTCTAAAGTCAGTAGCGCGTTATTCAGATGCTATCTTAGGGGCGCATGCTTGGCCATAATGTAGCGTACGCACATACACTTTGTTTCTCTCATCTAAACCGACGCAGCAGTTCCCATTTTTTGCAAACCATACATAATTACAAAGAAAAATATTACTGAAAATGCGCTTCAGGTGTTTGGATAGATTAGGAGGCACTTTACAGTACAGTCCTCAAAAAGTCGCAGCATTCTTTGTGGTTTGTTGTGTTTTACACAACATTTCCATGAATCATGGATGTGTTGACATAAATGAGGAAATATTAGAGGACTCAAGGAGACGTGATGTTGAACTACGGCGGGATTGGACACTTCGGCAGGATCTGGTCCGGGAGTGGCAATGTGCGCCCGAGAGGCCACAGCAACATTGCCACCCGGTCAAGACGGGCATTTATTACTTCGCCGCATCCCGGACAGCTCCCGCTAGCGTGCGCCAGGCAAATCCGCCGTCATAATAGCAATCCGCCATGGAACAAGCGCGCCTGCTCTTAAAGGGAATGAGAGATGACGCTCTGATTGGTTTATTGCACGTTACGCCCAAACCACACCTAGCTACTTCAGACCAACCCATTTTAGATTTGCGTCGGGCACAAGAGTCATTTATCCCGCCGGTATAATAGCAAAAGCGACGAGTTCCGTCCACAAAGCTACTTGCATTTCACGTTTGATACTTGCGTTTCAGATCATTAAAATAGGGCCCTAAATGTTGAAAGACCAAACATATATTTTGGCATGCTTTACTTTGTTTACATTGAAATCTGAACTCTCACCATATTTTTTTATACAGCAGAGTAAAGATGCTAAAATGTTCTATTGTCTTTTGTAAAACAAACTAATCAGTAAGTTTGACTCCTTTTATTATGAATGATATGTACTAGGGCTGCAGCTATCGATTATTTTAGTAATCGAGTATTCTACCGATTATTCCATTGATTAATCCGATAAAAAAAAAAGCTAGATTTTTATTGCCTACATTGTTTACAATATCATATCTCAAAAAACTAAACATATTAAGTGCATTCAATTGCCATATTACATTGTTTTTTTTAAAGAAAACAGTTTTTCAAATGACATCAACCTCAAACTAAGGCATACATTAAACATACATAAACATTACATTAAGTTGTGCAACTTAACTTTCAGTTTCAACCTGATACTGATCCGTATATAGGCCTATATGTAAAATATTAGTTACACTAAACCTATTTTCATTTATATATTTGATTACAATGCTAAACAGCTCTGTTACACTTATGCTAATAGATCGTTGATCAGCTGTTTCTCCGTGGAGAGAGAGAGAGAAAGTGGTGCGCAACAATCAGCTGTTTTTCTGAAGGGATAGTCAACGCGTCAGCTCTTTAGATCAAATTGTGGTCACCACTACGTATTTTCTTGTCTTTGTTTTTGGTAGTTGTGTTTGATGTAGTTTCATCGTCCATACGATTCTGTTATTTAATTTTGTCGGGTCCGCTTCATGGAAGGGAGGATTAAGTTAGACTCAATGTTTTCTGTTGAGATGCTGAAGCACTGACGTCGTGCTATTATTGTGGTAAGCTAGTTCGATTTTGCAGAAGACATACTGTACAGAGTTTTTGTTATAATTACGTTTGAACTGATTCCAAACTTTGGACACTTTCTGTCATTTTCAATGGTAGTCCACCAGTAGTACTTTCACTGCCATTTAAAAAGGAATGCATTAAAGCATGCATTCCCATACTTTCCTCACATTTTGTTGTGATGTAGGCTTACTCAGTTGTTAGTTAATTAATCTATCTACCAATCAATCTTGCCTTTCTCCCTGACCGTTTGTTTATTTATTGTCCCCGTGGGGAAATTAGGTTGCAGCAGATATCACATCATAAGGCATTTTAACAACATTAATCCAAAAAAATAATAAAAAAAAAAAAAAAGAAAAAGACAAAAAGAAGACTGCAACATGTAGATATTATTACTCATAAACCAGGGCACTTGTATGGAATGGGGGGGGGGGGTTGTATGGATTAAGTATGGTTCCAGACCAGCTGGATAACGATACATAAATAAATAAAGACCTTATTACCGTACAGGACTTTCGTTACTATTAGATATATTAAGGAGTTTGATAGCCTGTGGAACAAAGGAGAACTTGGATCTGTTTTTTGTAAACAGAGGCGCACAATATCGTCGTCCTGAAGGCAGCAATTCAAATGAGGGGGCAAGGGGGTGCCTCTGATTACCCACAATGCTATTTGCCTTCCTCAGTATTCTGTTTTTATAACAGCGCAATCAAACCCCCAGAGTTACTGGGAATCTAAAGTACTTAAGCAATATTCTATTCCGCAACTGTAGGCCTATGGTCCTACACTATCTTGAAGTCTGCTAAGAGTTACATTTAGAGTAAAGTTTTTTCTTTGGCATATGAAAGTGTTTGGGCTGAACATTCAAGGAGGTGCATGCTGGAGATTGTGTCACAAATGCCTGTTACCGCACGGAAAAGACTTTAGTTTTAGACTTTTGTTTCTAACTTAAACTAAAAAACACAATATTAAATTCCAAAGTTTCCCAAGATTAAAATCTTCCCCATTTCACATACCGGAGTGTATGAGCATATGCTGCTTCAGATTTTGAATGCGTGTGAATCTGACTCCGCAGGTTGGACATTGGAAGGGCCTGTCGGGGCCATTGGTGCCAGGCCTGGCTGAGGGGCTGATATAGAGGTGGTATGGATACTGAATACCTTCTAACCTAAAACACAAAGAGGGAAAAATCAAAGTAATATTCATATAGGGACAGCTTTGTTATTCAATGAAAGTTAAAGTATATCTCGAATACTGACAAACTTCTACTATGACATTGCAATGAAGTAACTTCCAGAGTAATTTGCTTGTCTCCTTGCATATAAAAAAATAGCTTGTGAGTTTTGAGGGGAAAAGGGTCCACGCATTATGTCCCTTAAAAGAAATTGTGTGAGTTGTTAGTGATGATCGTGATATGCGTCAGACTGCTGGACGTTCAAAGATTTCCAGTTAGACGCTACGTTAGCTTTCACATAAAATGTATTGCTCATGTTTGTGGCTTGAAGCTACAATATGCACCCAACATTCTTTATTTTATAGTACATAATTTCTTGGACATTTCAACATGACATCTAAATGTATCATCTAAACAGCTGTGGCTCAGACATCCAGTTATGAGGTTTATGTCTATATATTCTTTACAGTTTATGACTTGCCTTGCTGCAAGTTGAAACAAATCACGATACCTTTCATCATCTTCTGCGTGTCCTCCAGTGTTAGAGGTGCTCTGCATTGACGGCAAGCCCTCAGACACTCCCTCATCCATCGACCCTAGAAAGATTTAGAAAAAAAATGTTACTCATATGGTAGCTGTCTACTGAAAATCTGAGCATGTTGGATGAGGTTAGACTGTAGGTCTTTGAGGGCTAATCCCGTATTTAAGGATTGATGCTGCTAGATTCCAATTCACTGTGCTATTCAACAGTTTAGGAAAAAATTGTGAGTGTTTCCATTTTCTTTTTAATTATGGCGGGGCAAAGGGCTTTTTAAACTGCATTTGGGCCACCAGAGAAAACTTTCCACAGAAACCAATACAAATAAAACTCTTGTAAGTGGGTAAACAGCTCCGGGCTGGGTCAGGCAGGTTTGACAGAAGTTTTACAAAGCGTCAGTGTTAACTGGGTCTATTATAGCAATGATAGATACAATATCACTAGTCTATATCCACGACGTTCCACTTCTAGACTATCTTTCCAATCTTGAGATTTCTGTTGCACGACCAAAACAACTTCTGAATGTACACGTTCCACCAAAACAAGTTCCTTCCCGAGGCTATTTTGCAGCGGCACCGTGGCTCTGTCCGGCGCATAGCGCTGCCCATGAGGATTGTGATTGGTTTAAAGGAATGCCAATAAACCAGAGCACGTTTTTCTCCCATTCCGGAATGCTGTATGGACTAGCCAGACCCTCCTCCGCAGCTCTGTGGAGGAAGGTCTGGCAAAGCGAGACTACAATATCACTAACACGCTGATATGTGATTTAACTGCACCTTTAAGCCAATATATCTAATTTCTAGATGATGGCCATGAATTTATCGGCTGAATTGACAATTGTCTTGAGCAGACTTCATCAGCTAGAGCTAGCAAGCTAATGCTAAAACTCCATAAGCTGCAAAAAAAAAAAAAATCTGTCTCCAGCTGATTTTCTTTTAATATTTTCAATTTTTAAACGAGAAACCTGTAGAGTCTTACATATGCACTTGATGAGACTGAGGCTAAAACGGCATGTCCCAAGCAAAGAGTCAGCATCCTTACTAGTCCATGATCCATGCTGAACACATGAAAATAAAGCAACAACATTGTTCTTGCTTTGCAGGGTAGAACTAGTTAGCCCTAGTATTATTTATGAAAATGTTATTAAAGTTATTCAATATTACTAACATAACTCTTGGATGGTTTGGATGCTTACTATAGAACATACTTGGACAACCAACACTGTGTGTTTACACAGAATCTTTAATGTTCATATTTCTAACAGTATGCTTCACTTTAATAAGAAAAATCAATTTGAGGATGAGGAATAACCAGAAGGTTTGGCAAACATAACGCTGTCCAATGCAAGCAAGGTGGAGTTGATGAAGTGTAAAATTCCTCAGTGCAGGACAAAACTGCTATCATTACTCTAAACTCTGATATAGCCTAGTGGATGTTAATCATTAACAGGTATTTTTCCTGTAACCCCACAAATTAAAGTAGTTTGCTAAAAACATGCCCTTTGCCTTTGGATGGTTGCTATAAGTTACTACTGTAGGTAGTAAAGTTAGTCGGACATGCTAACTCTTACAGCTCACGTTAGTGCACACAGACCGTGTTTAATCCATTCCTTAGACAATTGCTCTCGTAGTTTGTTTTTGGAGAGGCAAAAAAAAAAAAAAAAAAAGACACGTACCTACAATCCCTTTATATAAAGAGTACATCTCTTAGTACAGCAGCATGCACATTGCTTTAATATGTGGACCAATCTAAGGCTGCGTTCAGACAGCCTGCGTCAGCCGTCCGATGGTCTGGCAAAAACGCAAGTCTTTTCATACATTTTGAATGGGGGTAGTGAGTTTAGACTGTGGCGGGGGTTGCCGCAGGGGGGATACTCAAAAAAAAAAAAAAAAACGCAGCAGGCCTGTGGCGAAAAGTTGAGACAAACTCAACTTTTGGAGGAACGCAACCCCACGTCACGCTGCGGTGGCCAATCACGTAACCGGAGATCAGACTTGTCGGTGTGTTTTGAGCTATGGTTTGAGGCGGTGTGAGAATCCCGTACAGTATACAGGAAACATCACTGCCTTTATTGCTGCCACAGGAAACACAAGCGCTGAACCGGCCGGGAGTTTGTGTAATAGCTGAATGTTTCCTGCAACAACAAAGCACTCACTATGTCTCTCTCATCTCTTCTCTTTCTCTCTCTCCTGTAAAATAAAGCTGCATTCAGGTGCGGTCGAAAACGAAAACAAATCTATAAATGATCTGATGGAAAATTGTGGATCATTAAGGTAAGGAGAATAGCCCCACCTATAGAGGACGACTGTGGACTGATGAGGAGCTCCTCTTGGACCTGTTCACTCCCTGGCACCGTCTGCTGGTCACTCAGCGAGCTCTGGGAGGCACTGACCGGCTGCGAGGATGCCTCTTGGACCTCCTCATCACTGAGACGCTCCACCTTCACCCTCACATCTTCCTCCTCTGCCGGCACTGGCGACGACACCGCCTTGGAGCTTTCACACGTTAGGAAGTCACTGAGCCGCCGGCCGACTATCACCTCGGAGGTCCCTGGGGTGCCCTGCTCTAAACAACGAGGGCTCTCTGGGAGCTTTGATTTGTCTGAGTGGAACCTCCGGTCGATACCGAACGGGAAAGTCCATGGGAAGGCCAGGGAGGACTCCACAGGCTGGGCTGTGCTGTCTGAGAATGAAGGGGACGGGTTGGGGATCTGCGGGGAGGTGGTGACCATCTGTGTAGTGCATTTGAGCGGACTCTCTGGCGATGCCATGGTTACAAAGCTTTTGCGTTTCCGTCGTGATTCACGGCATATAGGAACGTTTCTCTCCATCACGCTACAGTCAGACGAAACAGGTGACACACTGCCATCCAACGGCGTCAGGGCACAGTTTGATGAGGCGCTCTCTGGTGCTGATTCATGTGGTTTATCTGCTGTAATGTTGTTGTTGTTGTTGTTATTGTTGATGTTGTTACTCGGGCTCCACAGAATACTAGACTTCATAAACTCTGAACATGTGCTAGCAACAGCAAACATCTGCATGTAACTTGCAGCTGCTAGCACGTCTATTATATTTTCTGTGCTAATAGAAAGGGTAGACGTGTAGGCATATTCCAACAGAGGAGCGAAGCCACTAACGGTCACATGATGAAGGTCCAACACAAAGTTGTCCTCCTCTAGCCGGCCCACCAATTTGGAGCGGAAGAATTCACTGCAGCAGGCCAGGACCACTTTGTGGGCCAGGAAGAGCTTGTCTTGGACCCGAATGGTGACATCACATAAGTGACCCTCATTGCGTAAAGCGTTGAGCTTCTCCAGCATCTCCTGGCTGTGGGAGGTCGAGCTGTGGGTGAAGGTTTTGACCCCCATGATGGTCAGTTTATGACTGGGTACAGGAAATATGTCCTGCAGAGAGATGGGGGAAGAAAAAAAAAAAAAAACACAGTTTGCAAAAGCTAAACCATAAGAACTGCATCTTAGGAGTCAAAGATAAATTTCGGGTAGGAAAAGAAAACGCTTAGATCAACTTTAAAAAATACATTTTATTACGCTTTGTTATTCTTTTGTGTTGAGTACTCAGTATTGTTTGTATATAGCACTGTCAATGTTTCTAATGATTACATATACTAAACAAAATCCAGCCTTAGCAGTTAAAGAATCAGGTGTGAGATAACAGATGTCCCAGTGGACTTTCACTAAACCACTCTATTAGAAAGCAATAAGTACAAAGACAAAATGAGATGTCAAATACCACTCTGCAAAACACCAATCCCACAGTAAAGGCAGGATCAAAAAAGCCAAGCACATTGTGGAAGGCAGTGGACGTAGGTAGAGAAACCTACTAAGGTATTCTCTGGGGAAGGCAAGGTAAAGGGGGTGGGGGGGCGTGAAAGCAGGGTTGGAGCACTGAGGACAAGATGCCAAGTTATGTAACAACAATCAAAGCAGATGCGCAGTGATGCGAGCCAGACCCATGTGGAGACCAGTGCACTACAGGATGCTCAGCAGCTGTCTGCAAGACATGTGGATTCTCTGAGGCATGAGATTTTCCATCAAACAAAAGCTCAAGTGAAGGGGCTCTCGCAGGGAGAGCGCGCTCCCCTCTACACACACACACACAGACCACAGGAAAATACTCGTGGGCTATGTTGGCCCAGTAAAGGCAAAGTGAATTATAGACCTGGGCTGTGGAGGTGCAACAGGAGAGTGCCTAGCCTGTACCAGCAAAAAGGGCGAAGAGAAAAGAACTTAAATTCCACCATGGGGTTTTCTAAAGGCTAAAATGTCTCCTGTATGAGAATTATTTATCTACATGATTACCATTAAGTTCTTCCTGACAAAAAGGAATTTATAGTACATTAACTTGAGACGATGCATACAAATCAAATACGACCGGATTAAAAAAAATTATACTTGCACTGTCTGCACATCTTTAAGAGAGGATACATAACATTATTTTACAAAAATGTGGAAAACTTAGCAGTAAAAAAGTAAAAACAAATACATTTTGCTTTATCTTTTCTTCCAATGTAAGTGTCTAAAACTTGGTCTAATACCTAATTAAAGAGAATCATAAAAGGCCATGTGGTGTGGCTCTCTCTCTCTTTTCTTATTTATTTATTTTATATATATATATATATATATATATATATATATATATATATATATATATATATATATATATATATATATATATATATATATATATATATATATATATATATATATATATATATATTATATATATATATAATAATAAATAATAATAATAATAATAATAATAATAATAATGGCTACATCCAGAAATTCATTCATTGACTATTTTGATGTTGAATTCGTCAAGAAAAATAAGAACCTTATTTTATTAGCTTCTGAAATGTGAGGATCTGTTGGTTGTTTTTGTTTCACTTCATTGTACACTGAACGCCTTTGCTTTGTTTTGTTCTTTGGGTCAGACAAAATAAGCTAATTTGAAGACATCACTGGGTCACTTGTTAGGAGTTATAAATATTGTATACACTTATCAACTGATTGATCAATGATTACGTAACTAAGAGTCAGCGACAACAGTTACAAACTACTCCAATCCATCACAAAAATATTCATGATGGCGATAGGGCAGAGGAGGCGTAGCCTTCAACCTGGTACTTTTACTCTGTTTACATCGCGTAAGCAAGTGTTTACAAGCGTTGGACTGAAACAGATTGCCGAGGGCTGATGATCAATGTGCACACAAAAAGCAGAAAGGCTCTATGTATACAAGGCATGGGGGATAATTGTCTCGTGAAAAATATGCTGAACAAACATGTTTGCAACAATCACAATTTAGCAAACACTAGCTAACAGTGTCAAGAAGCTAATACGTCAAATCACCCATGAGATGAAAAGTACAACCGATTTTAACTGTCAAAATAAAAGACAAATGCCCACAGGGCAATGCTTTTTAGCATCGTATGTCATTTAAATACCTCTAAAATATCCTAAAATAAAATATAATAAAGAGTCGTGCTCAAACATTGTAGTGCAAATTGCTAACCATTTGTGTGGTATCCGAAATTAAATGTTTTACCCATTATTTATTGTTGTTGACCCGTATTGTTCTGTAAAAATAGTTCTGTTCGTGTACAATATTATAATCTTATCTATATTTTACCTTTCCAATGTATTGATACATATACACAACCATTACCACACACAAAACAAAATACTATAAGCAAGTAGAAAAATAATTTATACAATTTACCCCATTTATTTTGAAGCCGAATTAGCCACGTTTCCGGTTTGACCGTGGATAACCCTGGATAGCAGCTGCTGCCCATTAGCTAACTACGAAGCTAGCGCTAGCCGACCCAACACAGTGCTATTAGTTGGTTCCTTTGCCCGTATCAATACTTAGACAACAAGGTAGCCGTATTAAAGTACACACAGCGGGATTACGGTTATCAGACAGACTGTACGAAGGGAATTTACCTTCTCTGATGAGTCCCGTTATATCGGCAGGGCCTCGGGATGCAAACAGCTCAGCTGACAAAAACCAGCGATAGTCGGAGACAGCGGTGCGCCCTGCCGCTTCCCTCCGATTACTCACATTCCCTGCGCTTCTCAGGCAGTTGTCAGCCTGCCAGCCGCCAAAACTCACAGTTGAATAAACGCTCACATTAACTCACATCACACCAGGTTGAAGTTAAAAGTTTGTTGAGGTGCTGTTTTCATTCCTTTGTGCTCCCAGCTGTCCTGCGCTGTATTTATATCCCCACAATGCAACGCGCATCTCTCACGGTTCTGTACAGTAACCCAACAGGAAGTCTCACATTTAGCAACATGTACAACACAACTTAGAAATTCCCAATGTTTATATTAAAGGTCCAATATGTAATATTTGTACTGTAATAAATCCAAAAATGACACCAATGCCTCATCAGATATTAAGGAAACATGTTAAACTGAAATACTATATTTTCTGACAACAATGCTAATGTCAGTATTTTTTATTTTTGAATTTTACATTCCGTGACGGAATTTATGTTTATGTTTTGGTCTGTGTGTTGTTATCAACGGCCCAGTTTGACAGCCAGGCCGGGTTGCCAGATATACCTGTAAAAACTTAAACCCAGCGCGCTACAGCTGTAATGGTAGTACAGCCATGAAAGCAGCAAACAAACGAACAGGATCAACGGAGATAGATTCTATCTGATGTAAAAAAAAAAAGAAAAAGAAAACAGCATGTTTCTAACAGTTGCGTGACCAGAGACGTAACAACCCCCTGGTAAATATTGGAGATGTATTTGAAAGCCGAAAAAGTGTCTGTCAGTTGGTTACAGAGCTCCGCGTGAGCACGGGCTTTTATGACTGTCAATATAGCCAGCATCTACCGTTAGCTACTCCGCTGTGCTGTGGAGTAATGTCTGGCTATGTGAGAAAAGCGTCTAGCAACATTGTTGTGAATGCTGCGGTCTCTTATTTCTTCTTTATATTCATTTATATATTTAATTAGTTATATCGTACTTTAATTCAACATTTACCATTTACCATATTCAATGATATATTTGTAGTGTCAGACATCAAATGCCTTTCGTCATGTTGATAAAACTTGATAGACTGTGAAAACACAGTTGAATATAATATAAAAAAGTAAAATATGTTGAATATTATAAATACTTTAGAATGTTGCTGGTAACCCAAACGGCTATATGATGTATACTGTTCCATATTTATGATATTATGGGCCTATTGGTTTGGTGATCCATTATGGCTTTTGCATCTATAAGCTAAGAATAGGATAGAATAAGTTCCTCCCTAACCACTGCTGCTGAGTATGTTTTTACATGGCTGTCTTCATTTCAGATGTCTGAACAGAGAAATTATTCCAATGTGGGAGTATTTTACTGAACATCTTAAGGGGTTTCAGTTTGTAAACCATGCAAGAAAATCGGCCTCGCCCTGCATTTAAAAGCTGCTGACCCACTTAAAAGAATTCCATTAGTCTGGCCTTCAGTGGTGGGTTTTAGTGGCCCACAATGGTCTAAAAGAGTGCTCTGGAAAACATGGGAAACTGAACATTTGTTTGGAATTTATTGATCATTTTGTAGTATGGCTCCTCCTGATATTTGCATGATTGTTGACATGTACCTACCAGTCTGGAAACAAGGATCCTCAAGTAATAAAGCTTTTGTGCACAATAGAGACAAGGAAAAGGCTAGCACAAAGTGTCCTTTTGGCTGTTGCAGTAAAAGAGAATCATGTATTGACATAAATGTGTTTATTTGACCATTTTTATAGACAAAAATCTCAAAGACAGCAGCATCTGCCATGTTAATTACATGTCCAAGGTAAACATTTTACAAAAAATAAATAGCTTAAAAAGGAAGCCGTAATAATAAAATAGTATGGTCCTTCACTGAAGGGATATAGGCCCAATGTGCCATCTCTTTTGTTTTATAACAGTGTAAATTAACAACAGGAATGAAGAAATCAAATATACATACAAGAGTCTGAAAACAACTGTGAACATTTGCATATGATGCATTAACAAATAAAAGTCTGGAAACGAATAAAATTAATGTTATTTTTCATATACATGATAGATAGTATGCTTATCACTTAACTTAGTAATAACACCTCTGAAGAAATATTTGTGGCATTTCATATTGTTTGTACCACTGTTCCTCTCAACTGCATTATAATGCACCTGGGAGAAGGCAAAAATTAAACTACAGGGCTGAGGGAAATTCTCTGTCACGGGTTTCTCTGGTCATGAATGACCAGTCATTATCTATGCTTATTCATTTTACTTGCCGCGTAAACTCAATTTCTATAAATTCTATAAGTCTAGATCTGCATTGAAACAATCTGTTCTGATGTAGGCTATAACTAGCACATTTTAAAGTCCTAAATATCATCAGATTTAGTGTAACTTAAAAACATCTTCATCACAATCATTTAACACAAAACATTTTGGTATGTGTGTAGAAAAGAGAAGCAATCAAACATGAGCTTATTTCCCAGAGGCTTAAATTCCAATGCATCGATCCTATCTCAATAATAGGTAAATGGCATGATCCAAGCTTTATAGGTGTTTAAGTTCTGTGAAGGACAATTGGAGGTATATTTACACTGTGCTGGTGTTCGACAGCAGGTTTCATGCCATTGTTTGCTGCTAGAACATTGTCCAGCCTCACTTTAAATGATAGGTAACTTAGAACATACTGCAGATTATACCAGACTTCATCCAAAAAGTTAGTCTGTTTAAAGAGGGACAAGAAAACGTCTCTTTCTGAAGAATATACACACACACACACACACACACACACACACACACACACACACACACACACACACACACACACACACACACACACACACACACACACACACACAGCACCTTCATCTAGCATCTATACATAGCATCACATGTACATCCTGAGGTAGATTTCCTTTGTTTCAAATCTCAATAGTGGTTGTTAAATGTCAACAAAAGATAACAAAACAATATTCAGGCTAATGCCCCTGATGTGACTTGAGGCGACCAGTTGGTAACATTGACAGATTATGAGGCAATGGGCCCCTGGGCACAGATGTGTAAAAGGCCCCCAACCCCTCCTAAATACTGTAGAAGCAAGAACTCCAGACTGAAAGAGAGACAAAACAAATACAAACAATATGACGTATTTGAACCACATTTTACAGCTGGACCAGAACTCTCAGAATCTCAAAAACGACGTAGAGATGTTGTTTGTAGTCGTTTTGCATCTTTTTTGTAGTTGTTTTGTGTCTTTGTAGTCATGTGTGTCTCTTGGTGTTTGCTTTGTCACTTTGTGGTTGGTGTGTGTCTCTTTGTGGTTGTTTTGTGTTTCTTTTGGCGCTTACCCACTGCTAGTACCAGCTCTACTCTACTCAGCTCGACTCGACTCCATTTTCCATTGCAGATTTAGTACCGCCTCATGCCTGAGGCGAGCGTGGCTGGTCGTCATAGCGACGCCGCAGGAAACTGCCGTGACCTAACGCAACACACACACAGAACGTCAAAGGTGTGTTGTTTTTGACTCTCTGCATGTGGCTGTTGCCACAGCCGGAAGAAAAATGTTGTTTCAAAAGAAGCTGGAGGCAGCAAAAAAAAACCAAAAAAAACGCAGCTGGCTAAACTATTTAAAAATGGCGGGTTTGTTCAGGACACTCCCGTCTGTCGCTATGATGACGCAGTGATTAGTGACGATTCTCTCTGACCAATCAGTAGTCTGCAGGTTTTCACGTCACCTTTTGGTATCGCCTCAGCTCGCTTGGAACCTCGACGGAGGTGATACTGAAAAAAGTACCTGTTAGCAGGTACCAGGAATTTTTTTCGTAATGGAAAACCATTGGTGTTCGCTTTGTGTTTCTTTGTGGTTGTTATGTATCTCTCTGTGGTTGGTTTGTGTCTCTTTGTGGTCCTTTTGTGTCTCTGCCCCCTGACCCCTTTGGCCCCTGGGCCTGTGCCCAGTGTGCCCAATCAGTAATCCATCCATGGTAGATAAGTGCAGTCAGACCAGAAAGGGAAAGTTCACTATACTCCTGTTCTTCATAAGCACTCTTGGTTGAGACATTCTCCAGAGACTGGCTCTGGGAGTTTGTTCAGATCGCACTTCTCTGGCTCAACAGTCTTCCCAGTGTAGTCTACGCAGAAGACGCTGCGGCGGCGCTCCCCCTGGCCACAAGTTCGTGAGCAGACAGACCAAGGTCCCATCTGCCATATGGGGCACGGCAGATCCCCGCAAGGCCTTATGTCTACGGGCTTCAGGTCTTTGTCGCACTGGCTGGAGAGGAAGCCCGCGCTGTCTCTGCATTCAACATTTCTCCTGGACCATCCGGAGCCACAGCTCTTGGAGCACTCAGACCACTCCCCCAGCACCCAGTCAGGTACGCCAAATGGATGGATCATATGCAAAGACAGGGACGAGCCCTTCCTCTCTTTGGATTTGTTGAAGGTCACATCTCTAGGGATGAAAAATGTATATTTGACCTTGGGAGGGTTGGCGTCCCCCATAGTGGCAAGGAGTTGGATGGTGATGGCCTCCTTCAGCTGCCTGAAGCTCTGGATCCTCTCCAGCGTGGTGGAGGAGCCGCTGTACTTTAGCACAGCACCCAGCACAGGAATGTCCTGCTCCACCGTGGATACAGAGAAGTTACCGTTGAGGATGTAACCGCCACTCTCTCTCTTTATAGCCAGGTAGTTCCCGTCATGTTTGATCCCTCTGTGGCTCCGCTGTTTGATGTCAATGTTAGTAGCGCCAACAGGAATTGTGACAATGTCGCTGTATCCATAGCTGTTAGAGAAAACAAAGAACTGGATTTAGATAATGCACTTTGTTTTCTTTCTTTCTTACTTTAAAGAAATAGTTCAACAATTTGGGTAATATGCTTACAGTCTTTGCTTTCTTACCTCTCAAATGCTCAGAAATATGCCTAACCAACACCTGTAAAGCTCACTACTTAATGCAATAGTTTGACATTTTGGGAAACACGCTTACAAACAGAGCCAGGCTTTCCTCATTTACAGTCTTTGTGCTATCGAAGCTCACCGGCTGCTGGCTGTAGGCTTATATCTAACGAGGGTGATCCTGATGAAGGCCACAAGCCGAAATGGATGGGTCTAACAAAAAAGTAGTTCTGTATACTACAAGTGTTGCTGGAGTTATACCTCTTCTGACTTTTCCCCTTCTCCATGCATCCTGGAAGTAGGTTAAATTGTACCAGAGATCTCTACTGGGTCTTTATTGAATGGACAGCTATGAAAGTGGTATGAATTTAGTCATCTAACTGAGGTCAAGAAAGCTATTATCTTAGGGACGTTTTGGAGCACTTACGTTGCTTTGTTGTAGGAGCCTGTAATCTTTCTACAGGTGAGCCCACTTCCTCCACACACTCCACATTTATCCACCCTCTTGTTGGATCCAATCACCTGGTCGCAGCCTGCCTTCACACACTGGCCTTGGACACACACCGATGTGGTGTCAGGTCCACAGGTCGTCCCGTCAATCACCTGCAGCGACGCAACAAGTAGATGTTGTTGATTCTTTTCATCTTGTAGATTTTTTTAACGATTGCTTATCTAGGATGTAGCTCCTATTCTATATTAAGATGCAGAGAGAATGACTTTTGACAAAGAATCTCAACTTAAGGTTAACTGTGAGAAGAAATAGCAAGTGGAGTTAAGGCTGATTTATGCTTCTGCGTAGAATCGATACGCCGGACCCTACGCCGTAGCCTGACATGCACCTCTCGAAAAAACTACACGTCTCTCGGCCGTGGTTTGGTAGCGTTGCGTTTCCCCCGACTCATTTCCTGGTTCTCCTTCTCCATAAACAACATGAAATCAAGGAGAAGGTTAACTTTTGCTGCTACGGATTTCTCACCGTGGTCAGAAAGCACAGGGGAGACACTTTGTTTCTCTCACTATGACTCTAGAGTCGCTACTCGCTCCAAAGCTAATCGCCTTCACTCACTCACTTTCTCCTTCGCTCTATCATCCACTCCCCACACACACACATTCCGGCTCGACGCACACACCAACACACAAGTATAAACTTCAGGCCACTTACGTAGGCTACGGCGAAAGCTCCGCGTGGAGAACCATAAAACAGCCTTTAGAGTTAATGTTAACATTATTCAGAAACCCGCCAGATTTCCCATGTGTCATGTAAGATTATTTGTTATTGCAATACCAAAAAGACTCAATAGTATGTGCTTAAGGGTACAATTGTGTTCTTTATCCAAATGTAATACAAACTTCTATTTCAGACTGAGTTTTTACAAATGTTCATTTTAATTGGAAAGCATCAGATCAATATTGGGACATGTTAGCTGTAAATGTGAACGTGTTGGCAAAATGGCTGTGCAGATACTGTACCTTGGATTCAAACACTTTAAATTCACTGCTGCCCCTGGCCCTGCAGAACAGCTTACATCTGTCTCTGGGAGAAACACCAGCGTACTTTGGGATCCACTGTTTTATATTCCCGTTGTAGTCCAGGTAGTTGGGGCTGTTGTACTTCTCACACTGCTCCTCTCTGAAACTCTTTCCTAAGGTAAAAGACGGAGTAAAACTCGTTACATTGAGGTCAACTTTTGAAAATGTAGTCATCCCTACAAAAATATATTTATAGATTAGTCGATTAATTGATTTGTCAGTTGAGAGAAAATGAATCAACATTTATTTTGATAACCAATTCATCATCTAGTCAATTGAAAAATGACCTGCCACCTATGGTTTTATTGAAATAATGAGCAGTTTATTATATATGTATTATGCAATTCAATTCAATTTCAATTCAGAAGGTATATGTTGTCACATGCTCATACAGTACAGTATTTGCAGTAAGATGCAGGGGGGCATGCTCTTGAGGTTGTGCTAAAAAAAAGCGAGTGTGCAATAAAGAGAATAATGGAATAAGAGTGAGAGGAATAAATATGAAAGATAAAAATTAAAACATGAGTCAAGTGGAGTGCATGGACTGAACTGGGAAAGAAAGCGTTTATGTGCTCTGCTCCCTTCACAAACCAGCATAGCGTTATTTCTCACCGTCGTTGTCGTCACAGGGCTGCGTGTTGCAGGACTGGTACTGAACCCGCTGTCCTTCACAGTACTTCCCTCCGTTCTGAGGCACAGGGTCAGTGCACTCCCTATAGGAGAACTCCACCCCTCCTCCACATGTTCTGGAGCACTGCTGCCACGGCCCCCACAAGCTCCAGCCGCCGTCCACAACCACCTGTGGTAAAACACAGCAAGAAAAGAGGGGGGAAAAGAGCAGTCAGAGTAGTTGGTTGGAGCTCAGTGCCAAAGGCAATCTCAGCTGTGTAGCCTAAACCACAGTCTGGGCTTCTGGGTTTGAGGCTGCACAGTGTGTTGGCGTGCCGTGACTCCAGGCTAAATCTGTGTTGAAGTTCGGCACGCGCCTGCTGTCTGCCTCTACCCACATTCCTGCCACATGTGTCACTCACCACTAGTGGAACCTGCCATGCTGCAGCTTTGTACGGCACAATTGAAAGTGTGTGTGTGTGCATATGTGTGTGTGTTTGCTAGCGTGAGTGTCCTTTCCAGAAGTTTTATGAGTTTGGACCAGCTAACATCACAACTGCCAGCACGTCTAGATTCATAAACAGATGTGTGATCATAACACAAGGAGAAAATATCTAGGCAAGCAAGCTAAAATGAAACATTGAGAAGTATAAATGTTATTCAAGGAAATATAAACAGGCATCATAAAGCAAACGGATTCACCAAATTCCAACAACGCTGTAATCCATACTTTTACAAATGTATTTCTACTTAAGGTCAAAGTAAACTTTATTATGCCAAATAGGGAACATCTGGTGGTCAAGGTGCAGGTACACAAAACAATCCTTAAAAAAGATGTAAATACAAATTAACAATATGCAATTCCCCCCTTCCATCCCCCCATAACACACCCACGTATGCACACACACAAGCACACACACACACACACACACACACACACACACACACACACACACACATGCACAGAAAAAGCTTGGCATACTTAAAACTTCTTACAACTGCGATGCTGCATATCTCAACTACCTAAGACACTGTATTTACTCTCTAGAGTTTTGTATCGATGACTTCCCTTAACAGGATAACCTGGAAGTTTTTCCTCACACAGCAGATTTCCAATGGAAATTTTTTATTGGGTTGTTGATAAAAAAAAGGTCTGCATCAAACAACTTATTGTAAGCTTATTACACAATCTTCAGCTGGGTTTGCCCACTTGTCATAGAATTTTAGATGTTAAAATTTCCATTTTTTTCTGAGCACTTAATTCAAGATATGTGACATTACATTACATTTAGCTGACGCTTTTATCCAAAGCGACTTACAATTGCTAGATATCAGAGGTCGCACACTTCTGGAGCAACCAGGGGTTAAGTGTCTTGCTCAGGGACACATAGGTTGATGAATCACAGCAGGAATCGAATCCGGATCTCCCACACCAAAGGCATGTGTCATATCCGCTGCGCCATCACCACCCCATAGGTAACAGCATTTTTTTTTTTGCAGAACCATAAAACTCCAGGCATGCTGTGCTTTAGTCATATTTTCTGCGTATATCAAAAACCCAATGTGAAACCAAAAAACAATGGCCATCGTCTAATGGAGACTGTCTTAGATTTGCTGACATAGATGTCTTATGACTACAAACTTGATTACTCTTTTTCTGAGTAATTGAGAAGTGCACTTTAAAGGAAGCGACTCATTGAAACTTACAGGCAGTTCAAAACAGAGCATAACAGCACAAGAAGAGAAAAGTTTTTTCGGTTCCTCATTTCGGTGCCTGACTTTTTTTTTTTTTCTTCCAGAAGCATCGCTGCATGGGACGCTACGTTACCCGTTAGCTAGTATCTGGATTAAACACAATGGATAAAATGTGACTGTACTCGAACAGCACTGATGTCTTTTACACAGCTAAGATTGCTAACATTAGCCACCATAAGCTACTGGTCATACCAGACCAACTAAAGCTGTAGCAGCAAACCCCTGAGTGTATTGAATTGAACAAGGCTGTGTTTTATTGTTAATTAATTCAACTTTTCATTTGTAAGAATAAAGAAGCAGTCTCACCAGCGGCTGCATCACATCCTGAGTCGACATGCACGCTCCTTGGAGGCATGTTCCGTTCAGGCTACAGGGGGTGCCATCAGCCCAGGGCAAGCTGCCGTTCTTGGTGGAGCACTGCAGCGTCCCATCCTCCTGACACCACAGCTGGCTACAAATATCACTATCTGAGGAGTTGGGGCATTGGACAAACTCCTCTCCAAACATCTGCTGGCACTGCTGGTCCAGGCTGTACTTGGTGCCTGGCAGCTCTCTTGGTAACGGTATGGTACTCTCTGGGACATCTAGCAGGCAGTCCCCTGTGGTTACAACAAAAAGCAACACTGTATGAGAATGATTATTTTGTGGTTTATGGAGATTATGGACTTTGTGGCACAGTGACAGTTGTAAATGTGTTGCTCTTTGTGTGTGGCATGACAACAGTGGGAAAATATTCAGGGCAAGTTGTGTCCTGACTATATAAATTAATAATGCAGTGCACTTTTATAGGCAGCCTGGTGTTCTGAGTCAGAACATTTGACAGCTATTCCAAATCAGAATTTATTCATTGTCCTCTAATGATTCCTTATTACATTCAATACGCTTTTTGTCTAGAGTTGTCAATGACGTCCTCAGTTCGGAATGAACTTTCTCAGCCACACAAGTTTTTTTTCAAACTGATAAAGAACATATTTTGCTGACACCAGCTGTTGCTTTTGGCTGAGGAGGTGAAGAACAGGAAGAAGTTCATTGTATGACTCAGTGGAAAAGAAGGTTCACTGATAGGTCTAGCAAGAATACAAACAATACATGATGCACAACGTGAGATGGGGAGAGGCAGGCGAGAAAGAAACAGAAAGGGAGAGAGTGAAGAGAAGAGGATGTGGAGAGAGAAGACGTGGAAATCTAGTGCAAGACAAACTATCCCTACAACCCATAATTTGAGGTGAGCAACATGTTTAAGCAGGAAAGCCATAGTTAGAGCGTGAGAGAAAAACAGTGTGTTTTATTCATCTTTGAATCAGCGCTAATAACAGAGCCACAGTGTGTTGGCAAACGTCCATGTTGGCAGAAGGTCTCTACAGGGCCACTTACTTTTTGATTTACTCAAACCCATTTCCACCTGGTATTAAAATCCTATCTGAGTGATCCAATCACAAGTGCACATCTCTAAGTATAGGACGCAATGAGAACACATTGAGATCCGATCACTCAGACCTCATTTGAAGGTGGTCTAAGCCACATATGACCACATTCTTTTAGCAATGTGTACTGGGCCACATTCAGGACTGCCTACTCAACTGTGAGCGGAATTACCTACTCATTCAAAGTATTTATGATGTCCCAGAAACCACTGAGAGTGAATCTTGTGTTTTGGAGGTTATTATCGTACTGTCGGTGATGTCTCAGGAACAGGATATTATGTACATACTGCATGGGCAAAAATCTCATCTAACAGTTGGGGGGACAATAAACATAAAATTTCTGAAGAGCAATTTTTGAAGGGGACACAAATAATACAGCCACAATTATACTTTAAATTTACCAAAATATTCTTCTTTAAAACCATTTATTTATTGTAAGTTTACAATCAAGCCACAAAAATACCGTAAAACATAATGACTTATTATAAGTGTCCCCATATAAAAGAAATACAATGCCTTTGTACACACAATTTGCTGATCATAATGTAAATTAGTGAGCCACTGGTAAAGCTCATCTGCTAAACCCTGACAGTCACACACCTCCAAGAATATGAACTAAGCTCAACACACTTACCTGAGACTCTCCACCTGACTGTCCCTGGTCTCCCTGTTTCTCAGTTCTTTCTGTCTCCTTTGCCTGTGACATAGTGACGTTAGTATTTCCATAAGCACCCATTCTTGGCGTTTTGTGTACTGAAAAAAATATCTTATGTCTGTATTTCTTTTCTCTGTCATTTTATCTGGGCAACAACAACACACATCTTTAACGTCAGATGTCTATGAGTTAGGTTCATAGGTTTACCACGCGGTCATATTATAATTATAAAATTATCTTGCGTCCTCCACATAAATATTAGGTTTCGTGTGGGACAGAGGATATATATTTAACTGCAGCAAACCTACTGATATAAACTGTAGATCTTAAATAATAACCCTAATATCAGTTCACACACATAATGTTGGGCATATCGCCGTGTTTAACGTTAGTTGTATTGTATTATGTTAGTTACAAAACAGCATGGTTATTAATGATATTTCTGGGGGGGTTGGGGGAGGACAGCCCTGTTTGCATATGAAGCGGGAAAGTGAGATCCAGGTGGGAAAACACATACTAAGAGCTGTCTGCTTGTGATCGGATCACTCAGATTGGATTTTAATACCAGGTGGAAATGTGGCATCAGTGTGTACTTTTTGACAGATTGGTGCAACAACCTGAAGTATTCCCTACCATGTCCATTGTCAAAGAACTCTGTGATGTAGAGAGCACTGCAGGGAGACCAAGGCGCTGTCTTGTTGAGGCTGACAAACAGAGGAGCCATCAGGTAATGTCCTCCCAGATCTCCAAACAGCCTCTCACAGGTCTTGGAGTCATCGTGAGGCATACTCAACACATGACCTGCAGTGGGAAAGAATGCAATGACAACGATGTGTAACATAGGTTCACAGATGCACAGACAAGTGGTTATGAATGAGTAAAAAAGAGTTGAACTAGCCTATTACATTTCAAACTTTTTTTCATAAATCCTACGCCCACACCAGCCCACCCATAAGACAACAAATGTGAGCTAACCAAGCTCATGTGCAGCTGTGAAGGCAGCTTGCAGGCCGTTATCCTCGATAACTGAGCAGCTTCTCTTGGGATCGCACATCGTCCCGACATCGGCCACACCCAACGTGTCGCAGCTCTTCTGTCCACAGATGTCCTGCAACAAAACCAAACAGAAAACACTGAAATTGGCACACCAAGGTCAGGATGATGATGTAAGACAAAGATTATTATTATTATTAAAGTATACAAAAGCAGACGTTCAAAAAACTAAAATCATGAGCAATTGTGTTCACCCAAACTGAATTATGTCTTATTAAGATTAACAAGCCTCGAGCCTAGCACAACGATTGTACATTAATTGGATAAAGCCTGACATCTGTCCTTTGCCTTCCGCTATCTACGCTATCTATTTTGCGAGGGCACCATTGTTGCATCCGGGGCAGTGGGTGTGGTATGTGCCATTCGAATGGCAGCAAGATACTACTGACATACTTACTACTTGGAATCCCTGTATAACACTAATACATGGGCGGCACATGGTAATTACCAGTGGCATACAGTATGTCAATAAGAATCAATATGTACTGGTGGAGAGTGGTATAAGTGCCATAAGCCAGGGAACCACAGCGGCAAACCAAAATCAACAGTGACTCACCCAACAGAATCGACATATGCCACTAAAACAAGAGCTGTGTACCATGAGCCACTTTTTGGTCTTTTCTGCCAAACAGCTTCAGTGTGATGGAACACTTAAACTCTCCACTGAAACCAAAATGCATACTTGTATTGCATCCAATTCAACTATTTCATTCAAATCAGTTCAGGTTAAGGTCTTGTCATGAACAATAAGTGTAGTATTGCACAATATTGGCTCAATCCGTTGTTCTAAACCTACATAAAGTGAACATTTTCTGAGAACCAGCTGGCAGAGTGGACTATCAAAGAGTTAAAGACATTATCCTATTAAATAGAAAATATATTAAGCATATGGGCAGCCCTGACTGACTGTTATGTTAATCACAAAGGATGGAGAGCCTTCACTGTCTATTTGTGTAAGTTGTTTTTCTGCCACTTTTAAGAAACAAATCAAAAACATGTTGCTCAGTATTTCCAGTCATAAAACAAAGCAAATAAATATCCTCAGAATGCAGCTGTGGAGAGCTGTGATCTGGGAAAATTAACAGTGTGGTGTATCAGAAATCTTTCCCTGCTCGAGAAGACGCCTGGCTGTGTAGGACGGAGACGGAAGCATCCGTGGCCTCGCCTCAGACCCAAAATACCACAAGGCAGAACCCTCTGTGATTCAAAACACATCTGGACTTGGAGCTGCCGTTTGAACCCAGCTCAGCGTGTGTTTGTACACCTTGTTCCCCAATAGCATCTGTCACTCATGTATGCAGACACACACACAAAGTAAGATGTATGGGTCAAAGCACAAGCTATCGTATGGCATTTGCAGATACTGCAGATTGTACAGACAGACGGATAAAGACACACATACAGTATAAGACCACAAAAATGTTTCCACTACAGTTTTACAACAGACAGTAGTGGCAGCAGCCTTCGGACTGTGACTGACCCAGACCCAGCCACTCACTCAAGCTGACCATTTAAAGTTTCTTAATCATGTCAGGGCTGATTTGTGGCCGCACTAAAGTTAGCTCATCCACGAGGAGCCTTCCGTCCTCTACATTTCAAAGCATATCTCCGCCTGAAATGGAAAAACAAACAAAACTGGGTTTGTGTGAATGATGGTTTCCACGATCGAAAGCAGCTTTAACAAATCCAGCACAAAACACATGTTCTATTCATCATTTCCCTGATCCAGGGTCAGATTTACATGCTAACGTCATTCAGTTGGCAGATAAATGCTAAGCCTGTCATCAAATCAAGCTGCAACCAGGGCACTTAACTGTAGAAATTTAATAATAGAGAAATTACTTGCCTAATGTATTGTCTGCTAACACCTTGTCAGCATGCACATACCAGATGGAAGAAGGCAGCCAAGTACAGCAGAACAAGCCAATCACAACTCAAACCCTAAGGACTTGTGAACTTATTTCCTGTCGAAGCATCCATAAAGCACAGTTTGCTCTCTGTTGACATTCCCCCTGCTTGGAAAAGATTACAACTATTCCATCTTTTCAGCATCCTTAATTCACCCAAAGGGCTAGAAAGGCTTTCCTTTAATTCACCTTGTTTAATTTTTTTTTCATTGATCTCACACATGTGCTCCCTGGTTGCTAAAAGAGCAAGATATGACAATAACTGTCCCAAGCAAAGATCTCTTTTTCAGCTGGATCCCCACTAAAAACATAACTGGCCCTAAAAGGCACCTGTGTTACTGTAAGAAACTTTGCTTTCAAGTAAATGTGTGGCTGCTGCTCAGAAACCACATTTTGTACTGCAGCTGGCCTGGGACTGAATTCCACCAAGGCTTAATTCGTGACTCATCCTTGCTGGGTTATTGTCTTCTGAATGGAGTACAAAATATACCAGACTATCATGTGTAAGTGGACAATCTATTCTAATTATACACTGTAAAGCACTCACAACATTGTTTCACGCACCAAACAGTCTAAAACCATGCTCTGAATAAAGGCTCCACTATCATAATCATAAACTGATACAAGCTATCTTGTGCTAATACTGAATAGTTTTAAATCTGTGTTAATCACATGTGGTTGATATATTGGGGGCCTTAAAAAGTTGTTATGGCTAATGTGCAAGCTCTTTTTGCCCGCCGGAAGAATGTATGTCCAATACTTATTCTCCTTTTACTTTTGTTTTAGTCTCCACCAACTCTCAGGGGAACTATCTGGCTCTTTAGCTGCTAATGCTCCTATGTTCACCAGTTAGTATTTAAGCTGCCTGCTGTTTGGTGTTGAGAAGGTAGAGTACAGTCAGTTTATCAAAGTTTTTGTTGCTGAAAACTGCTGCTGATAATGCAGTTGATAAGAGCGGTGAGAATGAATCAAAACAATAACATTGCAGGCCAGAAAACGAAACAAAATGCTGAAGATGGAAAAAAAACGCCTTATGGTGCTTAGGGGAACTGCTGAGTTGGGTGATAATTCTTAGTAGGTTCATCACTACAAGTGATACCATTCACGTTACACACAGGCATTTCACCCATTAGTTATATAAAAATATTATTAATGCATCTTTAAATTATAGTTTTATGACCAAATATTGTAAACATTCAGTATTAACTGTAGCTCAAACTTTCCAATGAAACCTTTGATAATAGTTCTCCTTTCATTATGAAATGAGGTGTTCCACAAGGATTTATTTTTTAACTACTGCAGTTTTAAACTTAAATAAAAGTTCTAGCAAATTTGACTGCAAGGTGGAGGGTGGGGGTGTGGCCTTGACCAACAGCCACTTTGCTCTTTTGAAAGCCATGATGTCTCTCTCTTTCTCATGGGTGGGCCAAATTCTCTGGGCGGGCAAAGCAGAGAAAGGGGAGGTAACCTTTCTCCTTATGACCTCATAAGGAGAAGATTCCTTATCGGCCCATCTGAGCTTTTATTTTCTCAAAGGCTCCTTATCGGCCCATCTGAGCTTTTATTTTCTCAAAGGCAGAGCAGGATACCCAGGGCTTGGTTTACACCTATCGCCATAAAGTGAAATTGTTATGCCATGGGACCTTTAAGATCCATTTTTCAGCTTTTTCTGAAAATTTAAACCACATCTCACAGTCTGTCTCAGTGGATGAAGTTTGGTCAGTTGTCATACAGATGCGAATGGCCTTCTTGAAATTTCCTCGACCATCCACTGACTCCTGGTTGATGACTTTTGACCCTTCTTAGTCGATGCTGTGACTAGTTTTGGTGTTCAGACAGCCTATGTTATCTGTTTCCAATGTTCATTAAATCTCTTGGGTCTTTGTTGTTTCATCATGTAGTCTCTGTGACAACTGAGCAAACTCCATCCACTGAAGAAGACTAGGAATCAGAGATGAAAGCTCTGGAAAGCTGGTCAGTGGACATTGAGTCAAACTACTGCCTCCAAGGTGAACAATTAACTTTCATGCTCAAATTCTGGAAAACGTATGTCATCAAATGTTTAAAACATTATATGTAGATGATGATATGTTTTTGCAGAGACCTCAACGACTATTCTGCAGCTGTGTAAAGAAGCTAAACCAGCTATGTACTTGGCCCTCACCTCTCTGGTGAAGAGCATGGCAGTGTCATAGTGCCCTGGATGCCTCTGGCTTGGTGGGTTGAAGAGCTGCTGCCAGGAGCAGAAGTTCCTCAGAGCCACACCTCCGTTGCTGGAGACCTCCGGGCCAACCTCCTCATCCTCCACCACCAACAACTTCACCACCACCACGTTTACCGAGTTCTTTATGCTGGGGTGCTTGTAAAGCTGGGCAGCCATCGACATCAGGGTCAGAATGTAGTGCTGTGGAGGAGGAGAGACAGGACACAACATTTAATTAATATTTAAGATACAGTGGAGGATGAATAAAAGCTGGCATGGTTAAAACCAAATGGGTAAAGGTCACGCAGCACAGCTTTTGCGTGATATAATGCTTGTCTCTCTGCCTGCACAAGCTAGAGCCTAACAATATTAAATATTTTTTTGTAGCCATTAGTGATATTTGAGACTTACAAAACCTGATAACACTTCACCAGCCAATATTCATTTTAAATTTTTTTAGTCCTTGGCCAATACACTATATCTGCATTAAGCTGAAATCAGCTGGTATGCTTCATTTAGCAGTCCAGCTCAAGCCCACACCAGACTGTAATTGGTCGAGGCGCACACAGAGACCTTTTCAAAATCACAAACTGATCACTGTCACTATATGTATATGTATACTATATATAAACAAAAATAAAGGTAACAGAGTTTGATATAAACACACTTTACTGTAGTGTGACACTACCTGTATTTCTCCTGCTCATAATTTACAGTATTGATGAGCTTGGAAATTGCAAAAATGTGTCAGACACACTCACAAGTATTTGCATCTTAAGCTTGCAACCAGGTTCAGGAAAACAGAAGCTTTATTTTACGCCATATTGTCGTAGCGAAGAATTCTTTGAAAATTTCCCATTTGAGAGCTCAGCCTCCAAATAGTTTTTATCCACTATTCATGATTGTGTCATGGGAGGTAGTGATGGGCAGGGGTTTCCACAGTGCTGTCATAGGGTTATGTTTTAGTGGAGAGCTGGTAAATCACAACGAATGTGGGAGACTGTGCCATGATGTGTATGGCAAAGTCTTCCATCAGCCTTGCTGAACTCACTTTTTCTAGGGTGGGATGATACTCCCACATAAAGTTTTCCACATGTGCTACATGAGCCATGTTGATTCTTGCCTGGGACCTCTAAATCACTAAAACCACCCCTGCTCATAGAAGACCAGGATAATGAAATTGGAATCTGATTTGTAACGAAAAGCCAACACAAGCCCAACTTATCAGTCTAACCTTTGTCCATGTGATCCTGGTGCCTAGAAGCCTTTCCATACTCCCTTTAACTTACTTACTGTGGGATGAGGCAGAGGGTCTGGCAGCTGAGGAACTTAAGTACAAACAGACTAGAACTTGGCTGCACCAGGTTGTGGCAGGATCATGGATTGTCATACTTTGACAGTCTTACTTTCAGAAGTTTTTTGTCATACAGTATCACCACCCAACGATTTTTCAATTTACATAATGGCTGTTTTGTATGATGTACAGCAGGAGAGGGTTCTTTAAATGAATGCATAAAGTAAGAGTAAAGACAGAAGAGAATATATATTGTAAGCCTTGTGAATCTTCCCTGGGTGATGCTAAGGCTCTGCTGCCAAATCGTGACCAAGTCTTAAGGAATGTACTTCAGCATTGCTTACAATTCTGTTGCCTGACCTCTTTGAGGGAGCCCACTGATTTCCTACCCTAAGCCTCATCATTGCCAAAACATGTTTTAAGAAGCAGCACTGAAAAACAAACCCTTGCCACTATATGTCTAGGCTATGAATTCTTACAAGCAGGATGGGGAAATTAAGGAGAAAGATGACGTCTTGTGTTTGTTTATGGGACAATCTGCGGATTAAACTTTTGTTTAGGTTCCTATCAACAGTGTGTGCAGGAAATAATGAGTTCATCGGGTCTGACCTTTATTTCATCTCCATAGAAGTGGGTCATGGTTGAGTCTGCTACCACCAGGGTCTCTATGAACCGTGGCGCGGAAACAAAGCGTCTCCGGCGAGGTTCCCTCTGTGCGTCACTGTCGCCGTGCGTAAAACTTTCCCTATTGTGCTTCTCCGCTCGACTCTCAGCCGCCGCGTGTTCAAACAGGAGGGGAACACCGTGGTTTTTTCTGAATGTCCTCCTCTTGATGACATGCAGCTGCTCGGCAGAGTCTGGCCCCAAGCCGCCGCGACGTTTGGGCTCAATTAAATACTCTTTCCCCTCCGTTATGAAGGAGCCAAATATGCCCGAGCACAAACTGACAGCCACAACCGAGCTTTGATCGTGATCTACATTCCCCGAGTAAAAGCAGCTCCTAAGCTGTCCTTCATTCTCCTCTGTCTGGTTCATACATTTCTGGAGATCAGCGACAAGTTGGGCACCTGAAGAGCTGCGTAAAGCGCCAACATCTCTGGCTTTGATGCGCTGTATGGTGAAGGAAGGCGCGATAAAGCTGGTATCTGGAATAAGGTTTAGAGTCAACTCCTTGCCAAATGCACTGACGATAAATCTCGGCTGATCCTCGCTTCTTTTCCAAAAGCGACCGCTGATTCTTCCATTTATCCGAACAGGTACAATATCCTCAGATTCAAATGGAGTGGAAAGTGCTGCGTTCATTACGCACAGGAGTAAAACGATCAAACACACAGTGGAACACATCTTCTGCAATGGAAATTGCGCTCAAGAGTAGTAACAATAAAGATTTTATTACAATATATGTCCTTTATCTCTGGTAATGGCGCGTCTTCTCTAATCGAATAGTTATTTCCTTAAATCAGAGATCTGTTCAAATGAAAGTGATTTTCCAGCGCTGTAAAGGCAGTCTTGGTCAAAGTTATGTCTGGTATTTAACTTCAGTTTGTCTGAATTGTCGTTTCTCATACCCTAACCAAGCTAAGTCTTGTACCACTCGCCAGCACCGCTGCAGTCTGGACATATCGGGGGTATTTATACTTTCTGCTCTTCCCTGGACATGAGGGGGTTTATTTTTGATATCCTCCGTTGCTGGAAATTCTCCTCCCACCCGCACTTTATGAGATACTCGCGGATAAAACGGATCCAATGAGAATAGGCCGACACTCCCCCCTTCTGAAATAGCTTGACAACCGTGCTCCTATTATTAACCCAGCGTGCTATATGGTAGCGGCAGGACATATATACTACACATAGCTGGAAGTCCGCTACTCGAGTTATTTCGGAGCAGTGTGTGAGAGGCAGGCCCCCACAGAGCCCGGAGCCCCCCATAGGCCGATCTGCTTTATCCCTGCACAAAGACCACCGCTGGACAGAGAACGGCTGTGTGTGCTTGGAGCTGACTGTCACCTTGAACACTATGAAATGTTTAATCACATTAGTAAATCTATAGGAAGAAGAATGTTATCATTTAATTGTGCGGTTTTGCACCATATATATTTAGCAGATAAACTTTCTTAATAATTCTGAATATTAAGATCAAGCAAACAGAGGTTCAATGAAAAAGGAGCAACGACTCAAATAAACCTGTTTAAACAAACCAGTATGTCAAATTTTAAAATTATATTTTTATTCATGATTATTTCTTTCCAGCACTATGACGGCTGCTAATTGGATCATTTTATTGATGCTGCTATAGGGGCTACAGGGCTTTTCTAAAAGGCTTTTGCTGTATTCCAAGACTAAACACATGTTCCGCCACGCAACATGTAAATCACTTCATTAACACTGTGTGCCAGGAGAATGCCAAAAGTAATCATGGAGGTGCAGTTTAACACATTTATCGTCAGGTGGCGCCAGAGTACAACACATTTGTTCAGGTGCTTAGACGCACTGACGCTCCAGTTAACTTCAAGTGCAAACAGGTGTCGTTCTTTGCCTGCATTTCGCTTTGCATGGGTCTTTAAACTTTTCTTATGAATGATGATATGCAGAAAACTAAATGCGTTCATGTGAACGTAGCCCTAATTCTTCTCATGTATGTTGGTGTTTTCTGTATTAATTTAACTCATTTAATGTGTTTAAAAAAATAACCATATGCAGAAGGGAATGACAATGGTGATTGTCGGAGACATTATGGATAATTATGTTACACCGTCAGGTTTGCGGTTAGAGAAGGTTATGGTGCTGGCGCATTAGTTTCAAATGAATGTCAAAAACCTCTAAATGAAACCCTGGTCTGTGTGTTTGCTCCCTGTCTGTCCGCCTTGCAGTGAGTCTGGGCGGTGGGAGGGGGGATGATGCTCTAGCTCCTGTCACACATGCTGTACAGCAACAATAATATTTGGAGAGTTACAAGTGGCTGCGGTCTGCATCACAAACCGAGACGCATGACCAATGAGCTCTCTCTTGCGAACGTACCCAGATTTCAGTTAACAGTGATAATTGGTGTATATGCACGACTTTAAAGCTCAGCAGCTCAGATAAGTTGGTGACCAGAGTGGAAACGGTGCAAGATGGGCAAACAAGCTGGAAGGCAGTGCGGGTGCTTAGTTTTCTGAGGACAAAAGCGGCGCTCCGTGCCATTGCGCACAACTTCTTTATTGCATGCAAACGCACCAAAGCCGAATTACTGAGTAGAATTTCCTGAGCAGGAGCAAATATGGCTATGCTTAGTTCTTTGATTATTTTCACAAAGTTTCTACTTTATTTGAAACTAACATATTGCATGGAGATAGATTTCTGCATACCTGTCCGTGTGGATCATCAAAAGCATGAAAAGCATCTTCACCGGCGCGCGGAGCAGATGACTGAAAGACTGATAGTTTTTAGACTAAGTGCATTCAAACAGGAACTTTACCTCCACCTTACGCCGGATTCCAGTTTTCTTGAACCGGGCAGCTTGACGCCTGAAAGCGGCTCCTCAGCATCCAACGCCTCTGCAACAGCTGACTTACGGGAATGCTTCTACTCCGGGGATGTCAACGCCGAACCGGACTCCTACGCCGCGCTCAGTCTGTGTAAAGGTCTCCATGGGAGTTTTTCCTATAACGGCATGGAGTATTTCATCAGCCAGACCAGAACTGAAGACGCAGCAGCTGCGTCTGGAAATGGAAACTCTTTCGACAGGACGCATGTCATCCGCCGCCGGAGACGCGCTACGCACTCAGGCGGCAACTTCACCAGCAGGTGTGGAGTTGCACCTGACACCAACTTCAACATTTCCCTGGAGAAATACAAGCACATCAGTGAACTGGCGATTGATGGCTTTACTGAAACTGTGTTGAAAACCTTGGGAGGTCCAAGAGGTTTGCCTCCATCCCCAGGTTTGTGGAGGTGCTGGTGGTGGCAGATGAATCTATGGCTACATTTCACGGGGATGACCTAAAGCATTACCTCCTGACCCTGATGTCAGTAGCAGCCAGGCTTTACAAGCACCCCAGCATTCTCAACTCCATAAACATAGTGGTGGTGGGTTTCATGGTCATAAATGAAGCTGACAAGGGACCCAAGGTTTCCAGTAATGCAGCCCTGACTCTGCGCAACTTCTGCTCCTGGCAGAAGAAGTTGAATAAACACAGCGACAAGCACCCAGAATACTGGGATACTGCCATACTGTTCACCAAACAGGTAAGCAGGGAAGGAGTGAGCTGCACCAAACCCAGCAGTAATGCATCACATTGGTGGTGTAAGGATTGTAATGCTGCACTCAAACACAACTTGTGCATGGGTGAATTATGAGACAAAAATGGGCCCCTGGGCATGTAAAAGACTGTAAGAGGCACACTTTCAGTCTTTTTTTGCAGGTGAGTCAGAACTCCCATACTCTCAGAGACACAAAACTACTCAGTGAAGTTAATTTTATTAACTTAGCAACAATAAATATTAACTGTCACTTCACACAGGCCTGTGCCCTGTGTACCCATTCAGTTATCCATCTATTAACTTGTGTGTTGGTGCAGCCTGTCAACTGCACAGCCCTGCTAGTCCCATTTCTTCTAGTGCAATGAGTCACTGGAAAAGAGCAACTGAGCCAAATCTTTCCATGGAAGACCTCACCTCTGTCAGCTTCTACAAAATAAGAACCGGGTCACTATCTGCCTATAAAGGCACTTTCATGATGATCAGACCATTTTTTAAGAATCCAATTTGAATCCAAATTCCTTCTTCATTCATTCAAGATGATGTAAATTGACACTATCTAAAGCATTCAGCTGGTCACAGCTGTCAGATAATCCCATGTGGCCACCAGAGCTGCCACCATTGCCTAGTAAATCTTTCTCCACAGTCAATAACTTCTCTCTGTCTCTCCCGCTCTGATGCCTGGTTGTTGGTGCCTGCTTTCCATTAGGTCCAGTTTTGCTCTGGCTGGTCATCTGAAACATGTCCTCTCTCCTTCACTCCATAGCAACATACAAAAACACTTCAAGGACAAAACGACTTAAAAGTCACCCCAAAACTGGGGAAAGATCCCTTATTTACCGAGGGGCAATTATATGTAGGAAAGTCCAGGTCCGGTGTTGTTGTCCTTGTATGGCACAATGAGTGCAGCTGCTGAGATGGAAAAAGTCTTGTAATAGGTTACGGAGAGCAAGTGGGGTGGAATACACATGGCTGGCAGAGGGTGCTTCTGGCATCACTGGGCCTCGCTGTAACACTGGGTTAACAAGTTCATCCTCCACTTTGGTGTTTACTCTGAACGCTACAAAAGCACAGGGAAGTCATTCTGATATAACATAATAACATAAGTTCTGCCCAGAAATATTGAATCAGAGACAAAATAAGTTTTAGTCACAAAAGACTGTCCAGTAAGTCTTAGGACAGAGGCACCTATATCTTCCTGATAACCAATGAGTCACAGCCACTTTCATTAATAATTAACTGTTCCAGTGGGAAAAGGCTTATTACTTTTCCTGTAGTGTTAAATAACAAGCGACTGCAGTCGCGCTAGCAGCTTGTGCGGCTGTGCATGTACAAACACTTACTGTAGGCCCAGTGGTGCTTTGAGCTAAATGCCTACATGCTAACCTGCTCGAAATGATGATGTTGTTGATGTCAAGCAGGTATAATGTTAACCATGCTCAAAGGGCGCCTGGGTAGCTCACCTGGTAGCGTGCACCCATATAAGCTTATTTTAGCATGCTAGCATTAGCTAATTAGCACAGGGTGACCAGATTTCCGGTAGCTGAAACCGGGACACTTTGCGCGTGACCGTAGTGCTTGTGCACGCGCACACTATTTTTAACATGAACATGTGCCATCCCAGGTCAGACATAGACAAAGACAGTAACTTCATTAGTTTGATCATAGGCTCCTCATTCTAAAAAAGATTTTTTGAAGTGTTATTTATTCCAATAATTGAAAAATTTGAGCATTAAACACTTCATTTCCTGCATTCTGGTGAATTTGTATGCACATATTTCTATCTTTTTCTGAATCAATGTATGCTGCAAATATCTTTATGTAAAGACAAACATAGATTACAATCCAAATATAAATACATAATGGAATATATTGAAGTAAGGCTCTCAGGCATTCTGTATTGCTTTCAACTATTTATTCTCCTTTGGATGGACTTTTCTAATTAGCCTATATCTGAGTCAGCACATATGTAGCCTAGGCATCATTTGGCCTACTCCTCCCTCCTGTTTTGCTCTTTTGTTGTTAATGTATACCCCTGGACTGTAATATTTCAGATATGTTTGAGCAATGTCCAAAACTTTGTGCACATTCAAAATACAATATATCTGTGTTCTCTGTGATTTGGATGTCATGATTTTGAGAAAAATAAAGTTATAATAGGCTATTACAAGAATAAAGTCACTATATTTCAGAAAATAATCTATCGGCTACCTGCACCATTAGTCTGCTGTGCATACGTGATTGCTCTGCTGATAAGGTAGAATAGACCTTCTACCAGACACAGAGCCCCGTTTGGGTGTCTGAAGGAGACAAAGAGTTTAGCTAGGGAAGTGGCTGTACCATAGGGCTGTACACCGCTTTACATTGGAGGTGGAAAACCGGATCTACTGCAGAAATACACAGAGCACAAACGCAACACATCTGCCGCAGCATGTCAACAGCTGAACGCGTCCGTTATAACCTGAAGCTGCGCTGTAAACAGGTCTGCTTCAGAGCTCTGTGTGTCTGAGTCTGAACCATAGACTGTAAACATCACATCACAGGAACTTCAAACTAAATCAGTAGTGTTGCGCTCCTAAACTTTGTGTTAATGGCATCAATGTATTAGACTGATTTGGCTATGACTCCTCCGAAAACTTCACCCGGCTTTCACCAGGCTTTCACAGCTTTCCTCACAGAGAGACGGTTGCTAGGTGATAGCAACAAATACAGCATGATCGGACCCCGCATGTAGCTGCCCGTTCTATTCGCCTCGGAAAAATAAACTGGACAAATTTACAATCGGGGATAAATTCAAAACATTCGGGGCTGAAGACCCGGCAAAATCGGCTCACGCTGCTCCTGGTGTAAACCGGGACATTTTAGCGTCCCGACAGGCTTTTTTCGGGACTCGGGACATTAACTTCAAAATCGGGACTGTCCCGGTCATATCGGGACTGTCCCGGTCAAACCGGGAGGTTTAAAGGTAAAATCAGGGGATCAACAAAGTCATTAGGATTCATCCTCTGGGGATCATGAATGTCTGTAACAATAAAAAGAACGGCTTTCACCGCAGTTGAGAACAACCAGATTGTTCGCGAACGTAACATCACTACAGCCAGATACAGCCAGATATAGCCAATTAGCAGAAATGGAGGTACAACATAGAGAAAATAAGAGATAGTGAGAGATTAAGTGGTACACTGGTAAAGATAAGACTATCGTGGAGTTGTTGTCATGGTTTTTCTCACCCTGGGCTGTGTGCCGCAGGTGGAACTCATCTTGTCCTCCCAAACTCTCTTCTTACCTCTTTAACTAAACATCAAGAGGAAATGTGTGATGGGCTATCTGCCCTGATCCTCTGTTTCAACATATTCAAAAGTCAGAACAGAGAAACAATAAACAAACCCATGTGTTTTGTATTAGTGCTCTTCATGGTCTGTTCATTCTGTAGCTCAAGGCACAGCCACAAAAACATCTTTGGAACATGGCTGAAGTTCAATGTGATTTGCCAAGATTTTTATGAGAATGAAATGAAAGGCGTTTTACAATTAACACTTACGTCTCTTGTACCTCCATTTCTGCTAAAGGATCTTTGCGGGGCCACAACCTGTGATACACTGGGTATGGCTGACGTTGGAACCATGTGTGACCCGAAGAGGAGCTGCTCTGTCATTGAAGATGATGGCTTGCCCTCTGCTTTCACAGCTGCCCACGAACTTGGTAAGAATGTTGTTTGTATTTGCTGTGAGAAACATTCATCATCAGGGATTGCACACTCACATTATGCATTTTAGATTTATGCTAATGCGCGTTTGGCCTCAAGAGTGAGATATGCTCAAGGCAAGAGTTTCATATAACCTAAGCCTTAAATGTCAAAGGAATTTTGCAGTCAGGTTTAAGACGTGCATAATCAGTGTAGAAACTGGCCTGGCCAGAGGGCTTTGCCACTTTCATGATGATCTATATGGCTGTGGTTTTCAGTCCTAGTCCCAGAGCACTGCTGGGTTTCAATCATAGCAGTGATTTAATTGCATTTACCTGATGTTGTGTTTGTAAATCAGTCCCTCATTAGATTGGCACAATCAAAACCAGCAGGTCTCTGGGCCAAGGTTGAGATCAATGCATGTTCGACATTACAGCTGCACAGTATAACTTTGCACACTGGCAGCTGCAAATTGAAAGTGAGAGATAGCAGAAAAATCTGAAGTTCAGTCACCCTAGAATTATTTCACATAACATTATACTAACAAATGTACACTTATCTTTAACATTCCAGCTTGTCTGGGATGCTTTTGTGAAAAGAAGAATGTAAGCATGAAAAAGGATGAATGAAGCAAAGGAAATAACACTGGCAATCCCAGTTTTCTCTGGACAGAGCCCTCACTCATTGCTCTTTAGGAGATTCTGCATTTCAGGCGAAAATGTCAAATCCACTGTAAGTGTGTGGAATGAGCGTTAATTGTGTTTGAGCATAAACTCATACACTCACATATACGATCTTGCTGCGTTGCCGTGGAAATGGCATTGGAATAGTTAAACCTTTTGGGAAATACTTATTTGCTTTTTTTTTTCCGAAAATGAGATGAGAAGATTGATACCAATCTCATGTTAGTGCATTTACAGAGCAAGACAAGAGTCAGGGCATGGTTTGCCTAGCTTAGCATAAGGACTGTAATAAAGGAATACACTAATTTGCACGTTTTTGCTAAACCTGTGCAGAAAGCAAAATGTCACATGCTGTAAATATTTCCTGGCATTCAACAGCTACATATTGTAACTGTGCGCAGCTTCCCAAAGTCTTGTAGTCACAGTGAGGTTGCCAGGTTTGGTTTCTTTGTGTTAGAGACACCAAATGTATCTCACAACCTATGCCATAGCCAGAGATGTTACACTAAAGTAGCCTACTGGTCAGTTTTTTTGTGAAGAAATAACTGTCCAAAATTGTCACTTTACTTACTGACTATATTTTCATGTACAGGTTAAATAGCAAGATACACTGTAAAAAAATGAATAGGCATATGTTTACACTTTGGAGCCAGGCTAGCCGTATACAGTCGTTTTCAGTGTTTGTACAAGCTAAACTAACCACATCCTTGCACCAGCTTCCTACTTAACCCACATATTTTAGATTAATATGAATATAAAAATGCTGAATTCATGGTAAGTGTGCGCTATTGTTTCCCAGCTAGGCCACAGAGAAGTTATTTTGTGAACCAGAATGCCTGAATTCTGACTTTATACTGAAGTTTTGATTTATCACTTCCTATGGATGGTGAAGTGTCCAGTGTCGTTTTGACAAATAGGGTTACCACGATGCAATTTCTTTATATTTATCTGTGATTTAGGCTGATATTATGTATGTAATCTCATTTTTGCAGCTTTAAATTACCTGTCAAAGATGAACATAAAAAAGGAGCACTGCTAATCCTGCTTTTTCGATGACATTTAATGGGTGATTTATGAACTGCATGTACTTTAGTTTGACAAACTCCTAAAACTGTCTAGTCAAGGCAAATCCTATGAATAATACAAATTACATATTTTCACATTTTCAATAATCAGTGGTTGAGAATGTAAAATAAGCAAGACTCATGGCTGAAACCAGATGCACAAGTAACTCCCGAGGCCCCAAGAGAGGCATTGGTTTACACTTGTCCTCATTACACAATTTCCCCTCAAAATGGTCCTGTCTCATGATTGAATACGTGGAAACACATCTATGTTTTGTTTTTTTGGAATGTACTGCATGTCCATATTTAGGGAATTAAATGATTTCCTTGGGAACTAAATTCCCTTGTCAGGCCTGGTTTAGAACATGGACGTACATGTAAGCCACGCTCTATATTCCCATGCTTAACTGCATTCCTGTCTGCTATGACATCAGCTTTCAAATTAGTCCAAGTTTAGTTTGCTTTGCCTTATACATACATGTGTGCTGTGATGTCTGGAAAAAAGTTTCTCTTTTTTGGCAATATTTTCATCACCACAGATACAGAATATGCTCAGTAACTCTTACTAACTGCTTATTGTGTTTTAAAACATTGGAACTATTTAACTCTAACAAAGGCATAACCTTCTGTCCCTCTTCCCACCCTACCCTCATCCCTCAGGCCACGTCTTCAACATGCCCCACGACAATGTGAAGGCGTGTGAGGAGGTATTTGGGAAACTAAAGGACAACCACATGATGTCTCCCACACTGATTCAGATCGACAGGAGCAGGCCCTGGTCTGTGTGCAGCGCAGCCATCATTACTGAGTTCCTGGACAGAGGTCATGGTTAGTAAACATTTCCTGTATATGTCTCTGGACTCAGATAGACCACTAATTCTGGCCAGGCTTCATGCTTTCAGCTGGTTGTAATCTAATTGCGCCCACAATAACAGACCTTGGCTCTAGTTCGTCATGGTTACATTTGTAATTTCAATATCAGTTTCAACTTTCAACAAAAGAAATACTCATATTATTTTTTGTTAAAATACTGTATCTATTTGGATAAAATAGGTTTTTTTTCTTTGTTAAGCGAGTGTTTACTCTTCTGTTTTTAGACTATGTCTAAGTTGACGAGGGAATCAATCAACAATAACGACTTACTTGAATAAAAAAAAAAGTGTAATGCGAAAGTGATCACTTGTAGTGATGAACCCAAAGAGAAGTATCACCAGACTCTGATGTTTCCCTCAGCTCTGCAAAGCGTTTTAGCTTCTTTCAGCTCATTGTTTTGGTTTTCTGGCCCACAACTTTAATGTTTTGGTTCAGTCACAGCACTCTCGACAACTTTGTTTCTTGCCACAACAGTCGGCTGATTTTGCTAAAAAAAAAAAAAGGTTTGATACACTTACTGTACGAAACAGGAAAGCGACAAATTTAGTGATTAGCTGGCAAACGTAGAAAATGTAGCAGATTTCCTTCCTGTGAGTTGATTAGGTGCAATACAGAAGGTTGATGGAAACCTGAATGAATGCAGCTTTAAGAAAACTTTTGGTTGGTGGACACCTGTAGTTGTCATGTCATCATGTCATAAATGACAAGTTAATGGTGAAATGATACTAAATGCTAAATTACCTTACATGGGATCAGAATTCTGGATCCTTGAGTAGAAATCCTGTTTTAACAACAAGCTTAAAGTGATGCAGCACCCAGCTGAGTCCTCATCGCTTTAAGCAAGGCTTTGGGAAGTTAAGTGTTTAAGGATGACAAACTAACAGAGTTCCTTATGTTATATGCTAATCATAGCTCAAAAATGGTAGAAAAATGCTCTTTATGTAATATCTGAGGACATTTTGTTATATTTTGATGTTGTCACATCCAGATATAAAGTATCTACTACAGTGGTGGATAAGAGCAAGTAGGCTAAATGTCAGATGTTTATGCCAGTAGAACTAGCACATACTAGATCCTCACTTGCCTCAATAGACTACAATGTATCCACAAGAAATGCAGAAATGTGAAACACTTCATGGCAGAATTACACTTGAAACAAGAGTGCAATAAACATTACCCAGTAAAAAAACTGTGTATCCGAGGAAGTATCTTTCCTTGATATTTTATTTTATATGCCGATGATGACATAAATTATCCACTTTTAGTATCCACATTCAATATACCATTCACAAGTTCAATAATATATTGTCCGGCTTTTTCTCCTCGGTAGCTCCCTTCTGCCAAGTCTTTTTCGGTCTGTGTGTAAACTCCCGTAAGTGCCTGGGAGTGTAATAGACAGAATTAGCACACCAATGTATTATCTCCCTGCAACCAGCCCACTTACTGTAACAAGCAAATGAGCCTTTACCAAGTTCAACATTCCAAAGCTAACACTACTGTCTTTTCTTCATGAGCCAATCTTAACATTATCTGGTACCTGCACTGTCTCATATATAAAGCTTGCAGTCTGCATTTGTAAGGACTGAAGACACAGTTATTGGACATAACCGTACCAACATTTTTAAGCTCTTTCATGAACATTATTTGAATGCTTTAATCCAGTGGTTCTCAACCGGTGAGGCCCGCCACCCTGGGGGGGCGCGGACACTCTCCCGGGGGGGCGCGAGTAGGCTACAGGATGGGAAAAAAAAAAAAAAAGAATTCAGAAAAAGAATTTCCCCGATGTTGAAATGCAAGTGGTTGGACTGTAACACACAAACAAATCATCCTCCTGGCGACTTTTTTTGTCAAAAACTAATCTAGCGACTTTTACTGGTGTTATTGGAGACTTTTGTGGTGTTTGGAGACTCGAAAGCACGTATCACTCAACGAGCAGCGGGTGTTGCCGTGAGCCCCCCCCGTCCAAAAGCACTCACAGGCGGTCAGTCTCTCAGTAGCCTCGCGCACCAGTCCCAGCCTGCAGTCGGACCAGAGAGGGGACACACACCTCTCCTCATATAAACTCAGATTTTGCTCCTTGCAGACAGAGTGGACGCCTTCACACAAAAACTTGACCTATGGCATGGCCGCATCAGTCGAGGGAACTGCGACATGTTCCCCAGCCTTACAGACATTATTTTATTTATTTCAATCAGCTGTCAGCAATGAGAGAACAGCCACTGACCAAGCGGGAGTGAGAACGGGTCAAATTAATTTCCTTGTTTCTGTTATGAAGACGATCGTGTGTGTGACTCAAACATCTCACATTTACCAACAAAATGTACAGCGAAAGATCGCGCAAAACATTTCAGACTCTACTGCCAACGTGTATACATTTTAACGTCAATGTAACGATTTTTCATTATATAGTCACTGAAGCGGCTGCTGTTTCAGTACTGTCTGCTCTCTGCAGCGGGCGGGGCTGCTGCTCCATTTCCCCCGCGACTGACGCGCGCACGCACACACGCACACACACACACACACACACACACAATCACACACGGTGGATGCAGGAAAAAACGCAGATGACCTAAATTGAGGACAGCTATGGTCGTTATTGTAAGTGCAATGATAAGTTAAAGTCCAATAAGTACTTTATCAAACGAATGCTGTGTGTGTGTGTGTGTGTGTGTGTGTGTGTGTGTGTGTGTGTGTGTGTGTGTGTGTGTGTGTGTGTGTGTGTGGCCAGGATAGGACATTAACTAACAATGTGATCAATAAGCCACTGACAGTGACAGATATGTTCATATTTGATTCATTCAATAAATTATTATTTTTTGTCTTAAATCCACCAGCCATTTTCCTATTATACCAACATTTGCAGCATCCTGAGCCTGTTAAGGTTCCCTAGGAAATCTCAGCCCAGAGTAATTAATTAATAGTACTAATTATAAAGAACTATAAAAAAAAAAATTGCAACTTTTTTTTTGCACCTTTCACTGTCTTCTGCAACTTCATTGCAACACACATACAAAAGACACCACAACTTTTATCGCAATTTTTAACAAAAGCTCCCGTGAAATCAGGCATTTTGGGCCGCAACAATCTCAAAAAAAGGCTGTGAAATCCTGGAGGGACTGCCCTTGTGTGTTTTTTCATGTGTTATGGTCAACATTCACCAGTGTTTTTTTGTTGTTGTGGTGCGCGTAGGCTACTCCTGATTTTGTCAGTCATCCCATCTCTTATATGCTGTGTCTCTATGATCCTATCCTGTCCTATTCATGGTAGCCTACTCGTGGACATTGCGCCGTCATCACGTGCTGTAGTAGGGGGGGGGCCCGCCTTGATAATCCTGCATAGGGGCCCGGTGTTGGCTAGTTACGCCACTGACCTCCTGCCCTCTTTCGTCATTCTGAGCAGCATTGATGCATGGATACTCTCAACTCTGTGACGTCAACTTGAAGATTCTCCTCCCTTTTGCGTCGGCATATTTGTGTGAGACAGGATTCTCAGAAATGACTGCAATCAAAACGAAATACCGCAATCGTGCACAAATCGAGGATGATTTGAGGCTACGTTTATCAGACATTTCGCCAAGAAATTGGAGGGGGGGGCCCAACTGCAATGGACCAGCTTTGGGGGGGCCCAGCTTGCAAAAGGTTGAGAACCCCTGCTTTAATCCATAGTTTTATAGCCCTTTGTACAACATAGTCATTGCCTCACATGAATTTACCAGAGCACTCTTGCAATGCATAACAGTTTTAAACAGCATCCTTCTTTCTCAGTGACATTTAATACGAGAAAGATGATAGATACAGTACATAGGTTCCTCTTACTTAAAGATGACCAAAGTTTGTTTTACTCTTATAGTTGATTGATATATTGTTCTCAGTTTCATGGACTGATGAATCACAGTTTCTATTAATTCTGACTTCACTAACAAGGATCCTACGCAAGTGTAGAAATATTTGGTTAACCACAAATGTAGCAAATAAAAAGTACTATTTTCACCACATCAGTCAAATTATCACGAAAATGCCATGGTAAAGATTTCATTGTTTTAATTAGATTTTTGTCCCTAAAGCTTCATTAGTAGATTTATTGGCCATTAAAAACACTGACATATTAACACCTCAATAGGTTGATATGGCGAATGTGTTAGCAAACAGTTGCCTGGACAGAGTAACGGCAGCATTCATGTTCCTGTCCACCATAAACATACATCTGATATTCACTTTTCCTTTAGCTGCTCTATGTTTTGGTCTCCATCATCTCCTTGTCGCTAACTTTGTCTGTCTGCTGTTTGGTGCTGGTGGGTAGTGTTAAATGGCTTTATTAGCTTTTGCACAGAAAACAGCTGCCTGCAACAGTAAAGTTGCGAGCCTTAAAGTGTTCATATTATGCTTTTTGGCTTTTTCCCTTTCCTTTATTGTGTTATATATCTTTTTTGTGCACGTTATAGGTTTACAAAGTGAAAAAGCCCAAAGTCCACCCCAAAGGGACTTACTATCTCCAACAGAAAACACTGTTCACAAACTGCTCCAAACAGCTCTATTGTAGTCCAGCCTTTACTTCAGAGACAAACGTGGTCACTTTGTAACACACGTTATAATACTCACCTAGCTGCTAGCATGGCACGCCCTCATACTCTGCTTCTGACTGGCTTGTAGTCCTTACCTAGGAACTACACATGTGCGACTCCAAACAAAGATGGAATAGAAGTGAGATACCTCACTCTGTAGCTAAAACAGAGAGCTCAACAGGGTGAAAAGAGGAGCTGCAGCAATGTGCAGTACAACAAAAATATGGTGTTTTTTGAAAATTAAACCATGTAAACCAATTCTGATATAACATCTAAATACAATTATGAACCTGAAAATGAGCATAATATGAGCTCTTTAAAACCAAAACAATGAGCTGAAAGATGAACTCCGTCAAGCTGAGTGAAACTGCAGAGTTGATGAGGAATCTCTGTGGGTTTGTCAAACAACATCTTAGATACTACACTTAGTAATTTCCCCCATAGTAAATACAAAAATATCAATTAGTGGAGTTTTAAGTTTTCTGTGTTTAAAGTAGGAATGCACCAAATCCAGATTTCTGGGGTTCGGCCAAATACCAAATCCACTGGCTAATCCTCAGTCCATTAACACAGTAAACACATTAATGAAGTAAACAAATGGTTAACACAAGTATTTATCTGTGACTGTGCTTCCTTTGCTGTACCTGAAGTTGCTGCATTCTCAGCTCATATTCTCATATTCTTTCGGATGTTTCATACGCAAATGTTTTAACAGCGGCGATGTTGTGTATTGTTTAGGGTCCTTGCCACCACGAGACAAATTGGCATTGCAAATTGAACATGATTGACAATGACTTGAATCGCCTTCTTTTGACTGAAAGTACTGCAAAACAACACTTTTTCTGCTCACGAGTTCCATTTTCATATTCTCACAGCCTACTGCATTGAACGATTTACTTACGTAAACACCTTCCCGTAATCAATGGCGGCGTCATGACGTTGACCAGTGTTGCGTGCGTAGCGTGCGTAGTGTGCGTAGGGTTCGGTTCGGTGGAAACAAATTCTAAGGTTCGGCAGAAACCGAACCCCGTCAAAAAGCCCAATATTCAGCCGAATCCGAAGCCGAATCCTGGATTCGGTGCATCCCTAGTTTAAAGTGAATGTTTGTGAGTGAATGCAGTTGCGGTCTGATTGTTTGCAATGTTGTTTGTTTGTTTCTATAGGAGACTGTCTGTTGGACCAACCTCAAAGGCAGCTGTCTCTCTCAGACAACCTGCCTGGTTCCAGCTACAGCCTGCACCGCCAGTGTGAGCTTGCTTTCGGCCCCGGCTCCAAGCCCTGCCCGTACATGCAGCCCTGCTCCAAGCTGTGGTGCACCGGGAAGGCCCGCGGCCAGTTGGTCTGTCAAACCCGACACTTCCCCTGGGCGGACGGCACCAACTGTGGCAACAGCAAGGTCTGCTACCGAGGAGCCTGCACTGATAAGAACAACACCATGCACATCAAGGTGAGAGAGTGCGGAAAGAAAACCCTGTCCTGCTTGGTCTTTTTTATTACATGTTGATGTACCATTGTGTTTTTCTTTTGTCCCAGGTGGATGGCCGGTGGGGGAAGTGGGGAGCATTTGGAGACTGTTCCCGAAGTTGTGATGGAGGAGTTCAGCTGGCAAAGAGGGAGTGTGACAACCCTCTTCCTGAGAATGGAGGCAAATACTGCTATGGCCTTCGCATCAAATATCGCTCCTGTAACTTCAACCCTTGTCCTGAAACAGGTACACTAGTCTCTGTTTGAGTATTTTTACACAGGAAGACGCACATTTTGTAACCAGCCCATGGAGTTACCATTAGCTTAATTAGCTTGCTAGCTACAGCTGATAAAATCTGGCTAGAAATTAGAAATTGCTGTTGTCTACCTCTGTCTAAGTTCAAGGACCCATTGTTGACTAAGAATTTCAAGTAGCAAATCTGCCACCATTATCATCATAAAATGCACAGAAGTCAATTGCAAAACTGTTATCACATTCTATAAAGTCAAGAGTGTTGCAGTAGTTGTCAACTAATCTGACGTTCTTTTTACATCTCCAGGTAAGAGTTTCCGTGAGGAGCAGTGCGAGGCGTTTAATGGCTTAAACCTGAACACCAACAGACTAGGTTCCTCTGTGGTTTGGGTTCCTAAATATTCGGGCATCTCTCCCAAAGACAAATGCAAGCTTATCTGCCGCGCCAACGGGACTGGGTACTTCTATGTCCTCGCTCCCAAGGTATGTAGCTTTTAGGATTTGGTACGTTCAATGTTTGATTGTAACAACACCATCCAATTGTATCTTCTTTAATTAACTCTTTTTCTAATCACGAAATAATGGAATTAGTACAAGACAATACAATATATTTACTAGACAATCCTCTGTTAATAAAGTAGAGAAACTACAACTAGCCAAATTACATATTGATTGCTTTCGCTGGAGGCTGATTTGAGCCTAATAATTGCTAGCTGTTGTTTTAGCCTGTAGACAGTACATGCTATGAATAAAACCAAAGTCCTGCCGTCCTCTGATCTGTCTAAAACGCTAAGACGTGACTTTGGGGAATTCTGTCAATATTCTGAGATAAATGGGTATCAACTCTTGTAATTGCTAATGTAATCTGAACTCTGTGTCATTGAACACCTCATCATGCATCAAAACCTCATGGGAGGTGTAGTTGAAACATTTAGATAGAAATATTTAGCAGCTCTCTGTTCACAAAGGTTTGGTGTGTAACTGCTCGGTATGATTTGGCCTTTATTCAACATGCAAGAAGTAAATTCTATCCAAAGCAAAGCAGTGAGAGGTGATGTGTTGGTGGCAGTAGAGAGAGCAGCGTTGAGGAAGAGAAACATACAGGGACAGTATCACTTCACAGCTGTGGCTTGTCAGCAACTATGTATGCAACCAGAAAAGAAAAAAGCTTGTAACAGCAATACAGGCCAACATATCGTTTACGCTAAAGGACACAGTACACTCGCTCTGGAGCTACTTTGCGACTTTTTATTTATGTAGCTCTTTGGTTCATTATGTTTGTTTAGAAAGAAGAATAAAGTATGTAATTATGGAAGTCCATATATGTGGCGACACTTTCTGTCTTGCTCTTTCTTTCCCTCTGTTGTTCCTGCTTACATACAGTATTATCCACTTTAAGATCAGCTTGATGTAATGTCTCAAACCCTGCAGGTTGTGGATGGGACGCCCTGCTCTCCTGACACCTCAGCTGTATGTGTTCAAGGAAAATGCATCAAGGCAGGCTGCGATGGCAAGCTGGACTCTAACAGGAAGTTTGACAAGTGTGGTGTGTGTGGCGGCGACAACCAGGGCTGCAAGAAGGTCTCAGGATTGTTCACCAAACCTATGTAAGTAGCATATCAGCACATACTGCTGCACTACATAGTATTACATCTAAACTGCCGGGACACGTCAGAATGTCAACGTTGATATCAAGAGGTTTGCAGTGGAAATGTCTTTGGTGAAGTGTGTTACTGAAAAGGAGAAGATAACTGAGCTGTTTCAGTCTCTACTGGCATCAGAAACATCTAGGAGAAAACACAAGCAGCCCATGCTGACCAATCACAGTTCTCCCAACGTGGTATCTTTGTAGCCACTGCACCCAAAGAGCCTAAGCACATAACCACCTTGGCGTCTTAATGCAGAACTATCAATGAAACTTTAGGAATAGCCTAGAGGTGGGCATTTGACAGGATGTCCTATAAGTGTGCAGTGGTTCCCAATATATTCATGGAAATAAATCATCTGGATCTTGTGGAGTTATTCTAAACACTAAAGAGAAATGGTTTAAGGAAATTTTTGGCAGACTGTATCTGGGTCTGGAAACTGGATGATATAACAATCCAAGACATAGCCTAGCGTAGTTTAAAAACTGGAAACAGAGGAACAGAACATTGTGGTTGAATGAGCTACCACTGGAGAATCTCTTTTAAATGTATTGGTGGCTGGAGTCAACAAGATAACAAGAAAATAAGATGTGTATTTTTTTAACAGTCTTTGTGCTAAGTTAGGCTAACCATGTCCTGGCCCAGTCTCTCAACTACAAGCACAGAAATCGAATTGATGTTCTCATTTGATTCTAGATAAGAAGGCAAACAACTATTTCCCAAAAATATCACTGTGTTCCTTTAGGTGGAGACATTCATGTAGAATATCTTTCAGCCTTGACACGTGATTGTTTGCCACCAAACCTTCTTTGATTTGGCGGGAAATCGTCTTTGTTTACTTTACTAGACAAAGTGATACTGTTTAAAGACGAAGTGATAAACAATAAGATTTACCATTTGTGAGAAATTGGTCTTAATAGTCAGAACTTGCACAAAGGAGCATCTGCAAGGTAAATAGAGGCAACCAATCACCTTGACCATGGTCTCATGTTTATGTTAATTATACAAAGGTAAAAGGACTGGACAAGATGGCACCGGTGTATAGTGACACGCTGTGATCTACTCACTCTCTGGAATCCTTTACATTGATGATGTTTATGAATACATGAAGCACTTTTAAGTTTGCAAGTTACATTACATCCATCGTCTTGAAAGAATAACCATTGGCCATTCAGCATTATTAATGCTCTGCCTTGCCACACTTTCTTTCCAGTCATGGCTACAACTTTGTGGTGATGCTGCCTGTTGGAGCTTCCAACATTGACGTCCGTCAGCGTGGCTACCGAGGAATGGTCAGCGATGAAAACTACTTAGCAGTGAAGAATCGGCATGGCAAGTACCTGCTGAACGGCAACTACGTGGTGTCAGCCGTGGAGCGCGACTTGCTAGTGAAGGGCAGCTTACTGCGCTACAGCGGCACCTCCACATCCGTGGAGATTCTTCAGGCCACCAGACCCCTGCAGGAACCTCTGACTGTGGAGGTGCTCTCGGTAGGGAAGATGACTCCTCCCAGGGTGCGCTACTCCTTTTACATCGCCAAGGAGAGCAAAGAGCAGAAGACTCTGCGGAAAGAGGAGAAAAGCCACACCGCGCATAATAGTGTCTTGGCGGACAGTAATAGGGTAGAAGCTAAGACGCCGATGATGGGTAAGAGGCCGGTCAGTCATTGGGTGACAGGAAGTTGGGATTCGTGCACAGTGACTTGTGGGAATGGTCTGATGAAGAGGCTGGTGCAGTGCCAGAGCATGGAGGGGCATCCTGCAGTGGACTGTGACATTGCTGACAGGCCTGTAGCAGTGAGAGCATGTGGTGAACCATGTCCCATGTGGGATGTAGGGGCCTGGTCTCACTGCTCCAAGTCCTGTGGAAGGGGCTTTAAAAGGCGGCCAGTGCGCTGCATGACCGAGAATGGTCTAAATCTACCCAGAGACCACTGCTCTGGAAGGAGGAAGCCTCAGGAACTGGACCTCTGTAATCTGAAGGCATGTTAAAGCAGAAGAGACACAACCAAAGGACTTATTTTTGTCAGTCAAAGTGACAATTTGCCCAAATCAGCATGATAATGATTCCACGGCTGTGTTGGGTGGAAATACTCTCAAACGCAGCCTGACTGTGTCTGAAGAGGCGTCTGCTACACTGAAGAAAGCCAATGGAGACAGAGAGGGTCTGCCTCTATTGTATGAAAAGACAGATATCAGTTTAGATAAAAGAAAAGAATGAAAGCTGTCTTCTTGTAAACTGTCAAACCATCTGCCTCAGTTTTGACTTGTGGTTAGTCTACCTCTACCAGGACAGATGACACAATGCCTGAACATATACAGAGAGTAACAGAGGAGAAAGATGCAGAGACACACACATCTGCACACAAACATAATTTCTTGGTAAAGTTACCTGCGTGGGATGAAATTGCAAAAGCAGAGAAAAGTCCAGACAGAGAGACAAAGCGTGGTGAGGTATAACCTCAGCACTCACACTGTGCGTTATCACAAGCAGATATCTTACCTGTGAATTGACATCGTTCTCTTTTCACTGAAGAACTAATAAAAATGTGAAAGACAGTACTGTAACATTCATGCACCATTCAAGACCTGATTGGTCCATGCAGTTTCTGCATCTTTTTTGTAATTTGTCTTGATTTAGTGCTGTGGCTGTTGTCTGATGTAGAATAATCAAAGCCAGCAGCCAATCACACTGCCAGTCAGAGTCAGATCATAGCTTTACAAGCTTTATATCCTAACAAAATGAAAAACAGACAATATATTACACACCTGATACAATCTTCATGAATTAGATCAATATCAAAGAACTCCTGAATTTTACCAAAAAAGTAAAAATATTTTTTAGAAGAGGAAAATAAGTTTAGAGTTAAGATGTTAGCATATTATATCCAGTGAATGTAGGCTGTTTGTATGGTGCAATCATAATGCGTCTTTGTCCGTTTTGTGTAAACTAAACAGAGCAATGCTCCTGTTTGTTCTGTTGCCAAAGAATTATAACCTTTCAAAAAGCCTTAGTACTTTGAGACACATCTCTGATGGAACTTCTTTTGTCTGCTACAACATATACACACTTTTTTTTTTCTTTGAGAAAAAACTAAAACCAAAAGGGACAAATTAATTAATTATTTTGGGTTTTATGATGGCGCCCTCCTAGTTTTGCATTTATTCAACGGAATCCCCATTTCGATAGAGCCAATTAAATCTTGCATAAAGCATTAATGTCAGTGTTCAATCATGGGCATGGCAGATGGTCACACTGAGCCAGACAGCAACCTGTTCCACAACACAAGATATTCAGACTCTGATCAACAACTACATTAGCTCCAGAGCACTGCTAACGTCAGTGTGTGCAGACTAGTTAGCTAATTATCTGCTCAGCACATTAAACAGCATGTGAACGCAAAAGCCACCCTGGTCCAGTTAAATGCTGCTGTGCTCCTTACGGTTCAATACCAGTAACAACACACTGTCTGCCCATTACATGAAGACTACAGCACTACAAGTTTTTTTACTTTGTCTCTCATTCCTTATGGTGTAGTCTCGCTTTGCCAGACCTTCCTTCACAGCGCTGCGGCTTACGGTGTAACACCGGCACTCTGGCAGCTTGCCAAAGCAATGTGAGGATGTCATCTTGGGTTCTAGGAAATTGTGATGGACACTTCTTTTTTACTATTTCCTAAGACTTTATAGATCAAACGATTGAGGTTTGAAGTTTGCGCCTTCATGAAAAAAGGAGGTTGTTGTCAGTTTTGAAGAAGGTATTGATCTAGATTTCTCAAACTGTAGATGTAGCATATACCACTTCTCTACTGTGTATGTATGTTCACTAGGTTATATGCCTTACTGTAATTGATTAGATTAGCAATAATAATAATAATAATAATAGTGGTTTATTCATAGAGTCCTTTTCTAGTAAAACGCAAAGTGCTTCCCAGTTAGAAAAATATAAGACAATGACAGGACCTAAGCAGCATTTAAACAGTAAAAATCAGCAAACAAAATAATACATAGCAGTAGTAGAAAATACAAAAAGACTTAAACATACATACAATCAATGAAATAAAACATTCCTAATTACAGACATTGGCTATGCAAAAGGCATAAAGAAAGAAAATGTATTAGTGGTTTAAGACAAAGAAACAAGACATAACAATAATCTAGGCATTAATATTGTTAAATGAATACGCTGTTTTCAGGTAATGCGGTTGCCCTCCTCAAAGCTCCATGAATACAATGCATGTTGGCTTGTGGCATCGCCAAAACTTTCAGTCTTTGGTCCTGCTGCTGCATAGCAGCTTCATCACCTCTTGCCCTTAATGACATATTGCAACATGCCAGCCTATCATTATACATTATACTGCCCGAAATGTATATGGTTTGATTATTTGCTCAGGTGTTACACTCATTCTCTTTAGTGAACTGTTTCAGAAAAAGGATGTTCTTCTCTATCCATCCATCCATGGTGAAATTAAAGGAACAATCCTCCCTAAAACACAATCAAACACCTATTGTTGTATATCATGGCATTCCAGTTTGTTGTTTTGAAGGGACTGATTTTATTCCATTGGATAAATGTTGCTGCATTTTCAACACAGCTGAAAATATGCATGCTCGCAGCTGTCTTAAAAATACTTGGTAAAAGTCCAGTTTTGCTGTCACGCCCTAAGATTTGAAGTGCAAGGGCGTCTGTCTGGACCATTTGACATGTTTACAATGTTCATTAATAAAAAAGACAGAAATGTACTAAAAGAAAAGAATTCCATCATCTATGCTATTATAACTTTCAACACTTCCAATGTCAACACTCTTAATGAAACAACATGTGGAATGCATCAAATATCGCAGAATAATAGATTTGGATTTGGATTTGAAGTTGGTCCTTTAAACTGATTGACAAAATGCCAACAGGTCCTTCAACAAAAAAATGTATTACACTCTTAATTTCCAGTCGGATTTGGTTCAGAGGACCTACCATTCAAAAGATGGCACTGTACAGTTAGTTTTTCTTTCTTTCACATCATGGTAATGTTATTTTTTTTAATCAGTTGTCTTTTGTATTGTATACTATGTATACATTCATCTAGCTGTATAAAATAAAGAATGTATATATATAAGATTATAAGCCAATGCTGAATCATGATTGATGATCTGTCTGAAGCTTTAGGTTTTAAAGTATTATTCAGATTTTTACGTTAAGACAACAAGGAAATATTACTTCCCTACTGTAAGTCCATCCCACATAGTTGGATGACAGGCTGGATGGATATCTGTTGTCTCTTGAACGTCTCCCTTTGCTCCAGCAGTATCTGTTACAGCAGATTTCTGCTGTGCCATGCAGTCTTCCATCACATGAGATGAGACGGTCTTGATACCTCAGCTCTTCTCCAACTGAAGCATGACTGCAGATGAAAACATGTTCATTCATCCTCTTTGGTATTCTGCTGATTCAAGCTCCGTTGTCCTGGCTGTTCTGTAATAACACACCCAGCTTGGCCAGAGCCTGCCCAGTAAGCTTAATGCATTGTTGGACAGACGTCTCTCCGACTTGGGCACCATCACCCCGAAGATTTAACCCATATGAGGGTTTAATGGTCCTCACTAAAATCAAGTTTTTTGGACATAAGATTTGGATGGTTTGCACTGTACATATAATCACATAGATTCTTGTTGTTAAAAAAGGGTGTGTAAAACTAGCCATAACTGCTCACAATTGGAACTGCATTTTAAAATAGTCAGCGGGCCAAATATAATTAAAATTTTGAAATAACTGACAGACTTTCTTCTCAGGATTTAAGTCTCTTTCTTGACACCCTCTCTTTGCTGCACTTCAGAATGGAACACACTAGTCTCTATCCACGATGTTCCACTTCCGGGATAGCTCCGTTGCCGCCGGAAATTCTGCCAGATGTCACTATTTTCGGCCGGATGTTCAGTACCTTCTGCTTTCTTTGTGTTAGAATTTTAAACTCCGGTGGATTTATGAGGACTATAGTTACCTGCTTCTCAGATCTCTGCAGGGTAAATCCAGACAGCTAGCCAGACTATCTGTCCAATCTGAGTTTTCTCTCGCAGCACTAAAACAACTTTTGAACGTACACGTTCCACCAAAAACTTACTAACTAAAAAAAATATCACCAGCCTTATGCTTCCATGATGATGCTCTATCTTGCCTTAAATGAATACCTCACCTACAGGGATGTAGTGGAGGCTAAACGCACGTAAACGCCGTTTACGCACCTCCCAAAATTCGGCAATAGCGTTTATCCACCTCTAAATAGCGTTTATCCACCTCTAAAAAGCGTTTATCCACCTCTAAATCGCCTATAGTTCCTAAGCCATTTTAAATTAAGCTTAAATATTATTATTATGTCGTTTTAGTTTCATGCGTTTTAGAGCTTGTAAACTGATGTTTTGATGTTGTTGTTGTTAAACAGAGTCACTTGTAACTTCAATTCATCAAAACTTTTCTCCATTTTTGGATTCTCCATTTACCGTGGAGGCATGCTATAAAAAAGTTTTCTTCACAAACAAGGGACACAATTGGCGAGTAATTGATATACAATTTATCATTTTCTGGGTGGTTTTCTTTAAGTCCATGAAATATATTTATCATGTGAGTTTGTAGAAGATTGAAGTGGACACTGAGGTTTGTGAGAATGAGGCCTGGGTCTCTCCATGTTCAGCCTTGTGTCCAGCCCTGTAAATGTTCAACTAAACCAAATATCCACATGCTCTGAATTCCACGACATCTCACCTGAAAAAGCTTAAACCAGTGAGCCAGTAGACCAGATGTATTTTGCTTTTATAGATGATATCTGATGGAGAAAGTTTAGTCTATCTGTCAGTGCAGCCTGTGAGGGCAGTTTACTAAAAACACAAACACCATTTCCTAGTCATCTAAGACTTTCTTTTGAAGTTGGACTGGGATAATTATCCAAAAACACACTTTTCAGCCTGAATCACAAAGTAACAGAAAAGAGAAATCACTCTCCACTAATTGACATGTTGTACATTTGCATTAATGAAATGGTGGTGTCAGTATGTCTGCTTCTTTTGTAAATTCAAACACTACTAAAAAGCAGTGACTCATCAATGTTTGATCTTTTTCTTTTGGTGTCCCTTTGGTGTCTTCTGCTCTAAAGCAGTGCAGACAGGCTGGGTTGGTAAATATGAGCATGGATGTGTGCAATGAAGTCACATCGTATTACTCCTGGTTGTCCAGTAAAAGAACAGACCTCATGGGATTGGCTAAATGATTAGTTGGAGCATCTCTGGAGGATGTTAGTGAGATGAAGTTACATTATGGCTCACTGCGTGGACTGGTTGACCCAGCAGGGAGGGGTGTGTGGGGGGGGGGGGGATGGGGGGGTGGACCAAGCTTGAAAGGACTCGGATGGGTGCGTAGTCTCTCTTAATGCCTTAACAAGATACATTGCTTGTCATCCCAAACAACCCATATGACTGTTCCAACAACATCGCATAGCCACACACTGATTTTTCTGCAAACTCTGCAATCTCAACTAAACTTTAAAGAAAGTTCCAAGAGTTTTGACAAAGCTTGGCAAAGTAATGTGTTTATAATAATGGGTGTGGCAGGATGGAATAGATTCATGGAGCCATGATTCACTGTGACAAAGTAGGTTGAAGTGCTAGACTTACAGTGTCATCTGGACTACTTAGACAAGACTTTTTGTATGACACTATATCAATATAAATGTTTGATTTGAATGTGTCTGGAAATTAGATCAACTCGCTTGAGTCAGTCATTACAATTCTGTTCCACTGGCCTACACAGTTTCTCCACCCATTTCATCTCCTTACACCATCTTTAAAAAATTAAAGCAGCATAGACCTGCAGTGTCTTCCTGTGTTTCTCACTTTTTGAGTCTTTAGCCACTTTAATGGGCCTGGACTGTGCCTGTCGCATCCTAAATGGATCAGTGCTCTATTGAATGTGAGCTTTTATCCAGTGTATTTAGGAAATCACCCTCTTGGAGTTCATCTTAAGGAGTTTTACCTCGCAGTGGGCGGCTGCTGCAGAGAGGTGTGAAGAGAACTCTTGCCCGGAAATCACATTATCTGCTTTACACAACAACACAGCAGTTGACACGGCCTCTTGCCAAGAGCTGAGTGGATTTTGATTTACTTTTCCCCCCTCTTCTCCAACCAGAGACCTGTCCACCTATTCAGACACTGCTCACGTGGCTAATGAGCATGAAGGGTTAATGTTTCCCAGTCCATGGGAACCGCTGAGGCTTTAAGTTGGCCTTTCTTTACATTGACTGAACCGCAAAGTCAAAATGACCAGCGTTGCAGAATTAAATGCATGTGGAGGGCTGTAAACAACTGTCTGTGAAGTTCATTTGCTAAGCCATGGTCAGGGAATACATCAAGATCACCACGTGTTTAACAGAGGCTCTTTGTGGGGGAAATACACTGAATTCAAGCAATAAGTTAGCTCCTTAGTACCCGACAACAACTACATCAGTAACTTATATTACAATAAAATGTGATTCATCTTTATTATTTGTTGCCTTGTTTCATCATTGATTTTAACAATTAAATAGATTCTGTGTGGTATTCTATATTGATACACTCATATTAAACCCCTAGAAAAATAATGGAGCGTCCAAAGGCCCAATGTAACCCCTGGACAAACAGAACAGAAAGATTACTGATATTAATATCTACACTACATTTCTCTCCATCTGCTTCACACTTCCCGACCCTCAAAAGTATGCAGTTACTTAAATTGAGATGTGTAAATTGTAATCTTCAAAGGTCTCTTTGGATTTATAAGCTGATGTAGAACAACCCTTTCACGAACACAATTTTAGGCCAAACTGTCTGCTGAGGTCTTTGACAGGATCCTTATGGGTAACAAATGATTGTGTGCTTTTTCAGAAGACCTGTAGGTTAGCAACTCCCCTTGCCTTAAAGCTACTCCATTACAGGGAGTGGGAGACAGATTTTTCCATTTTGGGAATAGGAATTGTTTGACAATTGATGCTTTTAGGGGGTTGTCCTTTCATGATAATGTGTTATTCTGACAAAATGGAAGTATGTTGAACAGTGTATATGTTAAGTTACAGAGACTGTAAAAGACTGAGACAGTTGGAATGAACAAATGAACAACACATAGAGGATAGAAGAAAAAGTAACATAGCCAGCAGTGAAAACAAATACAATAGATAATTATGACCAAAATTGGAGTAAAAAACCCCAAACCACTTGAAAAGACACTATATATATATACAGTTTTAGGGAGTGAAGACTTCATCTATATGGCCCTTTTGGTAAAGTAATACAAGTTAAAATTCAGATACAATTAAATACACCTCTGCTTACATACACCAGAAATTGGCTAGAGTACAAATCTGATTGCATGGTTTTCCCAGGCTACATGCTACTTTTTTTTAAATGTATTGATAGTATTTTTTTAATTTTTATAACACTGTTTATTAGATAGCGATAGGAGAGAGAGATGAAAGGAAATGAGGGAGTGAGATGGTCAGATTTGAAATAAAGACGTTGCGGTTTATGGTTGCCGTTTGTGATGGTTTGGAGTAATTTCACCCTAGGGTCCTTTGCACCATGACCTCGAGCCAAACCCCCCCCCCCCCCCTCTCAGAAGCTTTTTTCACTTGCATCTAACATTGGGAGAGTTAGCGTAGAGTAGCGTTCTCAGCTGAATAGCTTAGCGCAGAGGCTAATAGACCCACGTTTGTATCTCGTAAATGACCCCACTAATAATGCCCGAAATGATACCAAACTTCTACACTAGTACAAATAGGTTATGTACTCATAAAACGATGGATTGGAAAGTTTGTAAGTACACCAGAAGTTTATGAACACTTGCCTGGTCTCTTCTGCTCTCTGTTGCTGCTGCTACCTGCAGTTAGACGAGTGCTTAGGGCCGTCTACAAATTACTACACCGAAAAGAGATACAACAAAAATATTTATTAATTTAATGATTAAATAAAGTAATGTCTCCAAACTTACCTCAATTATTACTTGTCTCCTGCTAGTTATACTACAGCCCTTACTTAAAAAAAAAAGTTAAATTAAAAAATATTTTTGTTGCATCTCTTTTCGGTGTTGTAATTTGTAGACGGTCCCTAAGCACTCGTCTTACAGCAGCAGCAACAACAACAGCAGCAGAGAGCAGAAGCCAGCAGCAAGTGTTATTTACATAAACTTCTGGTGTACTTTCCAATCCATCATTTTATGAGTACATAACCTATTTGTACTACTGTAGACGTTTGGTATTATTTCGGGCATTATTAGTGGGGTCATTTACGAGATACAAACGTGGGTCCATTAGCCCCTGCACTAAACTATTCAGCTGATAACGCTACTCTACGCTAACTCTCCCAATGTTAGACCCAGGTGAAAAAAGCTTCTGGGGGGTGTTTGGCTCGAGGTCATGGTGCAAAGGACCCTAGGGTGAAATTACTCCGAACCATCACTTTAACTCCTAAACCATGGATCTGCCCCAGCTGGAGCCATTCATTTACACTGCAAATGGCTCATTTCAGTTTGGGTGTGAAGTGTCACTTCAGCTGCCATTATCACAAGGGACAGAACCTGTAAGTGGCTACTTTGTGAGGAGTAAAGATTACACATGAATAGACAGATCCATTTACACCTTTTCAACATCTGGCTAGAATGCAATGACCCGTCAGACTTCATTCTGTCTCGAATGCTTCTTGGTTGCATTTACTTTATAGCCAGCCAACGGCTGAAACATGCTTTTATGGGCTACACGTGCACAAACGTGCGGGGGTTATTGACATGAGTTTGTTTTTGTACTTGAACATACCACCATTTTTCTTATGTGGATCAATAAATCAGCTTGTTTGATGCGCTAGAAATTTGGGAGGTGTGTGCGCGTTAACCTCTGCGATCTACGGTTACTCATAATACCCTTTGATGTGTAGGTTCACATTTTACATGTATCTTCACAGAAGCAAATGTAAATGGGGTCCAAGGTCTCACAGTTAATGGTGACAGGTATTAGCTCCCAGTCATGTTGTGGTAGAACAGCTGACTGTTTCAAGAGATTAAATGAGTTTGATGTTCCACCTGAAGTGATGCTTGGTGATTTATGTTTACTAGAACCTTACATGATAGGGCAGGCCTTGGGGCTTCAAAGTCAACACAAACAGCTTTAGCTCATTTCACTGGCGCCTGTCTCGTCATATCTAAATCTTGGTTCAGGTCAGACAAGGAGTCCTTCCTCTGGAGGAGGAGAGGCTGTGGTTTAAATTCATAAATATAAATGATAAATGTGGGGTTAACAACAAAGACTTAATCTGCATTATTTTATTGGCGGTGCCGTGTCCTCATACCAATCTTTTTTCAAAGTGAAGGATTGGTGGTCTTCCAGTGGAGATGAGATACTGTAATATACACTCTTAGTTTTATTACAGTTATACTTTCAAATGATGTCTGCTTTGCATATCCTTGTATGTGAACCTGACTGCACACTGCCTTAAAGGGTCAGTTTACCCAAATCACAAAATTTCACATTTTCTTTTGACGCAGATAGTTTAGATTATTTGCTCAAATTTTACGATACATGCCTCGGAAACCTCTGCCACAATGTTGGTTTTAATGTGACTTTTGGAGTGGAATGTCCTGTTTTCTCTCTGTAATGCACTGACCCATCTAATGGACTTGATCACAAACATGGATGCCAGAAAAAAGGTTTTTGAGAGGTTCATATTTGTACTTTCTTTAAAAATGAAAGAAAGTGTAGTTTTTACAGCTGAAACACAGTGTTACGAGGTGATTTTGTTGAAACATAAAAGCAGTACAGTCTATCCAGACAATAATATAAAACCCCCACAGCACATTCTGCTTCATTGTTGTGACTTGTAAGAATTCATTGCAGAGCTGACCTGGCCTGATTTTGTCATTAGAGAAGGAACTAAATAGCTCTCCTCATCATAGCAGTACAGTTTGTCATACAGCATGTTTAAGACTTTAAAAGTGTAAAGGAAAATATGTTCTGGTCTAGTCGGATCATAAAATTAAATATTTGTTATGTTATTACTATTAGAAACATGATTATTTGTTCCTAACCTCAACCATTGTCCATGGTCAAATATTATAGGGAGCAAACTTAATTCAGGGTTTTGCAGAATTGTCCACTATCAGTGTAGTTATCTGGCGATAAATTCTGGTAAATCTTTATTCATTAGGGTTGTTGGAAATGTCAATATAGGGCCAAATATTAAAAACAATCCTTGACAACATCCTGCCCAACAATGCACAGGAGGATTTGTCCTTTATCATTCTGCACAAACCACACAGTGAGTGAGGGATCTGAGAGAGCAGGCCAGTGGTGGAAGATATACTCACACCCTTTACTCACTTACTTTACTTTAAGTAAAAGTAGCAATACCAAAATGTAGAAATTCTCTGTGGCATTAAAATGCATGCATTCAAAATCTTCGTAAAAAAGTACTAGCATCAAAATATACTTAAAGTAAAGTATAAGTAAAAAGCTTATCTTCTTATATCAGAATTGTGTATATTATATTATTGGATTATAATTATTGATGTATTAAAGTGCCCATATTATGAAAAAAAAATCACTATTTCTGGGATTTGGGGTGTTATGTTGTCTCTGGTGCTTTCACACGCATACAAACTTGGAAAAAAAAACATCCATGCTGTTTTGAGTTTCTGAATGTATCCTGCCTTCAGTCTCCAGGTGAGCTTTTCAAAATCGCCAGGGCCATTTACGTCATTGGCCGAAACAACAAAGATGAAACATTTTACAAGATTTTCCAAAAAAGACTTGCTTTTTGTAGCTGCTGCAAAGATTGTGACAAAGTTGTTTAATCAGAGATGCTACACTGACTCAAATTTGGTTAGCAAAGGTCAAGTTGCTGACAAAGTGAGAGCAACACCTTTGGGATCCAGCCTGCCGTCCTGCTGAAGAAGCCAACAATGAGTGATTCACTTGCCTCACGGAGACTGCACATTTTAAATGCTTGCTCGCTCTTGCACAACAAAAACGCCTTTTGTTGTCTGAAGGAGATGGAACCGATGGATGGCAGGAATCCGCTGAAGATGCCAATAGGCTTTGATCCCACAGAGCAGCCTCTGCACTGCTTTGGCCAACAGCCATAGCATGTTCAAACTGTGAACTAGACTTAGTTTAATGAGAGCAAGGACGGAAAAGTGGGTTAGGAAAGAAGAAGGAGAAATTAGAAAAATTTAGGGAGAGAAAAGGAAGAAGGAAGCAGAGTGAGAGCTATTCCTCAGCTGTAACAACCCTGACTGTTTTCATCCTGTAAAGGCATGGAGTGAGACAGCATGGTTTTCATCACAACACGCTGTGTTTGCTTAACAAGTTTACACTAGAGCGGTTGGCCTCGGCCTGCGCTGATGAGCCTCTCTGAAGGGAGGCAACGTTTCAGTGGACGGTCTCACAGCGAGTCGGTCAGGCGGAGGAAACGCAATCTGGAGGTCATCTAACACACACAAACGGAAAAACACTGGCCCGACATACAGAAATGAAATCTCTTCTGTTTCACTATGTCTGACCATTCACAAAGTCCTGCCCCACGTACTTGCCATTGCTAGGTCTGTTAAGTTTTCTGTTCTCACACAGCACATACGCAGTTTACAATGACAACTGTGACAGGTGTACCACTCAAAATTATTGATTTCAGACAGAGGTAGATAAAGCATTTCATGCCGCAACCATGGATATTGCTGGTTCAAATGACATCTCTTAGATTGTATCATCTGTAGCTAGCGAGATAATTAAGGTAACCTTAGAATCGTAACTGCCCGTTTTTCCTGGGCGTTTCACGTATTTTAAGGTCATCTCCCGGCGCCCTACCGTTTTGTTTCTCCAAGGAAACTCCGGTAATTTGCACGACCCTCAAACTTTACTATGAATAATCATCATACACAGATCCACAGGTTTTGATTTGTGTGTTTGTCTGGCGTCACCTGTGCTGAGCTCTCTGATCAACCTTTTCCATCTGATTGGATGTATCAGAATCACTCAACAGATGCCTTTTGTTGTTTTGACAGACCAGGTCTGAACTTTGGTTTATCTCCAGTTCAAACAATCTTCTACAGCTAAATTCGGGTTATTACATTATGTAGGCATTCTTATATTTGTTATCAATCGCATTTATAGTGACTTCCTTTCCTCTGCTTTGCCAACAGCTGTATTTCTTTGTATGAATCACTGGTTTTGATCTCTCAGCAAGAGCACCTCTATCTAAATCACAGGGTTGAATTATATTACATAATGCTTTCATTTTTTTTCACCCACAGGAAATGTGTGGTGTGTGTGTGTGTGTGTGTGTGTGTGTGTGTGTGTGTGTGTGTGTGTGTGTGTATCATAGCATTTTAACAACACAGTGGAGTGAGGAACACATGCGGTCAAGCCTGCATACACACAAGCAGTAAAATGCTCTTTTTTATGACGAGTGTTCTCATGCTATCCACCGAGTCTGTTTTCAATGTGACAGCATCAGATCAAAGACCACATATATACTAAAACATATGAAACACTAGACTCTGATGCCAGTGACATGATCTTTTAGGTTTGACAAGGTGTCAGGTGTCATATCGGAGAGAGAGAGGGAGAAGCAGAGAGTGATGTAATCAGAACAGCAGAAGACTTTCACGCAGACCATTCATCACTGACGTCTTCAAAGCAGTCCCATGCCAAGCACTGGACGGTTCAACTAGGATGGGAACTGAGCACAATTTAAAGTAAAACCATATACATACACTTTATCCATAGCAGGTTCAGCCTTTTAATTTCTGTAGTTATGTTTCTGTAAAATTGTTGTGCAAAGTTTTAAGCAGAGTTATGAACTTTAAGCTAAATCAAATATGTAAGCAGTGTGTGTTTCCATCAACTATCTTTAAGCAAATACATTCAGTAGGACAGAAGACTACATATTCAGTTGAGTACCAGTTTCCGTCTAAGCTGAGTGTGTGTGTGTGTAAAAGAAAATTGCATTAAAACAGGAGAATTAAAACAAACACTTACTAATATACTAATATGCTGAAGACCCACTGAACACAGTGCAATTTAAAGCTAAGTTTTATTTTCTCTCTTGTAGAACATAACCAAATCACCCCACGATGATGCGGGACTGACCAGTCATGCAAGCCAAAAGAGGGATTGAAATTGAAAATTGTTTTACTTTATGCAAAGTAGGATAAGTGATACAGTGCTGGGTCAGAAAGTCCAGGTAGATAGATCGTATTTATTGTCCCCAAAGAGAAATTTATTTAGCTCTTCTCAGTACCAGACAATACAGTAAATACATAGACTCCACAGTACAAAACATGATTCTAAACGACCATTAAAATAAAGGCAATGCTTTCTACTAATTAAATAGCAATGGGATAAATGTCTGTCGCACAATTTATCTTCTTCTTGATCAACAATGGTTATGATTAAGTGTAAAGAAAGAGCCGCCGCAAATTGTCAGAAATGTCCAGTTTACTGCATTTTACATCACCATTATATATGGCAACATCACTGTGGACTCTATAGTGTAAAACCTTTTTAGGTCATACTGTATGTTTGAAATCCAAAACTTTCTATCTATATATAACTTGAACTATGCACATGAAAACATATTCAGACATTTGTGAGACATTCTGTGAAAAATGTGCTAATACTTTAGGAACATGAAGACCTTGTAATGTGTGAACTGTGCATGGCCCCAGGCGCTGGAACCAATAACTGGGTCTTCCTTTTATGTTGGGTTTCCTTGTTTAAAAATGCTCAGCTCTTGGGAATCTACACAGTATTTTCTTCTACACCACATGTGAACTCTGCCAAACTACATCAAGAGTGTGAGCGTGTGTGCATGTGTTCATGAGAGAAAAGAAAAAAGGAATGAACAAGCATCTGGATCCATTCCAGTATTATAAACAAATTGCTGATCAAAGCTAAACGATCCAACAGTGACTCTTAGGTTATATACGAACATGTTAATTGGTTGGATTCTCTATGCAGACATGGTAGATGAAGCATTTTAGAGAAAAGCTTAGGCACACGGAGGCAAAGCTCAACACCAAATATGTCTTATGGAGATGTGATGTATTGCATCCTACATTCAGTACTAATTTACTCAAGGAGTCAGGGATTTGTGGTAAGGGATTATGACAAGCCACAAAGACAACCTCTGAAGCATCAGTGAACATAGTGAGGAAATGGTTCAGGCTCTAAAGAAAGAGGGAACAGTTGGGGGTCCAAATCATGAAGACCAATCCTGCGACCACAACAGGACTCAGAAATGTCATAGGATGGTATAGCAGCAGCAGCAGCAGCACTTGGAATTATTCTTGAACGATTCAGTTAACAAACTGCAGATTGGGCTGCTTCCAGCCTATGGAAGTTGGTACAATTCAGTTTCTGACCAGTTTGAAAGAAGAGTCAGACATTGTTTATTAGTTCTAATGCTGTGATATTAGACATATGATGGGAAGGTTACAGTATAGATCTCTTTTTTTCTCCATAATCTCTGTGATGGGAGGCCAGAACGTACTATTGGGCCTTCTGAAGCTGATAACCACCCTTTTCTTTGAACAGACTTAACTATGTTTTTGCATATAGAAAACAGCCTAAATAAAAGGATGTATGGGATATTGGCATCATATCCTGTCAACAAACATCAAATTGAATAGGGATCTGTGTGTGTGTGTGTGTGTGTGTGTGTGTGTGTGTGTGTGTGTGTGTGTGTGTGTGTGTGTGTGTGTGTGTGTGTGTGTGTGGGCTTGTTTAACTATATTCGTGGGGTCCAAAAACCGGGAGTCCAGTATACTTGTGGGGTCCCAACAGCTTTGTGGGGCCAAAATGCTGGACCCCACAAGTTTAAAGGGCGGTTTGAGGGTTAAGACTTGGTTTTAGGATTAGGGATAGAATTAGGTTATGGTTAGGGTGAGGGTAAGGGTTAAGGTTAGGCATTTAGTTGTGATGGTTAAGGTTAGGGTAAGGGGCAAGGGAATGCATTATGTCAATGACGGGTACCCACAAAGATAGTGCCACAAACCTGTGTGTGTGTGTGTGTGTGTGTGTGTGTGTGTGTGTGTGTGTGTGTGTGTGTGTGTGTGTGTGTGTGTGTGTGTGCAAGAAAGTTGCACGTGAACACATGTCTGTCTTCATGCGTGTGGGAAATCTCAGGTTACCCCCTCATCACTCCACCACATTCTGCAATACATCACTGTCACAGCAAATGTAGCCTTGTTCCAAATAGTTTAGACTGACAGGACCCACTTGAACATGATAGCATGGTCCTGTGTACAGCACCTCACAGAAATTCATGCTAAAAGCTGCCTTGTTGAAATATATGGAGGACATGAGTCATGTAGTTATATATAGATAACATTATCCATATAAACAAACTTAGACTAATACAGTGTACAACTTTAGCCAAGTTTGACTAATATGCTTTAGATGAGCAGCTGGTGCACATTGTCATAACTTAAACAAAAACTTGAATCCAGAAATTTGGTATTACATGAGGCTTTTTCAGTTGGCTCACTCTGTCATCACTTTCACAGTGAACCTGATTTTCTCCAAGGATCCAACTCAGGAATTGTTGTCCTGACAATAGATCTTTGTCTTTTGATATTTTACTAACAGCAATCCCTGTTGCAGTCCATCTCTGGAGGCCTCATCAACACACAGCGTGACCCTTAAGATTTCCTGTACAATCATGAACTTAAAATTCAAAAGAGGTCATTTAGGATACAAATCAACCCATGTCTCAAGTTAACATTACATCTGACAGCCAAAGTCATTAATGTGTTATTGAAAAACATTTCTCCTTTGTAATGGATGTGCAGTCCAAGAACATTCTTCACTAATAAAGATGTAATTGAAGCCTGGCAGTGATTTCATAACTTCTCTGGGGGGCCCTCATCATTGGGTTATGGAAGCCAACAATCATCCTTGACCCTTGAAGATGATGTGGGTGTGATAGGGTGTCTAAAGAGACCCCTAAAGTTTGAGAAAAGACCATTCTCTTTCCTTTTCTCCTGTCCATCTATCAGAGAATGTGTAACAACGAGCGAGTCCGATTTGCTGCTTGATATGACGTCCTATCTTGTTTTATGGGCCATAGAACCACCTCCAGCTTGGTGACCTTCCCGCCCCTCGGAGTACCTGCTGAATCAACCCCACTTTCCACCAAATTAGAAAGCTAACGTTAGCTAACGAGCAGCATCCAGCCGTTCGGTCGTTCAGCTCCCACTGTAGGGAGAACAGCTGACATCTCGGGAGAGGCACTGTCTGGTTAACACAATTTTTTAGCTGTGACTGTCCTTCCTTTGCCGTACCTGGGGTTGCTGCGTTTCGGCTGCTGTCTGTGGATTCCTTCATGCGCGGCTCGTATTCTTTCGGATGTTTCATGCGCAGGTGTTTTGGCAGCGGCGATGTTGTGTGTTGTTTGTGGTCCTTGCCGCCGCGGGACAGGTCGGCATTGCGGGTTGGGTGTGTGGCTCGGTTTGGGTCACCTTCTTTTGACTTGAGGTGCTGCCGGGCTGTGCTTTTTCTGCTCGAGAATTGCATTTTCACTTTCTCACAGCCTACTGCATTGAACGGTCCACCTATGTACGGCGGCATCATTACGTAGGGTTCGGTTCGGCAGAAACTGAACCCCGTCAAAAAGCCCAAAATTCAGCCTAAATCGAATCCTGGATTCGGTGCATCCCTACTGGTAACACGCTACAAGCAAAGCGTGTCAGGTTTCTGTTGATGCAGCTACAACAGTATGTGCCATCTCAGGTCTCAAGGTTTCAGCTTTTTGAGATTCAGGGTGATTAATCAGCAGCATTAAGGGTATGATGTCCAAATATCGGCAAGTATTCATTTCATCTATAAATGCCTTAAAATTGTGAATTTCACTGCTGATCTTTTTATATAAAATTTCCAAGGAGTGATGACCATGACCGGTGGGTAATGTCGTGAACCAACTTCACTTATACAGAACCTCACTCTAAACTAAATTGAAAGTTTGGCAGTCCTGTGCATACATAAACACTATCCAAAGCGGCCACCTCCCTATGACTTACGTGCAGCACAATAAAGTTTCTTCTTGCCAGTGAACATAATCTGGTAGTAATTACATCCCCCATTACATTTTTTAACTTGGTTTCATGCTAATTCATACTCTTACGAGTCTTCATGACTCCAAATCGTGAACACAAAGGGACAAAAAAAGAGGGGGGTCTGGAGGAAAAAAAGGGAAATAACTGTTTCTGGTTCATGTCCAGGTCAGTCAGAGGCTGATTTGTCACCTATACAGCCACATCCACACTCCACAACTAACATCTGAATGTATGTACAGTCGATCCATATGTGGGACACATTCACTTAACATTCAAAAAGGATTGATGATAAATGTTAACATGTGGGCATTTATTTCCATTAACTGAGGAAGAAATTGAAGCTTGGCAGTGATTTCATAGCTCTGACCAGATTGCTGAAAAGAACTGCAAACTCTGATCCACGCTACATTTTGGGGAGGGCCCTTTAATACAAATTCAGTGCATTTCTTTGGTAAAGGGAATGCATAGATACCTTCTCCAATGAAGTTGATGAGTTACAGGTGATGTTTGGCTTTCAAATTCACATCCAACCTCCTGTCCTGCCAAATATTTCTGGGAAACAGACTACATATTCACTAGCAAGGACTACACCACAACCAATATGTTGTTTAAAGATTTAATGAATTCTTGACTATGTTGAATGTGAACATAGGAATAGATGAGGGTGAGATTGAAAAGAAGATGTTGTCTGCTTGGTCGGTCAGGGAGGATGTACTGGAGACAGGGTGGAGTGAGTCTTATTGTGTGGCTCTGTCTCAGGTGCTTTTACCTGAGTAGATTTCGGACTCCCCGGACGTTACCTAGAATGAGAAATGAGATATGTATGCATGATTGAGGGAAGAGGGGTTAAAAGGTATGAGGTATTGGGAAGGTTGACGTATCGAAGGGAAAGGGTGGGTGGATCGAGAAGTCGAAGACAAACAGCACGGATGGGTTGGCGAGGAATATAAAGGTTTGTCAGATGATGAGAGGTGTGGTTGAGGCGTGGCCCTGCTCCAGAACCTAAGTTAATTCATTAACTTCATTTGTGTGTGGACATCAATGCGAAGATGTAACTTTTGAAGGATGTTTTCAATGATGGAGCAATGCCAAAAGACACAACCTTGAATATGGAAAGTCATCCACCGTGAAGTACTCTTTTTTTCAAAACAGATGTCAATATGTGTTTACTGTAGCTTCCACAGCTGACTGATTTTAAATACAGCCGATTCCAAATGATGGTACTCTACAACTCTACCCTGAACCTATACTAATATATCTCATTTGTATGAGAAATAGGCTTATTCAATTTCTTCCCGGGAGGGGGGGGTGAGAAATCGATACCACTCTGTACATACAGAGGTGGGTGGTTAGCCTAGCTTAGCATAAAGACTGAAAATGCAGATACACCGTTGCTTGGCTCAGTCCACAGTGAAAAAATATGAACAGTTGGATTTGGTTTCGAAGATTTTTCTCATCTTGAACAAACCGTGAGAATCAAACTTCCTCTGGTCTTTCTGCAGAAAAGGGAAAGGATGTCTGGAAACACCCATATACAGTCAGCTAGTCTTTAGTTTGTCATTCTGTCACAAGGGGAAATAACTGCCATGAATGTCAGTTTTAGAAAAATGTCTGAAATTGTGCTCCTTTTGCCAAAGTTACAAAACAAAAAACTCAAAATGAAAATAGCATGAAGTGTTTCATATGGGTTTCATCCAAAGTACCTCACAGACCTATAAGTGCATTTCTCTTCAAAATAGGTGCTGCCTGTAAATGAAACACCCTTTGTCATGTGAAAATAGGTGATCTAGCCCTTGAACTATCTGAGAATCAACAGTAGAGAGAATATTAGAAGAGTAGAGGAGGTGGGCGCCCGGTTAGCTCAGTTTGTAGAGTGGGTGACCATATATAGAGGTTTATTCCTCGTAGCAGTGGGCCCGTGTTCAACTCTGACCTGTGGCCCTTTTCTGCATGTCATTCCCCCTCTCTCTTCCCTTTCATGTATTCAGCTGTCCTGTTGAATAAAGGCCTAAAAATGCCCAAAAGATAATCTTAAAAAAAGAAGAGTAGAGGAGCTAGGAACAAGCATTTGGTGTTCAGTTACACATTCATACCAGGTGAACGGTTGAGCTGACGCAGGTTTGATGTCTGTGAAAAGACTGAGACGAGATGGAGGATTAAAATAACCCAGGGCTCGCACACTTCACCACCCAGGACAAATGCCAGACCTGACCCATTATTTGTTCTGTGTGAAGTAAATCCACAGAAATGCCTGTGCACATGCCATACTAAACATCTGGTGCAGCCCGCTTTTATGATATCACCCAACAGTCATTCATATATGTGTAACTCAATAAAAAGAACACAGCTCCTTCAAGACAATGCAGGGAACCCTTACTGTACCTTTGCTCATCAGGAATAGGTTGAGTCCTTTGATTTATCATTAGTTGGGATCACTATTCAGTTTGACACATACAGTACATCATCATCCACCAAAAACTCTTTTCTGATATGTTGTTTCTAGAAATTCTCAGCTTTCAAATGGTTTACAGTGGTTCCTACTTCCCATAATGGTGCGTTCTAATGGAAGAGGGCAGCAGGTTTAAATCTATTGTGTTACGGGTAGATTCTTTTTGCAAGTTGAGATTGAAATAACATTAATATTGCTTAGTGGGTCAAATTTACTGAGAGGTAAGAACTACAAGTAGTATGAAGTCAGGAATTGAGATATAGCCACTGATTTCAATGGGTTCCTCCAAAACATTGTGGCGAGCTTAGGTTTGTAGGAGGTGAGAACTCAGTGGGGTGCAATTTACAATAGCAGCTATATTCGTATCAACAAATGTACAATGCATTCAACCACAGACCAATCTTTGCATTTACCTCAGGGGGAGAGTTATCAACTCTACAGCATAACACACAGTTTAACCATTCGCTAGTAGTAACAGCAAAAACATTGTGGAACATACTGTAGAACACAATAACACCATCATCATACACTGAGACTTGTCCATATGTGTCTTGGACTCGGCAGTAATATTGTGATCATACAAGGAAATGGGTACAAACCTTACGTTGACTTGTTTACTCAGATCAGCTGTGTTAAGAGCACCTATTTATTTTTTAACAATCAATACTGTAATGGTTAATCTTTAACTGGTAAGTGGCAATCCGTTACAGTTTATAGACTAGCGGGCCTACTTAAGAAACACAAACAGACAGTCATCACCAATCATTATTGAACATTGATCATTCAAGTGTTAGGCTGGCCAAACTATTTGCATTTCCAGACTGGAATCCCACTTTAACAACAGTAGTGGCTGAGTTGGACATCCATCAGACAGCCTTCATTGACAGCTTCAAGCCTCTAATCCCTCAGCTTAATTGACTGTAATGTGGAAATACCTCCATGAAGGCCACTTGGGAGTAGTTTATCAGACTTATCTTGTCTCTGTTGGGACATGACCAGTGATTCAAGTCCAGCCACTAAAATACCATACTGACTAAAAGCAGCATGTGATTACATAAATGCTTTTAATGTTGAATGTGAAATAACTCTTCTTCTTTAATGGATGGAAAATGGATTTAGAGTGGAAAAAGGATCTGCTGTGGCTCCTTAAAGCAAAATCTTGGTATATTTTAACCTGCAACAACATGGACCTGCTGCAGCTAATGCTGCAGTTATGGGGGCATAAGATAAAGAGTGCCTTTGTGCCTCTTAACAGACACAAAATGCAATTAAAATGTCTGTGCAACATGGGCAGGGCCCTTACATGACAACAAGATGCGTTTAGCAACTTAGCCATTGTTTCTGCCGTCTAGGATGAGTGAGTGTGTTCAGCCCGGCTTCAGTAATAATCATCACGCAGCAGTTCTGTGTGTATTGTAGCATATATATATACATTTTGTGTGCGATCCATCTGGCGTTGGTGTATAGGAGTCTCTGCAGTGGCAAATTGTGTGGTAGTTTCCTTAGCCGGGCTAGCAGGCCCGACCGGCATTCTTCTACTTCCTCCCCGCCTCCCTCGCCTGCCGCGGCCCGACAGCAATCGACAGGCGCCCGCTGGTCTGGTGAGGACAGTTCATGCTTTTGCGGCGACATTTTGAAGTTTATTCCCCCCTCAAAAGCACATGTAATTGCCCAGAGTTCTCCTTTAACTTTGCACTCGCCATTTCATTGTACAGATTCAACCAAACAAGGACTTGTGCAGGTGGTGAGTGCAAAGTTAGCATTTAAATATTCCAGGTTAAAACATACTAAAATATTCCTTTAAAGGTTTTTAAGGAAAGCAGAACAGTCTCTTCATAATATATGTGAGTGATGCATACTCCCACTGTCCTGTTGAAAGTTATGGGTTGTACAATGCAGAAGTTTGGCTGTTGCCGATTTGTTGCCATGTACATCCAAATATTAGGCAAACACAAAAGCCAAAGTTTATATAAGACAAAGAAAAAGCCAATTTAATCAACATTTACCATGTAGCAGTTGAAAGATAGAAACCAGGGGTGTGAGGATGCTATGAGGAGCTGAGATTAAGAAGTGTGGGCGTGACAGGGGTGTTTGACTGCCTCACAGTTTCCAGCTCCATTTATCATTCTCAGATTCCATATGTAGAATGTGTTAGCTGCGGGGAGGAGAGCAGAGGAGGACCAACCCCGACAGCCTCTGATGGATCACCTGCATTCTTCACAAGATTTCTAATTAAATCCACCTCAACAGAAAAAGTACAGGTGTCTTGCTCTCTTCTACCTTTTCTTACCTTACACGTTTGAGTCTAGATCAGTTACAGGTCTGGAAAACATAAACGTCTAGAGACTGTTCTGACAACAACTTTAGCATCGGATTGCGAGGCCAGATGGAGAAATATGGTGCTATTATGAAACTATCTTCTGGCAAACTTCAGCCTCTGAAAAAACCTGCTTTCCCTCACCTATGAACACAAGTACTTGAATTGACAGGATAATTTTAATCTTAAATAGCAGGTATTTTAGGGTAATTGTGAGCATTGCTTGAACTATTCATTATTTGAAAGCCTGTTTGAAGCTATTCTTTCCCCTCTTTCCCCAATTTTCCTGTATTTTATATTGACCTTTGTTCAGATTAGTTGATGCACACCCACTGACTGATCCATGAATGTTTTTTGTATTGAACAGTGTCGGAAACAGTATGGCCACACACAGGGTCCAATTGCTTATTTTCTTGTTCCTTTTTAACACTGACTGTATCAGAGACAGCATTCAGCTAAAATGCTTAGTAGAGACTTTTGCATGCAGGAATGTTTGGCAGACAAACTATATGTGTGCATGTGGTCATTTAATCTTTTTCATTGTATAAGCAATGAAAGGAAGAGGAGCATGTATCAGCTTCAACAAGGATTACAATAAGGATTGAAGGCAAAAAGTGTATCTGTTTCAAATGGCCCCACAAGAAGGCATGGAGAGCCTGCCAGAAGATCGGGGCAAAACTGTACAAATGGGGATATGTGGTTCATTTTTAGACAATCTCACCTCAAACACATTCATAGTTTTGCAATGACAGAAGTTGCTATGTGAAGAAAAAATAGTTTGAGAGAGAAGTACAAACACCTGCATACTTTCTCACCTTGACACACCTGTTGAATCACTGCTAAAGTGTGTGTTCCTGTTGAATTTCCTGAAGTTACAAACACTTGTTGAACGCACCGGAAAGGTTTGGGGGAATGGGTTTTAAGACACTATTGGACAATTCGACTAAGACTTTATTTAAAGCATATTGACACCTTAAGGAGTCAACTGGGCCTTGCTTCAACAAGAAATTTCCTGTTGCAATAACCTCTGTTGCTTCTAAGGGCTAATCATGAGACAGATAAAAGACGGCCACTCCACCTTGATGGACGTCTTCCAGTTTGCATATTGCTCAAACCACTCCACAGATGATGCCATACGGCTCGGTCGGACGTGAACCGGAACCTTCATACGTTGCAATACCACCTGGATAATATATGCCAGAATACTGTTTGTAGACTTCAGTTCAGTTTTTCATTGCAATCATCACATAGGAAGTGATAGATAACATCTCCTTGCTGTATTTCAACACCTCTCTCTGCATCTGGATTCTGGATTTCGTGCGAGATAGATCACAAGTTAACAGCAACATCTTTCCTCCGAGGGCTATGTGTTCAACACGTTGCTGACTTGAGGAGGATGTGTCCTGACCATCCCCCACCACAGCGGTTCCACCAAATGTCTTTGAGTGCACTTTGCTGAGGTGCATGTCCTTGAACACCACCACCTGGACAAAAGGCCTCATCAGTGGATGCGAGAAGACTGAAGGATTTAGTATTCCTGAAAGGAACTAGGTTGTACAAATGGTTGGTGGTGGATGATGACAAACATAATTTTAAGCACAATGAGACCTTGAGTCACCTGTTCTCAATAGTCAAGTCAATTTTATTTATAAAAACCAATATCACAAATTTGGCCCAAAGTTCTTATCAATCTGTACAGCATAAAACACCCTCTGTCCTTAGAACCTTGTTTCAAGACCTTTAAACAAGACCCTGACCCTGCAGTGAATAGTGGGGACAGCTGAGAGGATCACTGGGTCTCTGCCGCCCCCATCCAGGAACATCTAACAAGTATGATGTAGGAAAGGCCTTCAGCTTCACCTGGTCAAGCAACAGCTTCTTTCACCAGACTGTAACACTACCCTGCACTCAGACACACTTCAGTAAACATAGACACACAAATATACTGTATATAAGCCAAGTCACCTTACAGTACACCATGTTTTGTATTGCTACTTTGCACATGGGCGTATATGCTCATATGTATAAATAAATCTCGTTTTATCTTTTTAGACAGCTGTATGCACAATATTTGAACATACTCAGATCTTTAATTGCACTCAGATTTACAGCCGTTATCTGTTTTATATTTTTGTCTTGATGGTTTTATGTTTTATACTTTGGCCTGAAGAAATGTTATTTAATCTTAACTGTACATCTCCATGTACATATACATCTTAACTTTTACAGTTTCAATAATAAATAGGCTTAAGCTTGAATTTGACAGTAGATAGATTTATCAACTCCAGACAATATACTGGAAACATCTTTATCAATTAGATACTGTATAAAAGCTCATAAACTGCCCAAAATACATTGTGTTGTTCTAAGACTTAAATTTATAAGTGATTATTTTCCCTCTATGGTACCAAAGAACTCTGACCTACTGTCCAACCATGCCAGTTGAAAAGTTAAACATTAAACCTTGTTATCCTTTGAATAGGTAATCCCATCCAAACAGTTTGTGTCAAATCTTGAACAACTAAGTCTATGAAGAACTTTGACAAACATATCAGTGAAGGGACTTCAAATAAGCCTGATTGCCTGCAGCAGAGCCTCTCTTCTCTGTAATAATGACACAGACGTGTTGTTACTGTTGATAAGATTTCTGAGTCACAAACATTAAATCACATCTGGCAGGGAATACTTTTCATTGGTTTTAATTAAACATCACTGCAATCCTCTGGTATTCGTGATGTGTTGTGTTGATATCATACATAACTATGGAATTGATACACCTATTTATTAACTGGTGTGATCATGAAAATATCAATAATAACTGGCTTGGATGTTTGTCTCTTTGGCACTGTCCACCTCTGACGTTATAGATATAAGGCAGCTTATTAATTGCATATTGTGTAATTAATGAGATTTCCTTATCCGTACTTTAATCCTTAAACCATCTTCAATTTAACATCAGTATGTGCCATTAATTACAGTTATAGTTACATACTGTAACACAATAAAAATCATATCTCTTCTTACATTGTTTCCCAGGTGTTTAAAAACCTGATCCTTAAAGTCTTCAATAGGTTAAAGCTTTAGTGCGTAACTTTTTGATAATTAATGAACAAGCCATTGCCAAATGAGTTGCTACAAAGCTAATCAAGACTTTCAGCTCCACCCAACTCTCTCTGTATTTCTCAGTATGACTATGTTCAGAAGATTGTGTCGTCCAGCGACTTTCCCGCGCAGAAACTAATTACCTCTTCTGAAGAGTCCATCATGTTTTTTCAATCCTCCGTGTCCTCCTTGGCTACTAGCAACTGCGTGGAGGAGGGGTGGGGGCGCGATCATGGAAGGCTTGTATCATCTGGACGTGCCGACAGTGTTGTCATTACTTAGAATTTCTCATGGGAGCGACAGAAACTATGCACTATAACTTTAACAAAATATTAGTATAATATTAGTATAATATCTTACTCGTGGGATGTAGACTGTGGGTATTAGTCTGCAATTGTCGATGTATTTCATGCTGCATTCACCTCCTCTTCCGCTATCTATTTTGCAAGGGCACCCTGGCTGCAACTGGGGCTAAACGCCGCCCAAGACGATTGTGATTGGTTTAAAGATTAAAGATTTGTTTGGGGATGGTTGAGGAATGACTTTGACTGAAATATGCGCCACTGTCGTACAGCGTAATAGGCATGTAAGTAATAACGTGTGGCTGTCTGACTGTTCTCCATCTGCTCCTTACCCTTTTCTGGAAAGAAAAGCATATACTGTTGCATACTGTATGTTATTATGCCTTTTCCTCTTTTCTTATTTAATTGCTGTATCATCATCCACCTCTGTTCCTCTTTTTCCTAGCCAATTCTTTCTCTTTCTCCATCCACACTCTTTTCATCATCCCTCTCCACCCTCAATCCCAATTTCCCCCTGCTATTTTCTGGTTTATAATGGGTGAGTCACACCATAAGACATGAGGCAATTTAGCTGTGAGTAGTAAAAAGTCTAGCTAGTACTGGTCTTCTGGTTGTCAGGAACAAAATACAAGACAAGATTGTTGTAAACCAAACAGATTTCATCACTAAAATTGTTTCCAAAGTAAAGGTTTTTCTTCTACCAACATTTTGGGTGACCACCCAATTCTTCAGTCTTTTCCCAGATTTTTCTCTGACTGCACTCACATACATGTTGGTTTTCTCTCAGGATCCTTAAAAAGTTAAGTGCTGCTGATTGCCTGGATAAAAAAAAAAGATAGTTCCATGATAAAACATTATTTGCTTTGTTTTCTTTGGCACAACACTATCAGAATGGTATGGGCATGATGGCATTGAGAGGATGAATGAGGTAAAGGAAAACATTAAGGATCACAAACGTCAGAAAATAGTTTTAGGCTGGTTGTGATAATTGAATCTACATTTTGTACCATTTGGGTGATTTCCCACAAAGGATAGGTTTGGTTACAGTTTGTTCCAATGAATCAGCCCCTGCTTTTTTTGATAGCGCTGCAAACCCTTGGTGTTCTCTCAATGAGCTTCATGAGGTAGTCACCTGAAATGGTTTTCACTTCACAGGTGTGCTTTGTCAGGGTTAATTAGTAGAATTCTCCCCCTTATTAATAAAAAAGCAAAGGGTGGCTACTTTGAAGAATCTAAAATATAAGACATGTTTTCAGTTATTTCACACTTTTTTGTTAAGAACATAATTCCATATGTGTTCATTTATAGTTTTGATGCCTTCAGTGAGAATCTACAATGTAAATAGTCATGAAAATAAAAAGGAAACGCATTGAATGAGAAGGTGTGTCCAAACTTTTGGCCTGTACTGTACATGTTCAGTATATATATATAATATATATATATATATATTAACTTAGAAGAGCAGTTTCTGTGCTATTTCATTTACGAAACCCAGACTGAAAGTTAAAAGAAAAGACTGTTATTATTACAGTAAGTACCTCTAGGAGTTGGTGTTGTAGTAAATTTTCTAGTAGATAATAGCTTTTACCTTACAAAAAGTCTATTAAATCCACAAAAGAGCTTTTAAGTTGTACAATATATTAAATGTGAATTAGAGATCTCTTTTAGTCATGGAGAAATAAGGTACCATACCTGTGTTAGCCTGCGCAGACCTGCTCTACTGTAACTAGACTCTGACTCCAGGGACAGAGGGGCCACCTGATCCACCCAGAGCTCCCTTTAACAGAGTGAGTGAGAAATGACCATTCCCACTGTGTTAAATTAAGTCAATCAATTATACTGCTCCTTGTAAATCTTTAACAATTAGTGTCTGAGTGTAACTTCCTCGAAATAGAGCCCAGACTAGAACGAGCTCTTTGTGCCTGGACTTTATCCAAGCACGCAGTGTGTGTGTGTGAGTGTGTGTGTGTGTTTGTGTGTGTAAGTAATGCCTCAACATGCTATGTTCATGTTGTTCATGGTAGTTCTATGTGATCACATGCTCATGTTCGCATGAATGACAGCACCTGGTAGAGATTACCTGTTGTAGAGCTGAGCATTGATGTACAATTAGCGCAGGGCTCACGCCTGGCCTGGCCTGCTGGGCTAGTAAACAGCAGGGGGTAGCTTAACGGTTGGATTTTACAACTAACACCTGCCCCTTATGGCCAAGAGTTAGGCTGCTCTACAACCACACTATTAACCTAAAGAATGAGAGCTCACGCTGCTATGACCAAGTCCTGCATTCTTTATACATCTTGTCAGAGCGGTTCATGGTCTTGTTGACGATCATTTGTACCTTGGGAGATGATATAATAAAAAAGTCAGCCATTGCATGTGCTTTTATGTGTTGGGGTAAAGTGTGTTTAAATGTATCATAAACTTTTGTCCATTTAGGGTCATGAGTTGACTTAAGTTGTTCTTGTGTGTTTACCTACCTGTCTATGGTGTTATGATTGTGTTTCGTTCCTGAGCGTGCACTAATTTCTAATAATTTCTTTGAAAGAACATGACTTATATTTTGTAGCAAAATTATTATCATGCAAAGAAATATTTGACCGGAAATCTATTTTGTCCTTTTACTGCGGCAACAATAACAGTACAATTGAAGGGGGGTCCAAGAAGCCAGTGTGAATAAAGGTTCTTTGTGTTTGTAGATAAATGCTACAGTAGCTCCACTGTCCTGAGTGGGTGGGAAGAAAGCAGTGAAAAAAGCATAGCTTACGGCAAAGCAATTATTAAACTTCACATAACTGACAATTAGACAAGGACAGGCCTAAACATTCCTCTTTTAGTCAACAGCCAGGACTTCATCTCAATGAGCCAAAGGACAAAATAGCTTTGAGAAGAAGCCAAAATACTGTAAGGCTTAGGTTTCTAGCTGCCCATCAAAGGTAAGACAGCTGTGAACTGGCTGACTGATTGACCGACCAATCATAATGGTTGCAAACTGGTAAAAGCCATATCTAAAGCCACTTAGACATGTAGAGCCCCAGTATGTCAATCAAACAGCCCCAGGATAATCTTGACAACATAAGCGTTTTGTGCTACACTTCTGTCTTTAAAAAAAACAAATCTTAAAAGAACATACTTTCACAGAATGAGGCCATTATTATGTAGGCAGGTTGCTTAAAATATGCAATTGTTCTCATGAGAAGCAGTCAAAGATTGAAAAGCACTCAGAGTCAGATCACTACTAACTGTCATTACAGACAGAGCTTTATTCTGCTGAGCTGGCATTAATGCCATACCGCTTGTTTAAAAATCAGCATTATGATGTTGTATAATAAAGTTATTCTTATCAACTAAGTTACACATATTACCAAACAAAATTATGTTTGCAAATTCATATTTATGAAGTATCTGTAGAAGTATTGCACATTTTAGCATGGAGAGATGTCCCAATGACATAATACCTGCATCTAGATAACAGCAAACAGGTGATATTATTATTTACTCATTTATTTTATTAGAAAAAGTTGATAACATGACATTACAGCTGTTTGAAGAACAAAGTAAAGGTAACATAGGCAAAAAATAAAAGGAAGCAGGTAGCATCTGGTAACCCTTGAAGGACAATAAAATACAAAGACAAAGTGTTAAAACTGTATGGACACATGTATCTGTTTACACCGCATGCTTATAAAATTACGTAAAAAGAAATGCTATTCCAAACTGTAAGTGAGAATGGGGGAAGTGACAATCAGTTACGCACACATGCAGAGGACACAGGATTCTTTGTCAAACAGGAAAAGATGAATTGGAGGTATTTGGCAGCAACACACCCCCTGTACGAGAGGGCTTTGGCAAAAGCAAGTCTATTTATTACGCGTGTAGGAGGGTACCGTCAAAACAACAGCACAATACTTCACTTTGTCACTTTGAAAACCTGCAACTATCCTTTCCCGAAATGATAGGTGAGGGTGAGGAATGATGTCCTGGAGGGACATGGGGGAGATGCACTGTGGGTTAGGCAGGTATAATCTGTCTGCACCTTTGAGTACGCTGTGGTGGTGAAATTGATTTGAGGTCACTGCACTGAAGAGCAAAACTGTGGAAAACACTGACGTCAGTGAAGCTTGCTAGCAGGGCACGTTGACACCATCTGCAGAGCCAAAAGATGAGCTGGATACCACGAATCTTCACTGTCCTGCATCTGAAAAAATCATTTAGCAAATTCCGAGTTATGTTTCATTGCCCTTTACCCTTGAGTGCCGCAAAAGTGCTGTGAGCTTCTATCAAGATGTCTTCTGTAAAACAGCACTACCAACTATAATGACAACTGTATTCCTGTGTGTGTGTGCTTGTGTGTGTGTGTGTGTGTGTGTGTGTGTGTGTGTGTGTGTGTGTGTGTGTGTGTGTGTGTGTGTGTGTAGGGGGGAGGGACAGACTTTGTTTATTTGGAGTTCGCACAGCGTGCATGTTGCCAGTGTGCACATCTATTCTTTTACATTTCCCACCGGCTCTTCATGCAAGGAACACTTACAAGCCAAAGACTTTGCTTACGAAATAATAAAGTAATAAAAATAACACATTGGCCTAAATTGGCCTAAATGCATTGGATTTACATCTACACAAAACATATGCCTAAAAGTATATTAATTTACATCACATCTTGTTCTGTACACAATGTTCGAAGCACAGTTCCCATTTTGAATACACAGCGGCTTTTAGAGTTATGTGTTTTATGTCATTTGGACTTAATTATTTCAATGTAGCAAACATGTTGTGTCATGTGGAAGAAATTACGGAGTAAAGAGTGTAGATCCTACCCTGAAACTTTCGCAAGTCAATAAAATTCAGATTTGCTGTGTCATTGCAGAAGTGCTTACAAATTTGACCCTCTTACCATTTCATGTTCTTGCAAGGGTTTTATTGTTTTCTTCATAGCTTACATGCTATTAAAATGTCTGTTGCAGTTACTGTGATACACTGCAGAGAATAGATCTATTTAAAATGGCCAACTAAATTAATTGCACTAAATGGGGCAGCTGTGGCTCAGTGGCTTATTGGCAGGATTGGGGTTCAATCCCTGTCTCCTGTCCTCCACGTGTCGAAGTGGCATTGAGCCAGACACTGAACCACATTTGCTTGTGCCATGCCAGTGCCTTGCATGGCAGTTCTGCGACTACAAACTGTCATAGTACCCAATGACTAAGATGTTAGTTGTTGACATCACCAACAAAGTCATGGAAAGTGAAAATTGCTTTTTCTAGCTCTTATAAAGTTTTAGGGGTAATAAAAAGGGGTCATGGAAAACATGGGATTATGGAAATTGGAACATACAAGACATGACAAATGGGCTAATTCTCTCTGCTGGGGAAGATTGTACTGTATGATGCAATTGAAAAATCAAGAACAGTTAGTGGACTTTGTGGTGAGATGGTTTCCGCCGTTTGTAAGGTTAAAAAAAAAAAAGAACCGTTAATCTCAAATGGAATGGAATGGAAAAGGTTCCATAAAATATGTTGTGCAGTTTCAGTCCAGAACTGTTACTATTCAGGAGATGAAAAGAGGTGATTTCAAAAACATTTTATAAAGCTATTTACCTTAGACAAAATCACCTTGTCACTTTTTACAACTACTTACTACTTCAACTCTGCTGTTTGAGGTACTTTATTCAAGATGGAGGAGGGTTTGCAGTTATGATGTTTTGCAGACAGTTTGATGACGGATTTACGACATTTAGTCACTAGCTCTTTTTAATACTTTTCATTGGTCAAATATTTGTAAAACACACAGCATTGATTTATATAAAAAAATAAAAAATAAAACAAATATGGAGATACGAGGTCTCGAGGATTATATATTTTTGTTCCACTGTGCACTAGAAGCGTTTTAGAAGCAGATTGTCTTTAGACATTTTGTTCACTTTCTTAGTGCATGTGTTACTGAATTGCATCTCTCTCTCTCTCTCTCTCTCTCTCTCTCTCTCTTTCTCTCTCTCTCTCTCTCTCTCTCTCTCTCTTCCTCTCTCTTTTTTTTTCTACACACATAGTAGTTTTGTTCCAGCAAATGAACATGTAGGAGACTTGTGGGCTGCTTCTATATAGCTGGGATTATTTCCCACAATCCACAGAGGACAGCCAGGCCATGACATCACTGTTTTGTCAGTTTTTTTGTGTGTGTGTTGAGAACGGACTCCATGGTGCTGTGTGGTGCACGGTCAGCTGTTGGCCTGCTAGGACTACATGACTGATGGGTAGCAGAGCCATTGGCACAGACTTCCACAGCTGCACTAAATGATGCCGCAATGCTGCCCAGCCAGGCACTCGACATTTCTCCATAAGCAGGAGAAAAGAAAAGTAGTATGCTTGTATGGTGGCACGCAACACCACACAGTATAATACATACAGTACACACGTTTCGATACATGTTTCTACAGATTCACACATGTAAGCATAAAAAATCAAATCCAACACGCACATAATGTATCCAAAAGGATTAAACAACCCATAAACATATATTACAGAGTAAATATATGCCTTTGAGGAAACTGGGGTATTTACTCACCTTTTCTACAAGCTAGTGGGATGATTACCATTCCAAAAAGTCCCTAATATAATCTCCTGCCAGAAAAATGAGTCAGTGGAACAGCAATTGCATTACTGAGGCTTTGAAAGGCAACCACATACAGTATGATGTGGCATGTGTAAATCAGATTATGATTTCATATCCACCAAGTAGATCTTTGAAAGTTGTTTTTTTCTGTTATACAATGGCATGTGGCCCAAAGTTGGAGAGGTTATTGACACACCAAATAATGTGTTACTGGAAGTCAGAAGAATTTTCTGTTAATTGAAATCATGCATGTGCTGGAAAACATTGGGTCTCTAAAATTGTCTTATTTGTAACTAATACCATAAATCTCTGTTACTACATTAGACATATCAGATCACTATTACTAAGATCAACAACCATGATCAGTCAAATCCAGGAGCATGTCCGTTTTTATAAAAGTGTAAGAGTAAATGTAGGAAGTGTATGTTTTGTGTGTTTCTCAACCAGCACACATACAGACCAAAATGGCCAATTAAATCAGATATGTGCTGATTATTTTATTTTTGTATTTATTGGTTCATTTAACAGGCACAGTGCACATTATTAAACATTGCTGTATGCGCCAGAGTTAGAGGCTATTTTTCATCTGTAGTCCCTGGGCAGATCTCCCTGCTCTACCTGCCGCCATCTTGTCGCCCTCCTCCTCCTCCTCCTCCTCCTACATTTTTACAGAGTGGTGAGCTTTTCCTTATTTGGTAGCTTTGATTCAGAAGGTTGGATTTTTCATTTTTTAGTTAACATTGTTTATGTGGCTTAGCATTTTTCAGATAGTCTACAGCAATTGCAGACAAAACATTACGTAATGGTTGTCAAGGTTCAGCCACAATCACTAGGCTATATTACTTGTCATAATATAAAATAAATCTACAGACTCTGAAGCCATGCTAGCTGTTCTGGGAAGCTGTACAGGGCCACCATCTTGCAATACTATCTCTTAATAATTCCATGCTTAGAATTGCTAGTGGGCAACCAACCGGCGCATGATACTATTGCATCTTGGTATACTAAACCAAATGTTTTACCTTTTAGTCAATATCAAGGTCATATTTGCCTTTTCTCAAAACTGGCCAGATGAACACTGCTCAGAGTTGTTTCCCAGCTGAACTTGACAGTTCTAACAGTCAGAAATGAGGACTGAATTATTTACAGGCAAGATCACAATGTTCGCACTATACAGTAAAGAGCTGAATCATGGGGAATTTTGACAAGCTCTTCTTTGTTTTATCCATTACTAATCATTACCTTGTCAGGCAAATGTAACACAGTTCTTCTGTCGTTCTCTTTTAATGTAGAGCAATATGATGTGCATTTGGCGGTGAGCAAAGTCAAAACAAATAGCTTTGAGGCAACAAAGACAGAATAAAGACTAATGGCCGTCAGTGTGTCGAAATCTGATTGTCACAGTCCAGATTGTGGGAGAAAAGAAAAGAAAAGTAGTTTTGGTCAACAAACGGACTGGGGTTTCTTGCTGACTAGTCTATATCCACGAAGTTTCACTTCCGGGATTGTTTAGGTGCCACCTGAAATTCCGCCGGATGTCTTTCATTTTCTGGAGTCATGTTGTTTGTTACCTTCCGCTTTCTTTGTGTTGGCATTTTACGTGAACTCCGGTGGATTTATGTTGACTATCGTGGTTAACTGCTCCTCAGATCTCTGCAGGGTAAATCCAGACAGTTAGCTAGACTAGACCCCGGCCTCCACCTTCCTAGTTCAGAATCCTAACATGACTCAAAATTTGAAATGGTTTCCAATGTCTTTCTTTGGGCTCACCCTTTTATACCGATTTGGGTTTCTGCATAGCGCTCCCTGTTTTAGCTTAGCATGCTGCTTGGCTGGTCCAGGGAACATTATTAAGAGTGGAGCCATCAGTGCCAAGCATACCTGTATTTCCATTTGTTGCAATAAATGGTTAAATCTATGACGAGAGTTTTCCTGGCTGAATAAACATTAATCTTCATTTACTTGTCTCTCCTGATTGAACTGCTTCTCTGGTCACCAACTCCTCACTGACACCTGGCTGCAAATCAGTCAGCAAGGGGTCTCGCTCTCGCATTGTCAGACCCACCTCCACAGTGATGGGAGAAAAAGTGCTCTGGTTTATTGGCATTTCTTTTAACCAATCACAATCGTCTTGGGAGGCGCTGACGGAGCAACGGCACTGCTGCAAAATAGCCTCGGGAAGGAACTTGTTTCGGTGGAACATGTGTATGTTCAAAAGAAAACTCAGATAGAAGTGGAATGTCATGGATATAGACTAACTGAGCTCTGAAGAAGCCAATTCCTTCCTTTCACCACAGGGCTCCATTTAAGCCGTTAAAAGCACTACAATTAGTGTATAAGAATTTGTTGAGATGTTGCAAACACTGAGCCACTTAAGTGGACAAATATGAAGAGGAAGGAGGAAATTAAGTGCTTGTGTGTGAGTCTGAGAATGTGTCCAGGCATGCATGTGTGGGAAATGTTTAACGTAGACAGATAGAGATGAACTGTTAAGTGTATTCTATTTAGTGTATGCCAGACTATCTTATTTTGTAACCTCTGTCAGCCTTGAACTGTTTCTTCCCTCATGGTCCAAATTATTTTGGCACCCAGACTTAATACATCAAGAACAAAGTGATGTTTTTGCATTGAAGAATTCACAGTCAGAGCCATTTCTAACTATGCCCCAGGACATACAGTAATTAATGATTGATATTTTGTTTTGACACAAAGGCATGCTCTTTGAGTAATGTGCCTTTATTCTTTCTCAATAGGATTCCTGAGGTATGCAACACAGCAAACGGAAGAATTTTTTTTGAAGATGACACATTTTTAGGACTGTGTGTTCAGTAAAAGAGTAAACAGACAAGTAGACAAATCACTCCCAGCAACAACCCCGTCTTCTGAAAAATACAGGTACATACTAATAATATGCAACATCAAATACTTTTAGTTTCTTTGAGGACATAATGAGGAAACCTTTTTAATTATAGTTTCTGCAAAACATTCAACTGTCAACATACTGTATTTGTTTTTCTTTAGACATCCACTTGTGGCAACTATAGAACGTTTTTTGGTTAGGTTAGGAAATGATTGTCCTCTTATTAAAGTTATGATCCTGAAGATCATCATTTCGTTCTATTTAGCAGCACCCTCGGCTGTAAGCAGTAATTGCTGGTGTGCTTTTGGATCTCACTTTCACTTGTTTTTTAAGTTTCATCATCTCCCTGCTGTTTTCCTTGTTTTTTTTGGCCATAGTAACCGTTTACTTGGGACACCTGCAGAGAACATAATAAACAGTAGACCAGTTTCACACACAAGTGAGTTGAAGAGTGAATCTACCAATGCGTACTGCAAATTCAAGGGCATTCATCAGTGGGCCATATGCTCAATCACCATTGCGTCACCTCATCCCATAATAGTGACTTAACAGATGTTTATTTAAATAAAATCTTTGGGATTATTACTTTAAAGCCGTACTTATCAATCTTTTCATATCAACAAATGTATAAAATGACCACATACTGTACAATAGGAAAGGGGACATTCACAGTTTATTGTTTGGTCAGCTACACTGTTATCCCGAATTAGTTGACTTTACTAGAAAGTGGCCTTGACCAACTGCCACTTTGCTCGTTTGAAAGCCACGATGCCTCTCTGTCATGGGCGGGCCAAATTCTCTGGGCGGGTAAAGCAGAGAAAGGGTAGGTAACCAGATCGGCCCATCTGAGCTTTCATTTTCTGAAAAGGCAGAGCAGGATACCCAGGGCTCGGTTTACACCTATCGCCATTTCTAGCCACTGGGGGACCATAGGCAGGCTGGGGGAAGGCATATTAAAGTTAAAAAACCTCATAAAGTGAAATTTTCATGCCATGGGACCTTTAAACATGCAACGAAACATAACAAATATAAAACATTAGGCTACTTATAACTACTAGACTAGAATAATGTGTTCATATAAATATAGTTTATTTTCCTTTATGACAGTATGGTTTGAGAACAATGTATTCAATATATTTGTTCCAATGAAAATAGAAAAGCAGTCAAAACACACTTAACATTATCATTTTCCATTATAATGGAATTATACATGGAAAGTTTCACTCAGGAAGCTGTAATGCTAGTTTCTAAACCTGTTTGAGTCGTGAGTCGTAAATTGACTCATGAGTCACAAGTCTCTAGTATCATTAACTCGGATCAGTTGAGTCCTACTACAATTCAATCTAAAATGATAACAGCGCCACACACAAACCTCTTGCAACATTAGCTACTACTAGTCCTAGCCATCTTAGCTGCCAAAAGCTTTGTAACTTACAATTTCGTAGGCAACGTCAACTCCACAAGTCAACTCAAGCGACTGAGTGAGCAGAGATAGTCCGAGACAGGTTATAGGAACTTCTCGACCCGCAGACTCAGAGACGGAAAAATTGCAAGTTCGCAGACCATGGGACTAACTCGAGAACTAACGAGTCCTCAATGACTAATGAGCTGTCGAGATCTCACAAGTTGTCGATGACTCATGAGTTCTCGCGTGAGTCAGTCAATTGCGCAAATCAGCTGGCTATAAGTGGATCTGTAGCAGACGATCAAGTGAAGTCTCTCCTCGAGCTCAGGGTAAAGCAAATCCACAACAAAAGCCATTCTTTCACTTCTGAAATAACATACAATGTTCTGCACGTAGCCTAGCTAGGCCTACTGTAGGTTTTGGTGTATAAATGTAGTATATTAAAATGCAATTAGGTCGAGCAGACAGTCCGAAACATTGCAAGCTAGCAATACTGACTCAAGTGACTCAAGTGACTCGCACAACCCAAATCAGTTTAATAAGTGATTCAGAATTATCTGAATCCTTAAAAGAAATCCAGTTTGCCAGGCCTACTAGATTTCGAATGTGTATTGATGTCACTAGCCACGTTGTCACTGCCCAGACGCCATCAGTCCCCACTTGTGTCTCAGCCATGGTGCAACAATAAATGTAAACAGTCCGAGACAGGTTATAGGAACTTCCCGACCCGCAGACTCAGAACATTGCAAGCTCCCAAACCATGGGACTAACTCGAGAACTCACGAGTCCTCGATGACTCATGAGCTGTCGAGAACTCACCAGTTGTCGATGACCAGAGGTGTCAAGTAACGAAGTACAAATACTACTTTACCTTACTTAAGTAGAAATTTTGGGTATCTATACTTTACTGGAGTAATTATTTTACAGCATACTTTTTACTTCTACTCCTTACATTCTCACGCAATTATCTGTACTTTCTACTCCCTACATTTTAAAAATAGCCTCGTTACTCATATTTCAGTTTGGCTTGTTTTCATTCCAGCTCGTCAGTCATCGTTCAAAAAAACACACACACAAAAAACCTATCGAAATCGCTCCATCCGGAGAGAGTGAATTTGATTGTGGTTGGATGAGAAGTATAAACATAGCTATTCCGACACCCTATTGGTTTGTACGCGATCCATAACACCTGTACAGACCTGGTGCTAATACGCCACCGGTGCCTTAACGACCGTTATCTACCGGACCGAATAGCAACACGGATTTCGGTGCCTTAGGTGCCTGCGCGATGCTCCGAAAACGGACGTTAGAGGGAACAGAACATCGCCGCACGGGACGCTAGTCAACACTACAGTAGGAAGCAGGTTAGCCTAGCGTTAGCTAGAAGATGGAGTAAACATGATAAAATGCTGAGAGCTAAACGGTGTAAAAGTGTGTCTATATTTCACTGGAGGGGAGTCTAACACCAGACTGTAGCTGCCGTTGTCTGTAAAACACAGAAGAGATGTAGCCTACGTGTCACCTTTTTCAGCCCTTCTGAGTTTGCAAGTATGATTTTAATATACTGTAACATTATTATAGTCATATGATTTTGTCCCCGCGTTTTAGAGTTAAGCTGTTGTCCTTAATGGCATTGTTTCCCCCTTACATCAGGGGTCTTGAACGTTTTTTAAGCCAAGGACCCCTTAACTTAAAGGGAGATGTAGCAGGGACCCCCTACTACATATTGTATGAAATTAAGTTGCATATTAAACTGGGCCTACAATAACTGTTAGGGTAACCTAAAGCCTTCTTACATACCTTTTTTCATAAGCTATTAAAATATTAATTGTTGGCATGATTTTATAAATCATATTTTAATGTTACATACGTATGTATGTGACATACTGTATGTGGCACAGTAAATCTAGGATTAACTGTATCTGTGGGCTGGTATCTTAGTGACTACCTTACCTATAGGCCAGTAAGCTTTTAAAGACTCAAAAATGTACAATAATTTGGAGGCCCCCCTGCAATGACTCTGAGGACCCCCTGTTAAAGATCTCTGCCTTACATTACTTTTACTTTTATACTTTAAGTAGTTTTGAAACCAGTACTTTTACACTTTTACTTAAGTAAAAAGCTTGAGTTGATACTTCAACTTCTACAAAAGTCTTTTCAAACCCTAGTATCTATACTTCTACTTGAGTAATGAATGTGAATACTTTTGACACCTCTGTCGATGACTCATGAGTTCTCCCATGAGTCAGTCAAATGCGCAAATCAGCTGGCTATGAGTGGATCTGTAGCAGACAAGCGAGTGAAGTCTCTCCTCGAGCTCAGGGTAAAGCAAATCAACAACAAAAGCAATTCTTTCACTTCTGACATAACATACAATGTTCTGCACGTAGTCTAGCTAGGCCTACTGTAGGTTTTGGTGTATAAATGTAGTATATTAAAATCAGTGTTGGGAACGTTACTTTAAAAAAGTAATTAGTTATAGTTACTCACTACTTGTTCCAAAAAGTAACTGAGTTAGTAACTGAATTACTCTATAATAAAAGTAACTTTTTACCAGGGAAAGTAACTATTTGCGTTACTGTTAAAAAAAAGAGTTGCTATATATCAAAGAATTTTGATTTTTTTGAGCAGTTTTCACAAGTCAGTTGAAATGAGTAGAACAGACAGGTGTTTGTACATAACTTTCGATATTTATTGCAAGTCGACAGATAGCAAGAAGTTTATCCTGCACTTCAAGTATTATCTTTGTAAGAAAAGTAAACAGTTACACCATATAAAGTGCATTTAACTCTAGCAAATTAAATCAAACTCTCTCAACCTGAGACAACTGGTCAAGTAAACAACCTGTACTTCCAAGTGTTTTGTTCACAACAAAAGTCAACTTTGTTCCGAGTTCTTCTTTGCTAGTGAATGGTGAGCTATCATCTGTGGTAGTGGTATCAGTGTTTTTGGCCACTAGCTTTGTAGATGCGTGTGTCGTTGTGAGATGCTTCATTAAATTACAGTTGCTTACAACGGAAGTCGACAAAGTCTTTGCTCCTTGACATAATGTACACATTACATGGACGTTCTTGCCTTTGACCACAATGAATTTGAAGTAGTGCTTATATCTACACCTTGAAAATGTCAACTTTTCATCGGATTGCTCCTGACTCGCCATCTCTGCGGCTTCATCGAATCTCTGTGTGTGTGTGTGTGTGTGTGTGTGTGTGTGTGTGTGTGTGTGTGTGTGTGTGTGTGTGTGTGTGATGCGTGTGCTGGCATGTGTGTAAAAACACTGGCTCTGATTGGCTACCATGAAACATGACTCTGCCTTAGCCAATCATAATCGCTCACCTCGTTATTAACCCACCTCCTCACTAGTTGAGAGCCAGGGGTGCGTTCGGATTACACAGTTTATTCAATCAATGCATAGTAACGCACCGCATTTAACGTCCAGTAACGTTCACGGCGTTGTAACAACGGGAAAAGTAATTAGTTAGATTACCCCGTTACTGAAAATATAACGTTGTTACTTAACGCCGTTCTTTTAAACGGTGTTATTCCAAACACTGATTAAAATGCAATTAGGTCGAGCAGACAGTCCAAAGCATTGCAAGCTAGCAATTCTGATTCAAGTGACTCAAGTGATTCACACAACCCAGATCAGTTTAATGAGTGATTCAGAATAATCTGAATCCATAAAAGAAATCCAGTTTGCCAGGCCTACTAGATTTCGAATGTGTGTTGATGTCACTAGTCATGTTGTCACTGCCCAGACGCCATCAGTCCCCACTTGTGTCTCAGCCATGATGCAACAATAAATGTAAACTACGCACAAAAAGAAAGGAAATTTGTGTTTGGTAGATTTCTTTGTTGTAACAATGATTCTTGCCAACGAATGTTATACCATTGGAAAACCTGATTATTTCCCTTTTAAATGGTGCCACATTTGTATGGAACATGCATTTGTGGGATGAGCAGCAGAGGTGAGTATAATAATAATAATAATAATAATACATTTAATTTGTAATGCACTTTATATTTACGCAAAATCCCAAAGTGCTACATGATAAAAAATAAAAACACATGGAGAGCATAAAAAAATAAAAATAAATGAATAGAATGACATGAAACAAAAACAATAAGGAAAAGGGCACGAGTTCACGAGTATGTTGGTTGCGCCCATGAAAAATGTGCCAAATCTTCTCTGTAATGCCAAAAAGCTTTTCTTTGTTGACTCTTGTTTGGTGTTGTTTGGTGGATTGGGTGATTGAAGTCTGAAGTAACAGGACATATTGGTTTATCGAGATGAAATTCTGCAACCAGTGGCAATCCCATATCTCCACAGTCTGGGACCGAAGATGACAACGCTCGCCCCCACAGGGCGGGGTTTATCAGAGACTACACTGTGGCTGTGTATGGTTCTTCCACACGCTACTGACGCTTCTGTTTGTTAAATGAATAAATTGTGAAATTGCCAATATGTCTTGTTACATCAGGCTTCAATCACCCAATCTACCAAACAACAGCAAACAAGAGTCAACAAAGAAAAGCTGTTCAGCACTGTCAGAGAAGATTTGGCAAATATTTCATGGGCGCAACCCACATGCTCAGCTTTGCTACTCATCCCACAAATGCATGTTCCTTACAAATGTGGCACCATTTAAAAGGGAAATAATCAGGCTTTCCAACGATATGAGATGTATTGTTACAACACAGAAATAATCTACCAAACACAAATTCCCTTACTTTTTGTTCATAGTATAAACATGAACACTAAATCAACCATAAAAAACAACAGATTACATAAATGCACACCCAAAACATTAACAGAACATTATTAAAACACACTTTAACTAGGACAGAAACCGTTCAAAACATATATTTTTCCCATGAGCTTTTGCATCACTTCACCACAGAACAGTTCTAATGACCCTGCCCACATCAATCACATCAATATGCAAAACAATTATCCACGCCCACATACATACACATGCATGTCTACATCCGCAAACATACACCCACGTACATTTCCCATAAATAAGAGATCAAACTAACAGTTACACTCAGTAACTATCACATTATAAATAACCCACTAATCTAACAGAACAAGCTTTTTTTTTTTGACGAAGACACAGATAATTATCAGCCGACTCTGCAGTTGCCAGCATCTGTACAGAGCATTTTAGTGTCTTTCTGCTTATTGTTTGGGTTTTTGGGCCCACAACTTTACTCTTATTGTTTCCACCCAGAGCAACCATAATCCAAACATCAACACAGCATTGCATTTCTTCCAAAACACATTAGACAAAACCATTTACTAGTATCTAAAGGTAATGTCGAGGATTGGCAGCAAACATTAAGACTTTTAAATAATGTTGATGTGACAGCCTGCACCAACACTGAAAACCTGTGTAAATACAGCAGCAAAGTGGAGACACACTGTAGCAATTAGTTAACTGCCACCCGCATCATTTGGTGCAATCAGGACCCCAAAAGTTATCGTTTCAAAAATTCTCCAAAGCTGTATTAATAAAGTTTTTATTGTGTCATAATATGATATTGTAAAAAACATGGTTCATTTGGGTGTCTGTTAAAGTTGGCCTACCTCTGCAGTCAAATAACCCATAAAGAGAATGTATTTCCTACTGCACACAGGAAGATGCATGGGCAAATATTTAAGAATTACCTTACTGTACTAACGACTACTGCCTTAAATTTAAAGGTGAGCATTGGAAAAAGAATGTTTGCATTCTACACATATGCCCGAGTGCAACATTTCACCCCCTGTACATTTTCACCAATTACGTAATGGTAGTAAAATTGTAAAAGGGGTATTGTTTGACAAAGAACTACCTAGGTTTGAAACTTAAACCAAACAAAGCTTAGTGAAAGCGAGATGTGATGTTTAGTTTTTCTTTTTCCGCTCTTCAGTATTGACTTAGTTAATTCCCTGTGCCTGAGATGAAGTTCTTTGTGGAATGTGCAAACATTAGGGGGCACAGACTCTGTAGGTACGATACAACACTGTTTCTCTCCAGTGTATCCTAGTACCATGGTAACCCACCATGGGGTAGATGACTGCAGCCCTGGCAGAGAACAGGGCTCTGTCCGCTGACAGATACTGTCTCGCTGAGGAGATGGGGGGAATTGGGGGATGCAGGGAATTCAATATGTGCAGGACATCAACCGCTCACACGTGTGCATGCACTCACCTGCCCACTTACTCACAGCTTCCAAGGGAAAACAATCTGGTGCCTGGCGATGTCATACCAAAGGAAAATATTTTTTCTGTGGTTTTAAGGTTTTTGCTCATCCCCCTCATCTCCCTCATCTTTCCAACTACCTCCACCAGAGCCACCAGACTGATGCAGCAGACTGCTTACAGAATAAGACGTAGTTATAAAAACTTAAAAATATCCGTCTGTCCCAATTAACTGTAGCTGTATGAATCTGCTGCATGAATCCACAATGTCTTCTTTAACACTCCCCTCTCTGGGAGAGGTTTCAGGGTCTGTCAAATTCCCTTTTCACCACAGAAGGAGAAACACCTGAAATGATGCCTGATGAAGTTTATTCAGGTGACCTCATCATCCACCTTGGTCCTATTCCTAGGAAAGAAAAGGGTAGCTGCCATGACCTCCTGAAACAAAGGCTTACATGAAAGAGAAAGTCTTCATTTTCAGTCGTTTCTCCTTTAAACATTGTCTGATGTGTTTTTGTTGATCAGTCTGAATAAAGTTTTCATGTTTTCAATCAAATGTTTTATTTTTAAATCTGTCTGCGGTACAAATGCTGCGCACTGATTGGAAGCTGTAGAAACAGTCAGATCAATACAATATAAACTATAAGTCTACAACCAGGAATATTTCATTTCAACATTCATAGTAATTTCTCTTGCCAAACCCCTATAAAATTATTTACTAAGAAAGAATACATTAATCATAATTTAGGACCACCCTAAAGTTGAGCTGCTTCCTGACTAACAGACAAAAGACTTCTGGTCTCTGACATTAAAGACAAAAATATAAATGTATAGCAAAAAACAACAAACAATTTAAATAAAAATAAACTGTGAACTAAATAAACCATAAAGGGCTGTACGACAAAGCAAGATCAACAGAGCCATGGTTTCTTTGACTTAGCTGGCAAGACAAGGCCTGAAGCCCTAATAAAAAATAACAGGTACCACAACAGTGGTTTTCAGTTTGCTTTGTTACATGTAACTCAGGCTTTTTTCTTCAGCGTTAACATGTCATTATTGGGCATTTGCTGATATAATAAATCAGTTTTTTGGACAGGCCCTTGTCGAGATGTGTTTAAGATAAGCAGAAAATCCACACATTGCTCCGGCAGGTCCCCTTTTCCGCAAAAGGAAAGAAGCCAGCCAGAGAGTAAAGAGCTCTGCAAAGTCTCTAAGCAAAGATCACTCGTGAAAGTTATAAGCAGTGAAATAATATCTGATATGGCAAAATTAAATTATACCAAATGCAGCTTTAATCAGCCTCTGCATAGAATGAATAAGCCCCACTACCTTTGAACACTTCCATGCCACTAGGAGACCCTTACTACTGTTACTACCATGTCATGTTTGGATTAATATTGTACAATATGACACATTTCAGACTGACTCTATACAGGGGTACCTGAGTGCACATGGGGCAAACATGAAAATGCTACAATAACACACAACTGTGCCCCCTGTAGTTTGCCTACAAGGCGAACTATTCTGTGGATGATGAGGCAACATGGGCCTCAACATGTTTAGTCTGCTGCCAGATCTGCACTGAAAGGTCCTGTTAGGTTTCATCCTGCACACACTGTGTCGTTCCTGTGTTGTATAACTGTCAAGTAATGTGTCAGGGCCAGGTCATTAACTACTAACTAACTCTGATATATTTGAGAATTAAAAACTATTCTGATGCACATACTCACATCAATGAAGAACAGAATGACGTATTTATCACTGGTAGACAGAAAAATCTGCAAAAATAGTATGAATTCGGCACAATTTGGTTTTAGACGCACACAAGTTTTAATGTTACATAAAGTACAAGGTTCTGTGGCTCCATTACCACACCATGAACACACCGTAAGAAGGAAAAGAAGAAAAAAAAGAAAAATATTACTATCTAATAAGATCCTAACACAGCACTGTAGCCCTATTATCTTCTAATGATAGATAGATAGATAAATAGATAGAGTCGTTCAGGAACTGTCACTGTTACAACAGCTTAGAGCATAAAAGACAAAGAAAACATACTTAAAAAGCACAAAAACAACACCAAAATACTATATAATACTTAAAGGGGCCATATTATGCTCATTTTCAGGTTCATAATTGTAATTTGAGATTGTATCAGAATAGGTTTACATTGTTTAATGTTCAAAAAACACCATATTTTTGTTGTACTGCACACTGCTGCAGCTCCTCTTTTCACCCAGTGTCAGGTCTCTGTTTTAGCTACAGAGTGAGACCTCTCAACTTCTGTCACATCTTTGTTGTCAGTCGCACATGCGCAGTAGCTATGTAAGGATTACATGAGCTAGCTAGCTGTTTCTCCAACTTCAGCCTGTACAAGGCAGGATTAGCCGTGAGACTACTTCTAAACTAGGGCGCACTTCCAACTTTGCGTGGAATACCTGCAGAAGAAAGACATGTAAGTAGTTCTATACAATTTATTTTGTAGATTAGGGTGAATTTGTGTGTGTTGTAGCAGTGTTTTGCCATTGAGAACGAGCTAGCATGCTAACGGTTAGACCCCTAGGCCCCTCGTTTCGGCTAGTGACATAGAAAGCCGTGCAGATTGAAGGCAGGACACATTCAAAAACCGTATCTCACTCAAAACAGCATGGATGTTTTTTTTCAAAGTTTGTACGCGTGTGGAAGCACCAGAGACACAAAAAAACACCCCAAATCCCAGAAAAAGTGGTTTTTTCATAATATGGGCACTTTAACAATAACTTAAATAATATCATAATCATAATATGATATAATATGATAGTTCTAACATCTGTCATGAATAAAACACAGAAAAAAATATTGTATTTTGGACTGTTTCAGGGTCACACTAAGGAGTTACAGAGGTGTAAAGATGGAAGAAGAGAATTTGGCTGCGCTCACTTTCCCCTCAGATAATCTGTTCATATTTGTAATAGCCCTAATGATGAAAATACATTACTGCATGTGGATGGCGAAGATGAAATGAGCTCATGTTCTCTCTTTGAAATCTGAAAAACAAAGGACCCACAAGCATCTCTTTTTTTTCACAAGCTGACTTCATCCATCTGGTATGTTGTTGTTTTTAATAAGATGCACCACTTTTGAGCCTACCTTGACTCAACACATGACTAAAATCCTGTCGTTACCTGATACCCCATGAAACATTGTGTAAATGTTTTTCAAAGATGTTAACTGGAGGGCTAACATGTCCCTGGAGGAGACGATATAACGCTAACATTATGTCATCAGGGACGCATTAGCTCCATGTATTAGATTGACAGGAAGGACAAGAATGCATTGGAACACAATGTGCTCTACATTCTGCAGGTGTGTAATGTTATACTGGCCATTACCCATCCAACCAACAGCTCATCAAAATGTAATATCACCCATAATCCCTGTGTCTAACACGTATACTTATTGAAATTTCATCGGTTTCATCATTCAAGTTATCTGTTGTTTCAAATGATTGATTACGGCCCACTGATGTTTTCTTAATGTCCCACAACTGTGGCAGATTAGGTAACAAACATTTCTCAAAGAATCTCGCTGGCCAAAGAGGTAAAAGGAACTGTAGCTCAACACCTTGTCCGGGTCTGGACACATAATAACTGTCTGAATTGTTTCTTTAGGTGCACCATTCTATTGCTTTTAGGGTGATGAAGTCATAGTGTAAGAGATCCACATTTAACCAGACTTGTTACACATTAGCCTCTCTTACAATTAACCATTGTGAAACTATCGGCCCAATTTAATAACCTGACTCCGCCAGATGGATTGCTTCGCATTTGCTCAGCATATCCATCTGGGAACTTTCCATTGGAGAACTTTTGGGAAGGGGCGAAAATACTGGTTAGCTGATTGGATAAACCATCTGTCTATCACCACCTATGTTGGTGATAGACCACATCTGATCAAACTCTTGCCCGAAACCAGTCAGGAGAAGAGCAAAAACATCTTTTCCTCCGAGAAAAGCCTCCAGTGCCGTTTTTTTCACTTCTTTCAATGAAGGAATACATTCTAATTCGGATAAAACTTGTGCGATTGCTACGCTCATCTCATCCGTAGAAGCTGCCACGTTGTTTAGACTAACAGTTGCTTCTCATTGAGTCACACCTAAACCCTCCTCAAAACCAAAGCTGATTGGTCAGTCGTTTGGCGAACTATCTCAAGATGCCAGACTGATCTGCGAGTGGAAAACTGGAGCTCGCAAGATCAAGACGGTCTCACGAGGCTACCAATATAAGGTCCTTTTTCAGATTTTTTTTTCTTCTGTTTTTTTATTTTATTTGAAGGAATACAGATGGGACCAACTAAAGGAACAATATTAAGAGTCTACAGCTATGCTATGTGGCTAAGGTTAGCATTCTAACATGCTCACAATGACAATAGGCTCGTTCGAGATGAGCCAGGTCTGCGTAGAATCGATCACCGGCAATCGCCGCCTATGCATGCCGGTTAGATTTGTGTCCGACTTGATCCCGACTTGCTCTGACGTCATGCACACGTGGGCAATGATAACCTCACGAGATCAAGGCAGCCGCAGTTCTGAGACGCAGGCAGCGCAGTTGCTTTTCACCGACTGCAAGACCCAGGCGGACTGAGGGCATGCTGGGAAACGCCAGCCTCTCAGCTGATCTAACAGCTGAGTGATTCAGAATCGACTCAACGTGATTACGTTTTATATAAACTTTTTATTGATTTTGAATTGGAGGGATTTTAACAGCTATTTGTCTGATTTAAAGGCTTATTCTGTACAAACCACGTGTGGCTGAGAGTTACGTTTAGAAGTCAAGTTGTCAAACTGATAAATCAAAGAGAAGTAAAAAGACAATTTAAGCTGAAGGAAGACAACTCACAAGTTGTTAGATATGTATAATTTTTTGATAAAACACTGATAAAATGTTTGTTTTTAGAGCACTGGTCTATGGTAACACATAAGGTGTATTTTATTAAGGGGTTCATACGTTGCAGCTAATGGCTTTATTATTGGGTAATAAATAACTTATTTAAGAATGAATAGAGCAGGATCTTGACAGTGTTTGCAGTGGCTGAACCATTTAAAGTATGAAAAGAAAGTTATTATAAGGGTGATGGGTTCAAGTTGACAGGTCAAAGGTTAAAGGCACTTAATATCTAGCAGTACTCTGTTGTGAACATGTCGAGTTCAGTGGAAAAGAACATGCACAGATCACTTTGTAATCAATCACATGATGTCATGCAGGAGAGAGGTTTCTAAATTAAGTCAGCTGTCTAAATACAAGTTAATGATGTTTTCCATATCTCAGCCACATGGTACTGAATTAGAAACATGAAGCTTTTACACCACCCTCTATTAAAAACACATCACAAATCAGACGCATGCACACATACACACAGTTTTCAGTATGTGTAGTATTAGACACCTAATTAGCAAAATATTCACTCTGGTAATGAGCCACAGTGTGAAGTATTTACATTATTGTCAGCTCGGCTGAATTCCACTTACACACCCTGATCAAATAAACATCCAATATTTCAGTGTCAATCACCGGAGAGAGAACATTGTTTGGACTTGCTGAGGCTTTGTCCCAGGAAACATTGTGCAGTGCAAAACTTCCACCCACAAAAAGAATTACCCTGAAAATACGTTACTGATGTACAAACTCAATATTGTCCGACATGATGGATCTGGTCCAGCTTGATTGACTACACCTCTGCAAAAAACATGTTTTGGCCATTGTTTTCAGGAAGATATCTCAAAAACATTCAGCTTTGGGTCTTTTCACCTTTAAGCTCATACTTGTCAAACCCTAACACACAACAAATGCTTCATTGTTTCTGGGAATACACTGTAGCTAACACGACAGTGACAGTTGTTTCCCTTCACTCCAGCTCTTGTAAAAATGTCTTTTCACATAGGCACAAGCCTCTAGGGGACCATGGGACTAGAGCAGGTTGTTACTGGACACTCTCGATGCCTCTATCCCTTTACAGCTGTAAAAACCTGCATCAGCCTCACATCTGGCAGCATCCGCAACCTGCAGCCACCCCTGCGACGTCACCCGGTCTGAGGTCACCGCTGCTGTCACCAAGAGTCACCCACCGCCCAGCTGTCAATCACAGTCCAGGTGCAACTGTGGGTATGGGCATATGCACTTATGTAGTGGTAATGTAAATATGACATTTTGTTAAATTATAAATCTCAGTTGATGCTTGTCAAAAAGCAAATAATCATAGCAAAAATTAATCATAGTTTCAGGATGTTTATTTATACCAGAATTAATCATAATTTTTATATTACAGTAATACTAGTCTCGCATTGCCAGACCTATCTCCACAGTGCTGTGGAGGAAGGTCTGGCAACTGGAGCATACACACTTTAAACCAATCACAATTGCAGCGCTAAGCTACGCAGCGAGCGTGGCTCTTCAATATGATCTCAGGAAGGAACTTGTTTTGGTGGAACATTTGCACACTGCAAAAGAAAACGCCACATACAATATTACGGTAAATGAAGTTAACTGTTCACACAATACAGTAACGTATGTTATCTGGATACATAGTTTAAACGTAGTTTGCTCTTACCAGTGTATCTCCGTTTCTGTGAATAGCTCCCAAAACGTCCCAGTTAAAGAGTAAATGTCGTAAACATATTCTTTGTAAATCTTTACAATCATTCCCTGAACGAACCAAGCAGGTCTGCCTTGTTGCACGATCCAAATGTTCTTCAAAACTTGCCATTTTCAGCATGTAACATTGCTCAAAGGTTCCAGTCAATGTTGCTCGATGTGACCGGAGTTTAAAGTAAACACAAAGAAAGCGGAAAGTTTACCAAACTATCCGGTAAATGAACCGTTGTCGATCCAGACTATATTTACACTAAATGAAAATGACAATGCGTAATGTTATACAGAATCAGAAAGGGCTTTATTGCCAAGTACGTTTTTTACACATACAAGGAATTTGTCTTGGTGTTGTTGGTGCATGTCACATTCTCTAGATGTAAGAAGGATAAGAAGAATATAAACAGAGTGGGAGGGGTCAGCCACAATCTTTACAGCACGCTTCAGAGTCCTGGTGGCGTTAAGGTCCTGGAGTGGCGGCAGATTGCAGCCAATCGCCTTCTCTGCAGACCAAATGACACGCTGCAGTCTGCCCTTGTCCTCGGCAGTGGCAGCAGCGTACCAGATGGTAATAGAGGATGTGAGGATGGACTCAATGATGGCTGTGTAGAAGTGCACCATCATTGTCTTTGGCAGGTTGAATTTCTTCAGCTGCCGCAGCAAGTACATCCTCTGTTGTGCTTTCTTGACGAGGGAGCTGATGTTCAGCTCCCACTTGATGTCTTGGGAGATGATAGGTCTCAGGAAGTGGAAAGACTCCACAGTGTCAATTGTGGAGCCACAGAGGGTGATGGGGGCAGGTGGGGCTGGGTTCTTCCTGAAGTCCACAACCATCTCCACTGTCGTTAGAGCGTTGAGCTCTAGGTTGTTATGAACTGTACTGAATGTACTGTATTCTTACTCCAGCTTCTTCTTCAGTTTGTGCCTCATTGCACCAGGATTGTAATTGTTCACACCCGAAACACAACGAAACCGTTTAATTTATATGGTTTGGTTTTCTATTCAACACATGTTCAAAAAGAAAAGGAAACATTTAGTACTTTACTCACGGGAGACATTTCTTGAACAACAGCTGTGCCCATTGACTGCCACAACTAGCGCCGTGTCTACACAGTCCGTCCGTCTCACACGCATCTGATGGAACAGATGCGCTTCTATTTTAATCAATCCGGTTGTCTACACAAGTTATGTAATGCCTGGCATTTAACTCAAAGCATATTTTACAGTGATTTAGTGTTGGGCTCGGAGCACTGCCACAACGCGGGTGACCTAAACTCAATGCTGTGCCAGAACGCATCATGTGTCGATCGTTGGATGCTGGTTAACGTGTTGCTCACGCACTTCTCATAAGCTACGAACTTTGCACAGTTTCTTAATTCTAAACAAAACCCAGATTATTGGATAGTAGTGACTAGCTTTGTGCCCAACAAAATTCAACATACAGTATAAGACAGTTTTGAAGTTGTCTGGAAAGTTGTTTTTTACGCTTGACTGAGGCTAGCTATATCCACCTGATTCCTGTCTTCTGCTATATGCTAAACAGGCCGCAGACCTGCATCTGTAACAAAGATTACGTTTTTCTCAGCCCTCACAATCACATTGTTTTCAGCTCATCAGGCAGCTGTACACTACACCTACCTGTCCAGCACCAAAAGGCAATATCAATTAAGCAACTTGTCTCACAAAATAGGCTAGGCATTTTAGGTCCTTTAAATTTCCAGGCTTAATACACAGACATTGGTTTTATTTTTAAAATGGTCTTTGGGTTCATTTTACTAGCAGCAGCAAAAGTACATTTTTATTTTAGACGTCTCACTGTGCATCGTTCTGTACCCCCAATGGGCCCAACCACAGGTCTCGACCACCATCTAGACCAGCACCACCTCAGGACCTGTCCTCGGTCCAGGGTTCCTCCGCAGTTCCTGACCGCCCGCTAGCCACGCATCACCTTAGGTCTCTTACACATCTGAATTCCCTTGTTCTCAGCCCCAGAACACATGTAGCTCACATCTCACCTGATTAGGAGATGCGCTTCAGGTGTGGTTGAGAGTTTCCTGTGCCAATCCCTCACCTCTCCATTGATTAGGAGATGGTGTCCTTGTATTGGAATGTGAACCTACAGTATTTGATTCTAATCAGCACCTGATTATTTAAAGGCCCGCCTGGTGCAAGCACAGTGTAAATCTGACAAAGCAACGTGAAAAACGCGTAGTTCGCTCCTTTTGTTTTTAATGCAATCTGCTAATAGTGTCAATCCAGTATCCCGGTGTGCACTTAGATTTTTTTTGTTTACTGTGGTTTACCGTGCAGCAGCTGGCACCCAGGAGAGAAGCACTGTGCATATACTGTAGGGTAGCTTCAGTTTTAGAAAGTTAATAATGCTCCAGGTCTTATAGATGTGACTATAGGCAACTATTTGCTAACACGTTCACCATATCAGCTTCATACAGTAAGGTGATAGATATGTCAGGGTTGTATTTACAATAAAAGAAATTTGTTTTACAGCCAGGGTTCACAGAAAAACAGCGAAAAAACACCATGATGTGTGACTTCCAGTTTTTTATTATCAAACAGACACACGTTATAAAAAGTCTATTTATGGGGTGCCTGGGTAGCTCACCTTGCCACAGCGGCCGCAGGATCAACTCCGACCCTTTGCTGCATGTCATTCCCCCGCTCTCTCCCTCTTTCCTGTCTTCAGCTGTCCCATGTAATAAAGGCCTAAAATCACCCAAAAAATAAACTTGAAAAAGTCTATCTATTGTCTCACCATAATGGCTTACTGAACATACATTTGACACTACAATTACTACAATGACCATGGCAAATTTACATTAAAGGATTAACTGGATTCACCTTCCGATTCTACACCCCTGATTTAGTGTGTGTACCATGTGTGTGCCATGTGTATGAGAGAAGGAGCGAGAGAAAGAAATCTCCCCTCGAGGCCAGACCCACCACATTAGTTAGTAACCACAAAGCATGTTGGCCAACACTAACAGCTGCAACGCCTCGGTGAGTTTAATGCTCAGTTAGACACCATCATCCAACCGCCACACCCAAAGCTAAAGCAGCCCAAAATCCCCTATTTCTACCTCTCTCTCCATCTTGCTCTCATTCTCAGTCTGCACATTCCAGGTAACGCAAAACTAACAAGGCACACATAGATTGAGAGAGTCTGAGCTCTCTGGCTCTCCAAATATAGATGCAATACTCACAGTGCTTTTGCACGCTTTTCTTTGGCGAAGTCAATTATGTCATAATGTTGTTTCCAATATGTTGGGAGCTGAAAGCAAGACGTGAGCAAGACAGATGTCCTGCATTAGCATCTCGGCTTGCTAGCGCTCCCAGTGGGTGGAAACACACTGTTGTCGAAGGTCCAATTAAAAACTATTTTCTGTATATCACTGTATGTGGCCATGCTTTTTTTTGCATTATATTATGTAAGTGAAGAGAGGATACATTTGATATAATCGGATGGTACTGTAACCACAGTGTGACCATTGTGGTGTAAAGTGAGCACAGTACAGCTTCAGGCTCATTATTATTCTATACTGATATATAAGAAATAGTGACATTACATACATAGATGCGGTTACATAATGCTTATATTCATATATTCTACATGGCATGAGTATTCTGGAAATAGCTGGCCTTATGGGCAGAACACTGACAACAGAACCTCTTCTTCCACCCTTTGACATTTAATTGTCATTGTGAGAAATTTCTCAGCCGATGTATTGACCAGAATCGATGGTGACAATCAAGTCAAACAGAAGAGGAATGTTAATCTCATGAGAGAAATACTACAATGACCAATCAGATAATCGGATTATTAGGGGGCAGGAAAGTGCTGCCCCGCATTAGCCCCTCGGTCTGAGCATGAACAAACGCACAACTGTTTGGAGACGTTATCATCAAAATCATATGCTTCCTCTATTCCTCCTCTGGCCTGTTGTCATGTGGCTTGAGCCCTAGCAAAGCATTAAACAAAGCTTCAGTATGGGCCAAAGCATGAACCTTTAAAGCAACCTTGAAAAGCATCTATATGAATAATTCTCAGAAACACAAATAGGTGATTTGAATATGTGCTTGAGCTATGTCATGCATGTGTTGAAACCGGGCTGTAGCCCGATTGAAGTGCTAACGTCTTCCAAATGTGCTGTGACACACTGAAGATGACATCATGAATGCATAAACCATTTTGTGTTGGAGCCCTCTACAGTGGAAAGTCCCTCGGTTTCTGGTGAGATGTGAAAGCAATGATCACAACACTGCGTATAACACTCGCCTCTGACCTCAGCTACCTCCAGAGAGGCTGACCAATCACACAGGCATGTTCCCACCAATCTGAATCTGTGTGTGTGTGTTTTTGGCTGTCTGCTTATGTTTTTACATGCATATGGGTGTATGGACATACATGTGTGTATGAATACCTACGTGTGTGTGTGTGTGTGTGTGTGTGTGTGTGTGTGTGTGTGTGTGTGTGTGTGTGTGTGTGTGTGTGTGTGTGTGTGTGTTCCCACCAAGCGGTCCCAGAGTCTGCAACAGGTGCAGCTGATTAACTAATCCCCCTCTCTCTTAGAGGAATTTTGCAAGAGGAAAAACTCCATTCTGCTCCTCTCCCAGTGGGAACATTTGCTTTTCGTCCATTTGGCTTTGGTCCAGATAGAAAAGAGAGATCTCAGCTGCTCTCTGGATAGACGCTCCTCATCCATCAGCCTCCAGAACTCCAGGCGCAAAGCTAAAGTCCATAATTGGTTTAAGAGCGGTCGTCACTCTGTGGATATTAAAGCTTTTCGATGAACCTGAGCAACGTATTCCAACAGGCAGCGTTTTATGGTGCTTTACTAATAATATAAATCCTCATATTTGCCAAGGTTTGTTCAATAAGGTAAACCAGATTTTTTTTATTGGACCCAATGTTAATCAGTATCTTACCATTTCTTTCCAAAATAAATCTAGTATTTGACACTTTACACTAAAACGCATGGAACAGTAATATGAATTATATCGCTAATGCAACCACTCCTGCTTGAACAAGTGCTACTGCTTTGATTTGACAAAAAAAACTAAATCTTAAGGTCCACTTAACACTTACTTACTTATTTTCCGCTTTCAGTCACATCTGTCTTCATCAGTCAGTGTATGTAGTTGCCATGGTTATGTTATATCTTGCTTGTTTAATCCATTTTAAAGGATGCATTGTGGTTTTATAGGGGAGTTATAAGTTAGACTATTTTTTGGCCAGGTGCAGTGACTTCCTGGAGTGTTGTCGGCAGTACAGAAGTGGCGCCAAGCCAAGAAGTAAGAAGTACCTTTTGTATTTCCAAAACTGTCAAACTCTTCCTTTAATTATGTTGTGTTGTTACTTTATTACTGGACCGAGCCTATCCAGGAGCTGTCATGCGTAGATATCAACATTCTGTCAAGCATTTGGTTTGTTTTCTGGAATGTTCAGAGTCATGAGATGAGATGAAATGGAACTTAGATACAGTGGCATGTAATAAGTCATCCTCTTGTAATTGACACAGGCAACAAATCACAGAGCAGTGTTGGCACAGCAAGGACTTAATCAACAATGGCATAATAAATATAAAAAATTGTGCAAGATATCACATTCCAAGAGAGTTCCTTAAAGAATAACAAAAGGTGAGAGGATATAGAGTGAAATTAATGACTTTGATGACAATCCTAGTCATTCATCAAATGGGATATAAGGAGTGTTTTAGTGGACAGTTTTCCTCCTCCAGCTCTTCTTCTATTTCTTTCTTCTCTTATCATAATAATGCCTCTCTTTGTTCCCTCCTCCCACTACTTCCTCCCCCTACTTCTTCCTTACTTGTCCTAGTACAACTGCTGGTAAAAATGTTACCTGAATCCAGCTGTGGTTCAAGAACACTCCCTTCATAAAGGGTAATATAAACATGTTCTTCTGATAACAACACTGGCCACAGGATGATAATATAATGTCTCCATGGTGATTAGCTGTAGCAGAGTGAAAAACTAAACATGAAGTGGTCCTGTTGGCAAGATATCCAGTGTTGATATGTGTAATATGACAGAAACTGCAACTTTCCCACAGAAAACCGTCCACTGAGGGTTCATTGGTCAATTTACGAAAATGACATGTAAGACCTGCATCAGTTTGGCTCAATCGGTATCAGCTGTTTCATGTTGTAGGTGCCACATGAAGGACAGCGTATCATCAGCATATAATTGTCAGCCCAATTGTAAACCTTGATATGCTTGAAGTAAACATAGCAAACACAAATGGTAGTCTTTAATCTGCATTTATTGTTTTTTAACCGGCTGAGGACAGAAGAACAAGCTGACAGACGCACACATGACATAATATAGTAAAACCATAATTTTTGTCAGTCCTCTAAAGCCCAGTTAAGACAAAATATTTGCGACAAGACAAGTTGAAACTTGCAACCACATAACGTTCTAAAACCAGCCACTGGCGACTTGACAAGCGGAGTCACCGGCGACACCATCAGCTGGCTTGAGACAAGTTGAGACAGGCCAGTTCAGACCACTGCAACTTTTCCCTGCAACGTTTTAAAACGGTTTTGTCTTGTCGCAAGGCTTTGGTCTGAACTGGGCAGGTTTAAGCTTGTGAAAAAGAAAGTGTGTCAGTTTTAGTAGCTACACCCATTATTTCAATGTATCAGATACATATTTAAAGAACATAAATATAAGTAATTGGATCGGACTCTGTAATGGCAGATACCCATTGTTAAAATAATCGGTTTAAAAATGCAACATGATAGAACTAAAAAATGTAAACAATTTCTCTTGTGTGAGTACGTATTAAGTATATTAGAGCTTGTTTGCTTAAACATATCAGTAAATGGGATTGTTAAATGCACTTAGAGTAAAGTATCCAGTAAATTTAAAACAAAAGAGGTAAATTAGGCTAGATAGTACTCAAGATAATTGTTTGCAAGTTCGTCACGACAAGTGCCCTCTTTAACCCTATACATAATCATTAAAATATCTTATAAAACAATAGCAGTTGGACTTGCGCTGTTGTCTGGAAGACCTTAAACTCATCTAGTTCTTAGGTAAGGTGCATCTCAGTCCTCCCCGTTTCCATCCTGACATACATGTGCAATAAATCCTAAACCACACGCCTCTTTCAAATCCTTACCTCCAAAGAGTATTTCTTGTTAGTGAGGTGTACTATGGAACTGATGAGTCTTGTCATGAGATTTTAGCTCTGACTGGTTGTCTGGTCTCACCAGTGTTCCCACCTTTCAGCAGAAATCGACAAAACTTCTCAGATAAAAAGCAAGTCCACATGCTCTTGTTTTACAAAAAATGTCACATGACATGGAAGACTGAAAACCTCAAGACACCAGTGGCCTTGTTAAAGCCAGTGTTTCTTGATATGATGTCCATTTTTACCATAGGCTCTGTCTCTTCCTGTTGCAAAAAGAATATTGTTCCATGCTCATGTTAGCTTCTAGTTTTGTGCCACTGAACAAGCCAGCATTTTATGATTCATTTGCCCAAATCCTTGTCACCATCTTGCTTTTCAATATCCAGTCTGTGTACTGTTTACTGCTAGCAGCTGTACTTTTAGCAACAAGGTAGGAAAAGGGTTTTCACATATGAAATCAGGAGTTTGCATTCATTCCAAAAAAACATCCTTTAAATGAGTTTTTATTATCTTTCATCTGCTTTTGCACTTGAATGACAGAGTGCTTGGCTTTGCTAGCTGGACACATGATGCAAATATTATGTGAGATAACTAAAAGTGCTTTACATATCTTTGAAAGCAGGACACATGCAAATATCTTAATCTTATAGAAGTTGTTTTCCATCAGTGAAAACCCCAGCAACCCTTTTACATAAACCTCTTACACCGGGCCTTTTGATTTTCTAAATGCAGGTGTAACTAATAACATCATTAAGAGCTACATTCTGATTCTCAAAAGCCAATGGAGAAGCTGGTATTGAATGTTAATCTTCTCAGGTATGGTCTTGTCTGTTTCATGGTCGTTCAGAATGACTGTGGCAGTGATTTATTGATACTGAAAGGTCATAAATGTATGAGTGTGTGGGCCAAAGTTGCCCCCCGGTCCTCAAGGTGATGTTTTCTGACTGAAGAAAAGAATGTTAGATGGCTTTACAATGGCAATTTAAGGATGAGCAAGACCCTAAATCTAATGGTAGTGGTCAAAGAACAGCTGGTATGGATTTTGAAAGCTGACACCAGTGGTACATTTTTAATTATTTCAACAGTTTTGGAAAATGATGAGTAATATGTCCACAGCTTAATATTTTTGAATAGTGTAGCCTCTGAACTACACAATCTCCACCGACATCAATACTACTAAAACACCTGTTCATGAACACACACCTCTACATTGATTGCAGATGAAAAAAATTGGCAGGATGAGAAAATCAGTGTGTCATTTCAAGGATATAAGAAGAAATACTACTGACGGACATCAACCCACTGGCCCGCTAGGTGTGCCAAAGTAGATGAGAAAACACTCAGTGATGCATTTAACATCTGACCCACAGAGGCTATAAAACCTGTAACATCTGACAAATCACCTTGTCATTGATGGCAAGTTTGAAGCCGACAAGTGTTTATTACTGACCTCTGCAGATTGGTTCACTGCTCATGATCTTAACTCGGTTTATCTTTATTCCATACAAACTGCTGTTGCTGCTAGCAGAAACATAAATCACATCAACTTTTCTGAGAAAGACAATATATCCTGGTGCTGACCCGCAGAAGTTGGATCATTATTGTGTTAAAGCAATGACTAATACATAGTAATGAACTGAATATTAATTTAAATGAAAAGTCGTGTTGAAATATGAGTTGCACTGCATCACATAAAGTTGTCTATGTCTCCCAGTGTTTCCTGTTAAGGAAAACCTAGAATATCATGGGTTCACCAGACACACACACACTTGAGGCCTGTTCCAGTAAAAATACTTGTTGGATTACCAAACATTCTAACATACAATTGTGATTACCTTAGACATTTTGTTTTGGAAGACTTTATCTGGTTTTCTGATGTAATTCATCATGTAGGGAAAGATAGTTTGTGAGAAATACGGTGGGGGAGAAAGAAATGCTAAAATGGTATAAACTGGGCTATCATTCTTAAAGTCTGCTATGTGAAGATTTCCCTCGCTATCCCTAATGTCAAACTTTCCGTAAACACCTGTCTATATACCAAGATAAAGTAGCGCCTATTCCAGTAGGGTGAAGGCAGTGTGCTCTCAGCAAGTTGGGGTGGCCCCAGAAAGACCAGTTATCAGCAAAACCAAGGTCCTGCTCACTACAACAACCCAAATGGCCAGCCAGCAGTTCAGTGAAGTAATCCTACTTTACATCTCATCATTACCCCTCACAGGTAAGAGACCAGAGGCAATTCATCAATGCCGATTCATCTTTCCGGCAAACTCTCAATATTTTTGCTAGGCGAGCTTTTGCGATCTTTGATTGCTTCATTGTTTAGACAGCGGTTGTCAATCTCACATTACATTATGATTACTGCAAACACACCATGCACTTGCAACACTGATTTGCATCCCTTCCATTGAGATTATAAAGATGAGCAAAAGACACAGAATTCTGTATGGCAAGTATTACAAAAAAAATCCCTTCGACGTCAGAAACATACTAGGGCCCTGAGAAAAGTTTGCAGGAAAAGTTCAGCACTCAGTTTAAAGAGCATATTGTATTCTGCAGGATGATCACCACAGCGACTGCTACTTCCTCTCCTAGAAGATTAGATGAGATTTTACTTCATTAGCTTTTGTTTGGAGAGAAGCAGATGGGCCACTTTCTGGCAGAACAACAACATTGCATGTTTTGCATATATCACGTCCACAGAGATTACACTGATGATTGGATGGAGATCTCACAAACTCTCAGTCTATTCATTTGTGATTATAATAGGTAGAGGGATGAAAACAACTGCTTCAATACTGGATGGATGGATGGATGGATGGATGGATGGATGAACGGGCGAACGCATAGAAGGACGGACAGACAGATGGATGGAATTGTTATCTAATCTGCACATTTCAAATTAGGACCCTAACATGTTCTTTCCATCCCCCCTTGAATGATTAGACCTCAGAAACCAGCTGAGGCCTGAACGATGGTAAGTGTAGCCAGGCTGAAATGAGAATGCGTCTGGTAATGGGAGAGAAAACGAAAAGGAAGAAAGACAGGGAGACACACAGAGAGATGATCTATTAAAATGCAAATGAACAGTCAGAAAGACAGGCTGCCTAACAATGTGCTAACCATCTTGAATTCAAATCATGGGTCACTGCAAAGCAGTTCTAGCTCTGCTGAACATCTTGGTCAACTCATGAACCACTGATGGATATCATCCAATCAAACAACTCTGATTATAAGGTGATTACCCCCATACCTAATTTATATTAATTCAATTGGTAATAAGCCTTAAAATAACATTTGCAATGAAAGTAAGCATGAATAAGGCATGCCAGTTAAACCTAATATCCTTTGCAGCCTTGTAAATCATAATCAGCTTAATAAGAATCAGTGCAAGTGCTAACTGTTGCACAGCCAGATTGACTCAATCTAATCAAAGACTAACACCATCAAGTTTTAAAATACTTCAAATTTATTTTTATAGAGCCAATATTTTACACTGGTTACTAAAACGTGTCCATGCCATTTAGTTTGCAACATAGTCTGCGTGTGATTGGCAGTACAAACAAATAAATCTAATAATAATAATAATAAATTCTCACTCTTCAGATCAAAGAAATTACATCTTCATGTCTTGCTTGTAATCATACAGCAGCCGAACGGATCTTTTAGAAACTTGGACTTAGCAGAAACAAGCTGGGAACACAACTGTAACGCAGCTGATTTGGTGAAATTAACTTGACTTGTTAACAGACATGGAGAAACATTATAGCAATTATAGCCCCTTTATGTAATTCAAATGACGATGTGCTAAAAGAAAGACTCTTTTTGTCAAAGTTTTTGTCGTTGTAAATACAATCCTTTGCATTTGTAAAAGTGTCCGTTTTTTTCTACAAACATATCACACTCCATATGTGACTGGAACGTCATGCCTCCAGAGAGACAAATTGCTGTTAATGCTCCACTCAATCTGCCTCATTGGACTGTATGTAAACATTAACCTGCAGAATGTGGGACCAGACTGTAGTCTGAGAGGTCACAGGGGGTTCAAGCCTTTGATCATCCACCAATAGTAAGATCAGCACAGTCAGCTGCCAGCTAAAATAGTCTGAGGAGCTGCAGGTAGTCCTGTAAACAAAGAAACCCAGTAAAAACAGATCCATATAAGACCAAGAGAGGCCACTTTTTCAATAAACTGCTGATGCAAGACTGAGGTCATTTCTGCTCCAACATAAAAGACCAAATTAATTCAACTACCAATTACAGCACATGGCTGAACACTCACAGTGTGTCATGTTTTAAGAATCAATGTACAACTGTCAAATGAATTGTGATACCTTACTATAAATATCTATAAACTACCAATGAGACTATAGTGATTTTCTTACTGAGATTCACTCTTCTTCTCCATCTTTCAGCCTCCTTTCTGACTTTCTCACTGTAACTGTACCAATGGCTGTAGTCTTTTCCTTTCCTTCCTTGCCTTTGTTTTTATCTTTCTATCTATCTTCTTATCTTTCTGTATCTTTTTGAGTTTGTTTTTTGTACTGCTGCAACACCTAATTTACCCCATGAGGGAAATAAAGTGTTATCTTATGTTGTTTTCTACAAAAACATTTATTTAGATCATATAATATAAAAAATATATTATTTCTCCTAACAATACTATGCTTTTATGATTTTTCTCTTCAATAAAAAATGAAATTGCAGGTTTTCTTTGTTTAAAGGAGAATTCTGGTCGATTTCAACACGTAGCTCTGTTGTTTGTAAATTTGGAGTGCTGTCAGTAGCGAGAAAAACTAAAACAATTGGTGTTGCCTACACAGTGTTATCCTCCTGCTAGTGTTAGCACCCAGGAGGCTCTCAACACCAGAACTAAACAGAGCTGAATTAGCACGACTTTCATGCATTTCTTTCACATCAACTGCAGTCAGATTCACTGTGTTCACTCGGAAGGAATCACTTCACACGGGTAGGCACTTGTAATGACATTTCGACCATGTTGAGAGGCTAAAAGCACATTTAAAACTTGCCCTGTTTCAGCCGCCTAGGTGCTAACGCTAGCAGGAGGATAACACTGTGTAGGCAGCACCGATTGGTTTAGTTTTTCTCGCTACTGACAGCACTCCAAATTTACAAACAACAGAGCTACGTGTTGAAATCGACCGGAATTCTCCTTTAACGTTCGTTTATGCAATTTTGGTTATGGATAATCAAATTATTTTAGTGTTGCTCAAGTATTTCTGACTTGATCATTGCATATTTACTAAATTCTCTGTACAAGGTCCACAGATTTTGCAAAACAACTTTTGTATTTTAATGGTCTTTAACTTATCCATAATTTCCTTAAAATAGAACTATGTCATTTGTTGCTAAATATTAGGGGGAAAGAGACAGTGTTCAATTGGTGCACCTTCAATCAATTGATTCCAATTAACTGCTAATGTAAACTCCAGGAGTCTTTTAATCAGAGCACAGCAGGTTAGCTGCACATACAAAAATATGAAATGTGTCTACAGATAAGTATTTATTAGCATTCAATTTAACTTACAGTATATTGAGAAACAAAATTATTTACTGTGGTTTAAATTGAGTTTTGTTTTGACAGTGTTCATAATGTCCCTTCAATTAATATAAAATTAAATGGAAAATTATGAAGAAATTGAAGGTGCTAAAAAGTGTTAACAATTAAAAAATAAGGTGGACACCAGCAGATAGCTTCGATCTTACACCTGTGGTAGTAATAACACTAATACTTTACAATATTGTTAACTTTTTTTTATTTTTTTTTAAAGAAAACCTGTCAATTCTATCACCATCTTTGGCTTAACTGAAGAGAATATAGTTATGTATCTGCCACTGCCAGATTAAGCTGTGATATAATATTTGTATGAATTAATATAGAAATGTCTGATTGATATATTGATGTTGGAATGCTTTAAGATGTAATTGTAATCATGACAATTCACTTGTCTTAAAACTGTGAGTCATGATGTTAAATTGATGTTGACCTCAGCTATGTGCTGTTAGCCCCTCAGGGCTTCAGTGGCATCAGGTCAGATCACTTCCCAGCCCTTAGGTTGACTGACTATCAGTTAACCTCCCATTCACCTCCTCTCTGCACCTTCCTCCACAATAAGAGAGAGCATTTTGGAAATCATTGTACAGTCCCTGGAGGTGTGTGTGTGTGTGTGTGTGTGTGTGTGTGTGTGTGTGTGTGTGTGTTTCTCTATCTGTGCAGATATCCCCATGTGATGAGCAGACAGTGTTCATTTGAAGTTCACACAGCATACACAGAGCCCAAGTGCATATTTCTTTCACAGTCAAAGACACACCACCAGCACTCTAACTGAGTGTGAAGGCGTGTCATATCAGTCCCATGTGTGCGTTTTCATTGCCAGCATTGTTTAGAGGTCTGCGGAATGGCAGGACACACTCACTATCGTCTTGGCAGGCAAGAATGTTATATTTCCTATTTGCTTCAGGAAATCAGCAACTGATGCAACAAAGATAACTCTATTGGCTTTATGTGGAGGCAAACAGAGAGTCATGTTGCTGAGGACAGCTGCACATTAAGCGTTAAATTTGATGCAGGCACAATAATACAAGACAATTAGATGGAAGCATTGTTGGGATGAAGGCTGTTCTTGTTTTTGTTTGTCTCAGCAGTGGTATAGACTGTCTAGTCATGTACAGTACAGGCCAAAGGTTTGGACACACCTTCTCATTCAATGCGTTTTCTTTATTTTTATGACTATTTACATTGTAGATTCTCACTGAAGGCATCAAAACTATGAATGAACACATATGGAATTATGTACTTAACAAAAAAGTGTGAAATAACTGAAAACACGTCTTACATTTTAGATTCCTCAAAGTAGCCACCCTTCGCTTTTTTGATAGCGCTGCAAACCCTTGGTGTTCTCTCAATGAGCTTCATGAGGTAGTCACCTGAAATGGTTTTCACTTCACAGGTGTGCTTTGTCAGGGTTAATTAGTGGATTTATTTCCCTTATTAATGGGGTTGGGACCATCAGTTGTGTTTTGCAGAAGTCAGGTTGATACACAGCTGACAGCCCTACTGGACAACTGTTAGAATTCATATTATGGCAAGAACCAATCAGCTAAGTAAAGAGAAACGAGTGGCCATCATTACTTTAACAAATGAAGGTCAGTCAGTCCGGAAAATTGCAAAAAACCATCAAGCGCTACAGCGAAACTGGCTCACATGAGGACCGCCCCTGGAAAGGAAGACCAAGAGTCACCTCTGTTGCTGAGGATAAGTTCATCCGAGTCACCGGCCTCAGAAATTGCAAGTTAACAGCAGCTCAGATTAGAGACCAGATGAATGCCACACAGAGTTCTAACAGCAGACACATCTCTAGCAGTGGCGGCTTGTCAATAGAGGGCGCTGGGGCGCCGCCCCCATCAAAATTCCATAAATATAAATGTATACAAAAATGATATAAAAAAATTAAATAGTTTACTCATAACTGGTAGTAAGAGCCTCAGCATTTAATACAAACTGGCTTTAATCGGTTAACTATTTTCTATGTTTCAATATGTTTCCTCCGGTTTCTTGGCTGCAGCATAGGGCTGCAGGGACGCCGGCCAAATGGATGTGTATGTGAGTCCTTAAACTTTCGGCCAGCATGTGACCTGAAGCTGGTCTCTAATTGGTTTCTTAAAAATTCTCCTCCGGACGCACCTCGCTGCGTCCTTGGCGAATCAGAATTGGAGACCTGTTATTTTATCCAATCTGATTGGTTCTCAACACCTGTCATTCAACTCTTCCCCCGGCCGCTACTGGAGAGAGAAGGTGGACACAATAGTAGCGCCAGCAGGTAGCTCTTGTGTTGCTGAAATGGTCTAACCACTTTGATTAAAGTAGGAAACTAGCAACAATAAACAAGGAGAGATTCGTGAAAGAGAAGTTATACAACGTCGTGGAGCTGCCGACCCCGTCCAAACTGCGTGTGAATTGAATATTCCGGTGAGTTATCTTAGCTGCTAGCTAGCTAACAGCAAATTACTACTATCGGTGTTGATAACCTTGAGAATTCTTGCTTGATTTGTGTTTTAAAGCCAGTCGGAATTAGCTACTAACCTGATGAACCTGATACAAGGGTATGGTTAATATTGAAATTGTTGTTGTAAATTTTAGCTGTTGGTTAATTCAGCTAGACACGTATGTATTTTCCGTCCTTTAGTTGTGACTGCTATGTTTTCTATAAGCTAGTCAATTAAGATGGACAAATAACATTGAGTTTAAGCTAAAATGTGTAAGTGAAATGTGGTTAAAATGTGTAGTATGTAAGAATATGTTGTATCTTGAGGAGAAACCCAAGTGAACTGTTACGATGGACAACTGAGTGATTATTCTTCACGTTTTGTGCAGGCTGTTTTTTTGGTGAGACTCTACTGGGAGACAGAACTGTGCTGCTCAAGTCACCGCCGTCATACTGCCTCCTGGGTTTCATCTTCATCACCACCATCTTCTTACCGCTCACTAGACCTTCGCCATCATCATCTCCACTACTCACAAGATTTTCACGTCGTTTCCCTACTCTGTTCTCTGAGGAGCCAGGATGGACAGTTTTACCTGCTAAGGGTGGTGGTAGGAACTTGAGTGCACTCAAACTAATGAAACAGGGTTGAACAAACAGACTGATTTAGTATTCCCCTGGTTATCTCTATGAAATAAGAGATCTCAGTTTTTGGTTAATTTGGTTTCATATTTTTATTTTCTTTGTCAGGTTTTTAATATTTAAGTTGTGGTTTGAGTACATTGGGTTTGAAGCTAATTGGCCTAATTGGCCTATCTACCAAACTGATTTTGATTACCATACTGAATCTGTAAGAGCCAAATAGTGCTCTTGGTATAAATAGGAACCAATCTTTGGTTCCTCAGGTGTAAACGGGAAGCACATACAGTTTTTGACCACGCACATGCATACACACACCCACCAACGCCACACAAGCAGTAATTTGTCTGGAAAACCAACGAATATCTCATGGAAATAAATTGAACCAATGGCGTTAACAGCAAATATGACTTGGACTTTCATTGATCAAAAAGGTAAAAAGTGCGTCAATTACTCTACCCGTAGACGAGCACCTCAGGGGCTTAAAGCTTGGGTTTAGCCTCAACAGAATCATTTAGTTTAGCCATGCTAGACTTCTGGTAAAAGATTATTTTGCATAATCTCAAGTTTTAAAGTAGTACTGGTCGTGGGTGCAATTTGTTTCATGCCCAAGCTACGAGTTAAATGAAGACAGGGGAAAAAAAATAACCCTACCGTCAAGTTACTCTGTTGTGAGTTAAAAAAAAAACAGTGAGTCACTATCTTATTATGTTTGTAACTTGAATCTTGAAAGCTCTTTTTAAATACATAGTTGTTTAAATAAAGTTGTGCTGGTTGTTTTGCCCAGTTTCAAAGTACTGCTTTGTATTTATTTGCCCCCCACCCACCACCAAAAATAAGTGCCCCCCCAAAAATAATTATCACCAGCCGCCACTGATCTCTAGAACAACTGTTAAGAGGAGACTGCGCAAATCAGGACTTCATGGTCAAGTAGCTGCTAGGAAACCACTGCTAAGGAGAGGCAACAAGCAGAAGAGCTTTGTTTGGGCCAAGAAACACAAGGAATGGACATTAGACCAGTGGAAATCTGTGCTTTGATCTGATGAGTCCAAATTTTAGATCTTTGGTTCCAACCACCATGTCTTTGTGCGATGCAGAAAAGGTGAACGGATGGATTCTACATGCCTGGTTCCCACTGTGAAGCATGGAGGAGGAGGTGTGATGGTGTGGGGGTGCTTTGCTGGTGACACTGTTGGGGATTTATTCAAAATTGAAGGCATACTGAACCAGCATGGCTACCACAGCATCCTGCAGCGACATGCCATCCCATCCGGTTTGCGTTTAGTTGGACCATGATTTATTTTTCAACAGGACAATGACCCCAAACACACCTCCAGGCTGTGTAAGGGCTATATGACCAAGAAGGAGAGTGATGGAGTGCTGTGTCAGATGACCTGGCCTCCACAGTCACCGGACCTGAACCCAATCGAGATGGTTTGGGGTGAGCTGGACCGCAGAGTGAAGGCAAAAGGGCCAACAAGTGCTAAGCATCTCTGTGATCTCCTTCAAGACTGTTGGAAAACCATTTCAGGTGACTACCTCTTGAAGCTCATCAAGAGAATGCCAAGAGTGTGCAAAGCAGTAATCAGAGCAAAGGGTGGCTACTTTGAGGAATCTAAAATATAAGACATGTTTTCAGTTATTTCCCACTTTTCTTGTTAAGTACATAATTCCATATGTGTTCATTCATAGTTTTGATGCCTTCAGTGAGAATCTACAATGTAAATAGTCATGAAAATAAAGGAAACTCATTGAATGAGAAGGTGTGTCCAAACTTATGGCCTGTACTGTATATTGTGTTATTACCATATCACACAGACTGCCTATTCATATATATTGCGTTATAACTGATTCAACACCACTAACTAGATCATAATTTGCACTAACTGTTTTTGTTTTTGCTTTGTTTGGCTCTACACTACATCTCAGCAGAGTTATAGACTGTCTAATCATGTATATTGTGTTATTACCATATCACTTTTGCATATCCTTCGTCTTAGTTACACCTCACTTTGTAATGCCTACTTAATCTGCACTTTATGTAGCCTTTTGTATTCCTGTATTGTATTGAATGTGGAACTGTATGTTGTCCTGCACGCTTACGCTTTCCTTGGCCAGGTTGCCGTTGCGAATGAGAACCTGTTCTCAACAGCTTACCTGGTTAAATAAAATATGATGAAAATGTTGATTTCATTAACATTATCATTTAACTGTAAGACAGATATGTAATTGTATTAATAACAGACATATTAGAAAAAGGATCAACGACAGCACTTTTTATTTTTCTGAACAGTTCATATTTCTTTACTAAAAGGAGCTACGTTTATTTGTCTGAGATGGGTTTAAAAGAACTTGAGTGAATACGCTTTGCTTTCTTTCAGAGTTGGATAAGAAGATTGATGCCACTCTCTCTGGAGCCTATATAAAGCTCTGCAAGGCAGGAGCAGCAGATACTCTGATAATTCAGCATTGGTTCATTGCTACATGCAACACCTCTCTGACATTGCACATTATCTTGTCATACATTTTTAGAAGAATTATTGATTATAGAACTTAAACACAGAGTATGAATATGCCCATTGAGCAATATACATCAACATAATACCCAGTTCAAAGTCAAGTTCAATGAGCTGATCCATACTGGGGCAGTGCGCCGGGCAGCTGAACAGAAATAGACACATGGCTCAGAAGGAACGGAAAAAGAAAAATATTGCAAGGTAACGCAGATTATTTTTGCGAGGGAACGGAAAACGTTGCGAAGTAATGCAAAAGTAGTCCCTAAAGTGCGGGGTTGATGATTTGTTTTTTTTTTAAACAACAAAAAACTTGTATTACTTTTACTTGTGTCAATGCAAAAAGCCCCTGAAACATGAGGATAGGGCATGTTAACGGGAAAACAGCCTAAATTAATGTTTTTGTAGAAATAGCACAGATATTTAATCATATTTTGGCAGTTTTAGGTAATGATGCACACTGCTAGGATGTCATTGTTCCCCCACCTTTTTGTGTTCACCATGACCTCACTGTCTGTAACAAAGTCTTAATGACATAATCCAGCACAGGCAGTACTGTTAAATTCCCCATTTAAAGAAGTTTGGTGTGGTTTGACAAAAGGAGGCTTTTTTTCCCCCAGTCTCACACAGCTCAGCAGTGAAACAATAACAAATAGCCTACAGCGCAAGCCAATTACACAGGCAGAAGAAATTAATAAGGCAGAGGAGGATTCTGGTTACAAATACAGCTGTGGAAGTTGTTTTGACTGCTCAGCGGTTTAGCTGCATTGCGACAGCGAGGCGGAGAGCTGGTTACTAGCAAACAACTGGCTGGATTGGGAGTTAACCCCCTACAGCTGTTGCTGCTCTTCTCATTTGTTCCCCACATTCCTCAATCTGACACCGTGGACAGTGGATTTATATTATTTACTACCTTATTGTTTTACTCATCACATTTAAACTGATGCATTTCTTCAGCAGAACACACAATATGTGTAATAGCAGTGATAGTGGCATTAAACATCATCATAAATATTCAACTCCGCAACGATGAACAAAAATAGTACATGTTTATCCCTTAACAGACCATCCTCAGTGTTTCAATGATGCAGCCCTATGCTATGATGAAGACACATCTAACCCTGGACAGAAGGAACCCTGAATCTCTGCTTCATCCCTCCTTCCACAGCCTCCTTTTAGTAGTAACAGGTGGATCCCTGTTAGGTTACCATGTAACGCCTCCCTGTGGTCTTTTTTAAAAATAAACACTAAATCAGCAGTTTGGTTGTGTTGCCATCTGGAGGTGAAGGATTCACACATGTCACACATTCCCTGAAATGCCTTAAATCAATAGACCATACAGTTGGTTTGATATTTTGTGTGAGATATGTAAAGATAGAGCTATAAATGTAATTGTGTTCTGAATGTTATGACTACAATAACCATTAAAAACATATTAGACATCTCCAAATGACAAATACTTACTTGACAATGAATGCAAGTAAAACAAATTGACAGAAGAAACACCAGAGGCTAGAAACTTCCACTCACATGTAGTATTAGATCTAGTATAGATATACCTGTAGATATATATGCTTCATATATATATATATATATATATATATATATATATATATATATATATATATATATATATATATATATATTATTTTTATATTATTATTTATTATTTATATTTATATATATATATATATATATATATGCCTTGCCTATGAGCCACCAGAGGGCACTGTAGGGTAGTGTTACTGAACCTTTGACAGTAGATTCCTTAATTTAATTGTTCTAATAAATAAAAAAAAGGCTATATCTGCATGTGGTTAATATAATATATTCAGCTGCATTTTGTAACTCCAGAAACTTTAGAACAGGTAATATTTAGAGGCATAACATCAGTCTTAGGGACACCATTAAAAGAGAAATTTTCTAAAAAAATTGGCTTCTTGCCTTATCAGAGAAAAGCAGTAGAATAACTTCTTTGCAAAAAGCACAAAAAGTTCTTGTTTCTTCCTTGTTATGGTATTACCAGATATCTACCTCCGTGTGTGTGAGCAGCCATTTTAAAGAATTTGCATAAACTGATTTCATTACCTTGGACAGATTGATTTTGAAAATTAGACCACAGACCGATCACAGTGTCCCCAGTTGATTTTTCTAATGTTTTTGTTTTTATGTAAGATGTTACAACCATAATGAGGCTGTCAAAGCAACAACTCCAAATGTCTCCTAAAAAAAAGCAGATAATAAGGCCTCCAAATGTAGATGAAACTGTTAAAGGTCAATAAAAAAAACACCTTTTGGGGTTGCGTCTCAGGTTTTGTCCATTGAAGGGCAGTCAGCTCAAATAGGTCTTCAGAGCTGCAGGCCAGTTTGTGTGTCTGCATTTTATTATGTAAGAGAGAAAAGAAAACAAGAGTTTTATGGGGATTGAAGGTGGAAAACAACCGGGGACCAAAGCATGTGTGTGGAGGGGGGGGGGGGGGCTGATGAGAGGAGATTGCATAACATGTCGAGGACGAAGAACATATGGTTTCTATGTAAATCACCGGTGCTGCAGACTGATGCTGATGTCAAACTTTTAATTAATTTACTGCACACAAAAACTGTGGCTGAATGCTGCCAGTCAGAAGGGCGTGTGGGTGCCGCAGCAAACACGTCTGATTAGCTCTGTGGTGTGGAACAAGATAGAGGTTTCCAAATGACACCACTGCTTGTTGTCTGTTTATGTCATTATTTTAAGAAAGTGGTTATTTGAGGGATTTGTGTTTGATTGTTTCCACGTACACAGATTGTAGCACAAAAGCAGTCGGTTTTGATTCATCTGACTGAGAAAACTATCTTGCCTCAAGTTCCATTTAGTAACTCCTCTGCAGATTTCAAACACATCAAATCACATGCTCTTTATCAGTACATGGAAGTGTCCAGTTGTCATGGATATGTAGATGTTCGAGTTTAATTCTTTTTCAGAGCACTTTGAGTTGAGTTTTAAAAAGTGAGTGACATCATTCGAAAACTCCATAACAGCTACTGAATGGACCTTGAGGTGAGATTGCGTTCCAACTGCTGTTTAAAAAGATCAAGAATAAACTTTTAAACTCAATATTCGGGCATGTCATTTTGTTTGTATGTCAGTTTAATTTCAGCAAATGAACATTTCTTCAACTTGCAGTCTTCAATACCCTTCCCGCACTCATTTCAATTTAAGTGGCTTTATTGGCATGACTGCATACAATGTAATGTCTCTTACAGGAAGATATTAGTAATAAAGAAGCTAAACTGGGAAGGTTTTTCACCATAGCAACCTGTGACTTTCTCTAGACTATGTCAGCAGCAGCACCACCCCCTCCTCCTCCTCTGGGTGCGGTTGCTACAGCGACACTGTGGGTCAGTCTGGTCATGTGGGTGGGATGGCGGTAGCCCTGGCTTCGAACCCAAAACTGTCCGGAAGCACAAAGAGCGCTCAGCCGGGGGCATCCTGCCAGTGCCGCCATCAGTGCGGACTATGCAAAGTAAATGCAGAGCAACTCTTCCAGTGATCCGGAAGTGATGCCCATCTTTCTTCTTTCTGTTGCTCTGTTCCTTTGAATGTCTTCAAACTGCACATGCAGGAGGAGACAGTGCTAATGTCACTCAGTCTGTGCCATCTATGATGACAATGAGGCGCCTACTGAACCACAATTACATTAAACAGTCTGGGGATCTCGTAATTACATTTTATTTTAATTGGATATTGCATTTATTTTATTTTTTTTTGCCCAAAATTGTTTTGGGGAATTATATTATTTCTTAATTTAAAGGCAGTTATGGATGTCAGAGGTCCACTGCTACTGAATCGTGGCCTGCCAAACCACCAAAGTAACATTTTCAGTTTTATGCATTTCAGGCTTTTCCTCCATAACTATAAAAACACAGAGACAACACAGACTTTTGTACATACAATTTGCTAAATATATAGATAATAAAGGCCATCAAGTGTTTAAAACTACTTGCATCTGCGTTAATAGATATCACTATTACTCTGTGGGTCACACCCCACCCACAGACCCCTGATCAGTAAGACACAGCTCTATTAATAGCCTTCCAGGAATTGAGGCTCATCCACCACACAGTGGTTTTTACTGGCACTGTTACTCTTTTTGGCACTTTGACTCGCTACAACTGGCTAATATAGAATCACTGTATTATATCAGGGAGACAATAACAACCTGGATTATTCTCCATGAAAATAACTTCATTGCTAAACAAATTGAGTCAATCAAATGGAATGGACTTAAAAGACTAAAGGTCTACAGCCATGCTAGCAGTGTGAGGCTGTACTTTGCTTTGAGGTAAATGCTAACAACAGAAGGCTAACATGCTCTCAAGTCTCAATGACAATGCTATTTTTTTTACTTTTCATATTCACCATCTTAGTTTAGCATGTTAGCATGCTTACAATTACAGTACAAGTAGTGCAGAGGCTGATGGGAATGGCATTATTTTATATTGTTTATTCTAATTTGACAAGTATTACTGTATATAATCAACGTTTTGTGATTCATGAATTTTGTTGTAGAAAATGATGTTCTGAAGATTGGACTTTGAAAGATGCTATAAGTTGTTTTTCTTCTCTTTTTTTTTGCTGTTTGAATAAAGTTTACACAGCACTCTGGTCCTGGCTTGTATGAATTTATGGTGTAGGCCCACGCGGGCTGGGCAAAGTTGTATGTACGACACTATATTAGAAATTTTATTTGTTTATTTAATTCAATTCCTATCCTGATATGTATGAAACTATACTCCTTAACTTAAGGTCCACTAACTTCCTTGTTGTAGAGCATTTGGCCGTATTACAAGGTTGTCATCAGCATACAGAGTTTGCTTAAGGAACTGTAGATGTTCAAACCTGCTATTCTTCCATTAGACTGCGTGATATAGTCGAACATCAACCGGTCCAGTTCCTTGAAAACTGAGCAAACTCCATCTACTGATAAAGATGATCAAAAGCTCCACAACAGTCCTGGTTACCTTACCTTCTGATATGGGCTGATTGACAGTGGTAGAGAGTGGTAAATCAAATCTGAAAGAATTAAGTCTAGAAAAAAAATCTGGATTTTGAAATTTAAACTGTAGGAAACACAGCCAAGGACTGATGTCCCAGGCAGTGAGACTTCAAGAGAGATTGAATTGGAGGTCAGGACAGGACTGAACTATCATATCTAACTAAAAGACATCCAATGTACTCAGTGTACTATCAAAAGTGAGCTATGTAAAAGTTTGATCACATGTACAGTACAGGCCAAAAGTTTGGACACACCTTCTCATTCAATGTGTTTCTTTATTTTCATGACTATTTAAATTGTAGATTCTCACTGAAGGCATCAAAACTATGAATGAACACATATGGAATTATGTACTTAACAAAAAAGTGTGAAATAACTGAAAACATGTCTTATATTTTAGATTATTCAAAGTAGCCACCCTTTGCTTTTTTTGATAACTCTGCAAACCCTTGGTGTTCTCTCAATGAGCTTCATGAGGTAGTCACCTGAAATGGTTTTCACTTCACAGGTGTGCTTTGTCAGGGTTAATTAGTGGAATATGTTCCCTTATTAATAAAAAAGCAAAGGGTGGCTACTTTGAAGAATCTAAAATATAAGACATGTTTTCAGTTATTTCACACTTTTTTGTTAAGTACATAATTCCATATGTGTTCATTCATAGTTTTGATGCCTTCAGTGAGAATCTACAATGTAAATAGTCATGAAAATAAAAAGGAAACGCATTGAATGAGAAGGTGTGTCCAAACTTTTGGCCTGTACTGTATTTATCTGTATCCCTGAGTGCTGGACTAATCCAAAATGTTGCTTACAGTTTTATGTGTAAATCCGATTTAATAGGATTTCTCGGCACTGTGACGCCACCCTCCAACCTCCCCCGACTCCCCCTTTGTTGTTAGAGAAGTGGAGCTTAACAGAAACTGTTCCAAGAAATGTATCTGATCTTTATTACGGGGTACTGAAAAGGTTTTCATCCACACACTTTTTGTCCTTGTTGGACGTGAACCATGAGTCTGCAGGCTATAGAAAATTTGCGGGGAGCTCATAGGGAATAGTGAATGTAAACGGTCCATACAAATGGGTAAGAAGAAATGATAATATGGAATGCATACATGAACTTGAAGAAGGCTGAGTACATTTGTGGTGAACCTCGAGCTGCCTGGGATACATTTTAAGTAAAATCTCATAAAAGATAACCGAGCAGCTCTCCGGCCTCTTGTAAAATGTACCCACTTCAGGCCAAGAAAATAATGAGTGTGAACAACAGTTGACGATTTAATAAGTCATGTTTTGTAACTTTATTGTTTTTGCAAATATGCTCACGAACAACCAGCACGTGTTTACAATACTGTGACCCAATCTGTGCTAGCAAATGGAGACAGATTCAGTGTTAACATGTAGCACAACACAACTCCACGTGTCTACAAGTGACAGTTTAGATAAACACCAGACACAGGATCTGATAGAAAAGAAGACAAAAGGGTGAAAAAGAGTGCAAAGGTAATAGAGAACAGGATTACAGTGGACCTGTACAATGTCATATACTTCTCTAAAACGGACAAAGCTTTAAGGTCTATATTGTAACCATCTATAAAACACTGGCTGCTCTAATTAACATTCAGAATAAATATGTGAGGTTCCAAAGAAAAATCGGACTGTGCATTTTTTCCCCCATGAATACCATAACACCTACATCTATTAAAGCAGATAAGTACAGAAGCAAATGTCTGCCATCATTACAAATTCATGTGATACTTTTTTTTTTAGCTTGTTTTTTGCTTTTAAAAACATCCTGTTAATGTTTTAACAAGATATGTTTTTGTTCATTATTATGACAACTTTTTGCATACATACCACAATTTTTTTTACAAGGAACTTCTCGTGCAACAACATCACATCCTTTGTCTTGTTGTATCAAAACCACATTACACACAAAAAAACATGTCTCATTAAAACAAACAATGTGTCTCATTGCAACATGATAGGTCAGTTTATTACATATGCAACCATACAACATAATTGATGCAAACAGGATGGTTTATGTATCAGGAGGTTGGAACTTTTCACAGTGCTTACTTTCCAGAAGTAAGAAAACATTCAAAATCACATTGAAATTTGTAGGAATATAGAATTTTTTGAGACAGCTGAGATTCCATAGAGATATATATTTGGCAAAATATATATATATATATATATATATATATATATATATATATATATATATATATATATATATATATAAACACACATACACATATACACATACAGTACAGGCCAAAAGTTTGGATACACCTTCTCATTCAATGTGTTTCTTTATTTTCATGACTATTTACATTGTAGATTCTCACTGAAGGCATCAAAACTATGAATGAACACATATGGAATTATGTACTTAACAAAAAAGTGTGAAATAACTGAAAACATGTCTTATATTTTAGATTCTTCAAAGTAGCCACCCTTTGCTTTTTTTGATAACTCTGCAAACCCTTGATGTTCTCTCAATGAGCTTCATGAGGTAGTCACCTGAAATGGTTTTCACTTCACAGGTGTGCTTTGTCAGGGTTAATTAGTGGATTTTTTTCCCTTATTAATAAAAAAGCAAAGGGTGGCTACTTTGAAGAATCTAAAATATAACACGTTTTCAGTTATTTCACACTTTTTTGTTAAGTACATAATTCCACATGTGTTCATTCATAGTTTTGATGCCTTCAGTGAGAATCTACAATGTAAATAGTCATGAAAATAAATAATATAACGCATTGAATGAGAAGGTGTGTCCAAACTTTTGGCCTGTACTGTATATACACTTAAATTTTTCTCCATAGATACACCACTTATAACAAGAAACATATCTTGAACACTTCTTTGAATGATACACTGATTTTTTTTAGTTTTTTTGACATAAAAAGAAAAGAAAAACATAACATGAAAAATATCTTCTTACAACATAAACGCTAAAGCAAAATGTTCTGTTGACGTTATAATGATATACTGAGCAAATATTTTATGTCAAGGTGGCAATCCACAGTAGATAAGAGAACATGTACGGTGTAAATCGTCTGTTTCACATGGCAACAAACGTGATTCCTACATCAGCCAAAGAAAATCTCTTAACAAATAACTGTAACAGCTTTAACATTCAGCACAATTTGACACAGTAACTAAACAATTTCACTACAGAGAGCTGGAACTGGGTGCTTATGTTCTACTAAGGCAGGGTCAGTGGCTGCGCTGCAGCTGCATTACTGCAGCACAGGCACACCAAACTTCATCAAGTCACCTTGTAAGGCAAAATCCAATTAAAAGCACTTAGTAAGCGAGGATGCTACTCTTTGTCACCACGGGCATCTTGAAAAAAATCATAAATTAGTAAATCAAGCAAATAAATAGGTTAATAAATAGGCTGAATCACAAGTTTACACAATGAAAAGGGAAAAAGGGACGTTAAGACAATGATGAGAACATTAAACCAGGATATAAGTGCAAAACACTGGAATGACAGAACATTAATTTATTTTTTTACTTTAGATGAAATGTAAAATTTTTCAAACTTGATGTCAGACTCCCACAATTTAACTGAATATGCAGATTGCGACATATTTTGACATTTGATGCTTTTTAAATGAGAAAATACTGCATATCTGGACGCCATACTAATACAAAATTATGCAGTATTACAATTCACATAACAACTTTGCCAAATTAAAGTCATGCTGTAACATTTTGGAACTCTGATTCACTCTGGATGACATCGCCATTCTGGCCAGCTGCAACTGAAGCTTAACTAAGCAGTATTTTAAGACCGTCTGTGTTGAGACGTTAGGGCTACACTGTGATGGAGATATGAAGGCTCATCTGTGTTGTGACATACTTTGGATTCATACTTTGGATATTTTCAGTTCGCTACAAAATATTTCTGTTCGTTGTCTTTTTCCAACAGGGAAATAAGCGCTGATTGTTGCGTTAGACCATGAAGGCAGTAAGATGCCAAGGCAGATCTCCAAAAGTGCAAAAACCTTAAACCATATGTTTAAAATGACTGTAGACTGTGTGGTGACACCCCTAAAACTCTCTTCACATGGTTTCTATGGTGAGTAGAGGATGAACGACCACAGCTATTGACTACATGATCCTCAGGCAGCAAAGGTGGAGGCCCGGGATAATGTATTACATTTATACACATCAGAATCTAAATCAGCTCATCAGGTGGCACGTTCACTTTTGGGGTAATTCATTAAAACATTTTGTAATGACGGGGAAAAAAAGGAAACCATCCTTTTACACGTTGGGAAAAGTTAAGGCAAATATCTCAATATGTGACTTTTCAGGTGGAGAAGAAAAATGTGAGAGGAAAAACGAAACGTGGCACTGCCAATCAGACAAAAAGGCTGAAAGGAATTTTGACAGTGACCAGCTGGTTTTACTAAATAGTGCCGGGTTCAAGTTGGTTTAAAGTTTGCATGACAGTAGCTCCATGTTGTTTGCATCAATCTCCTCTAACCAATTTACTGGGGGGAAACCTGTACTGGCCCATAAGCTGTCACACTGTCATGACTTACTGGGATACTTGAATAGAACGGAGCCATTGATAATGTTATTAGTATCACGTGTCGCTTTTTCTACTGTATTAATCTACTGTGTTGATCCACACAGTGCACAGCCAACAGTTTTCATAGGGACATTTTCCTCAGCAAAAGTAGTTCTAGTGAAGATTGTCCACAGTGAGGTCTGTGGATTTTCCAGAGGAGAATTTCTTTAACTTAATTCTGGAATGCTGTGATCACCACAAATTAAACAATATTGTTTTGGGGGTGGAGGCAGACATTTACAGAGACTGGATAGCATAGACAGATACCACTAAAAGTAAGTGAGACTCCAGCAGTTCAATGTTTACGTTATTGAATGGACCTAGACCAACACCATAGGTCAATCCTTCATATACCTGTTTTTGTGGATCCCAGTTCTTATATGATTTAGACATTAACTGCACAGATAATTCTCACAGGGGCCTTTTAAAGGAACTGTGACGCATCTGTAAAGCCAGTAAAATATGTTATGGCCAACTCTTCACCACACTACAGCATGTATTTTTTCTACACCTGGACCATTTGCAGGTTAAAAATCACTGCCAGATACATGTGATCCCTCGGGAAGGCTCAGATTTAGGATGTATAGCTCACATTATGTCAGAATCGCATGTGTGGCTTGATACAAAGCCAGTGGGATGTTAAAGAATGGGTCAACAGAGAATAGAAACAGTGATGCTAAATCCCAATAAGGCATTTTGAGATTTAAGTTGAAGGAAAGGGCAAATCCTGCTTCTCCAGATTAGAACAACAGGTGTTTCTACCCAGAAACGGCGAGAGGGGATGAGGGCAGAGTGCGAAGACCATCTGAAGTGAGTTTAGTCAAAGCCGGAGAGTTTAGCAAGCAGGAAGAGGCCTGATGTGGAGATCGGAGAAGGCTTTGCCACATGTTTAGATCTGACCAGCACGTCAGACACGTTCTCAGACCAAACACAAACCAGGTTCTCTCATGTAATCAAAGCTGCTTCAAATGTAGTTTGTGTTAAATAGTGTGTGTGTGTATATACAGGACGCCGTGTTCAAGCAGCCTCATATGTCAACACATCAACACGTAATTAAAGACCGGCTTGAGGTAACTCAGGAATTTAAAGTGGGGACAGAGAATATTCAGTCTTGCATGAAACCTTCACTTACACTCTCATCGCAGAACATTAGTAGAACAGGAGCGGCCTCGCTGTCGCAGTGCTAAAACTGGGGTTGCAGGGGTTGCTCTGGGGTTTCTTCTCATGCCAGCAGCTTTTCTGGGTTCTTGGAGAGGGTACGTAACAAGCTCCTCTGAAAATCTTCCTCAGGTATTTCAGGAACCAGGAACTCCAGCAGAAGATCAAATATGCAGTAGACCAGATGTCTGAGGGAACACAGGACCACCAGTCAGCATCTTTTCTTCAGCAACTTAATGTGAATGAGACTGGGTGAGGAGATGCTATAAAAACTGATGTGAGGCCTCCTTAGTTAGACTCGGAGCTCTTTAACCTGTTTAAGTTTATCACACTCACTTGGAGCCTTTGAAGCTCTCTTATGACAACAAAATGAATACCATCTTATTAAAACCCACTTAGCTATTAATTGTTGGGTCTTTGTATATTATAGTGTCTAGACCTACTCTATCTGTAAAGTGTCTTGAGATAACTCCTGTTATGATTTGATACTATAAATAAAATTTAATTGAACAGCTTGCCAATATATGACCAGTTTAGATTGAAGAGTAAAAGATGGTCGATAAAACGACACTTGATAAAATGCTTTCAAGTAAACTGGAAAGATAACACAACATACATCAAATCACAAACTTACAACTACTAATGGTAGCTTAAACGACCTAATTATTTAAGATTGTTAAATTATAAATTATGACGGTTTAATCCAATTTTGGTAGTGGTTCACCTAAACATTTTGTAATAGGAAATCTTCCAAATGACACAGAGTCCATATGTGACATATTCAACAAACTGGACATAATTTAGTAAGACACATACCGGTCAATTTAATGTGCCCGAATTCACAGTCAATGTCAGGACAAGGTTCAGGAGGCTCTCACACAGAACTGAGAAAGCATTGCTCAACCAATGAGTACAAGGAGTTCCATCATTATCAAAAATATCAAATGGAACAAGTTGGAACCAGTGAGACTTCTTGAAGAGCTCTCTGTCTGGCAAAATTCAATAACCATGTAAGAAAAGCCTTAAAGGAATACGTAATATTGGTTGTCGAGTAACCCAGAAACAGTGACTTTGCACCGGTCGTGGAGCTCCGCGGGCTGCCGATATCTCTGTACCCGAGTAGCAGTGCTTTGGCTGTAGCCTACTTCCACCCAATATAGTCCCAAGTCAATATCTACCTAGGAAATTGTCTAGTCTTAATCTGCATTGCTATTTTTACTCGTTGTGAATACGCAAGCCACAAGAAGTAGTTAGGTTTTGTTTTTGTTGGGTATCTTTTACTCACGACATGCTAACGGCAACAAAGGATTCCATTCGTTACGCTAAGCTAAGCTAGTGCCGGCGGACTAAGACAATGCATGCACTGAGACAAAAATGCGTTTGCCCACCTATATAAATATAGAGGAGACGGTGAATAACCCTATTTCAACAAACGGTGGCGTATTCCTTTAATCAAAGCCGAAATTTGAATGAAGTCTTTAACAAATTAAAGGAAAAAGTGAAGAGTTTTCAATATTTGGTTTTGTTCAGTGCATCCTGATGTTTGTCTGGGACTCCGTATATCAAATCATAACACCACATGAGGTGGAGCCAACGGATTTCAGCCACAGATTGTTTCTACATCTGTATCTCTTTTTATACGTCCTCTCCAGCTGTTTACACAACTGTCTGTTGTCTAGTATATAACTAATCCACGCTGTATGATTCCCGGTGAGCTTTTTTCTGTGTCTGTGTGCAAGTAAGCACGTCCACTCCCTGGCCACTGGATTAGACATCCCTGCTTGTTAACAAAAAACAGCACCTCCAAACAGCAAACATGTGGCTGCACCCGAGTATACGTGCATGCAGTCATATTCAAGAGGATCATCAGGTATTGTTTTAACATTAAAGTAGACATGACCTGTGAGCTCAGTGAATGGCGTGGTGTCATTATTGTTGCTAGATGCGCCAATATTATCAATTATTATATAATATATATAATATATAATAATTATCAATAGAAACACACTTCCTCAGATTATTTTGCGGTTTGGGGTAAGCAAAAATAAGCCCAGAGGGGCCAGAGAAGAATGGCCACACGTATTTAACAGCAGAAGAAGAACCTCTGTGAATGAATTGGTTACTGCATATAAAGACTGTGCCAGCTTTGATTTCTGTCAGCTAAGAACAAAATAAAAGGCTACAGTAATCACTAAACTAGAAGACTAAAGAGTGGAAATCATCACATGGTCTGAAATGTGGATTCATTTTGCCTAATGTCAGAGAACAGCTGGGTGGTGGGGGGGTGAGTGGAGGTAGGGCTGCACAATTAATCGAATTTTAATCACGATCACGGCTTCCCACGATCAAATTTGCGTGATCGAGCGATATTTAAAATGCGTCATAGAACGCTCCTTATCAAAGTTTTTGCAAAGCCACTCTAGCGCTCCATAAACCACTGTCTGATCACATGCCTCCGTGAGCCAATCAGAGTTGTTCCCTGCACCGCGCAGCTTAGTTTCTAGATGTAGACAGTCACAGAGGACAGAGTAACGTGAGGAAAATTCCACAACAGGTAGCAGTCGGTCATCATAAGCCGGTCACAATGTTTACCAGTTTACCAGTCAACGCAACATTATGTCCCGTCTGTTTTGTTTTTCAGACAACAGCAGTGACCATAGTGCTAGTTTGTGTCTGTTAGCACATAGCTTTAGCAGCAGACTGTTGGACGTCCCGTTGTTGGAAATACATTCACACTACACCGTTTAGCTGTCAGCATTTTAGCTGTATTTAATCCAGTTACTACTGTGGCTAACAGTAGGCTAACGTTACCTGCTGTGTAACGCGTTATTAGTGTTTACTGTAGCTAACGGTAGGCTAACGCTACCTGCTGTGTAACGTGTTATTAGTGTTTACTAGCGTGACATGCAGCGATGTTTATGTTGCCTCTAACGTGGGTTTCGGAGCATCAGAGCGCAACGCAGACATGTAAGTAGCAGTGTAATGAGCCAATGAAATCCACGTTGCTATTTCGTCAGGTAGATACCTTACGGCAAACGTGCATGTATGGAAAACGGTCGCATAACAGCTGAAATGGCATACTCATTCACAGTATCCTTCAATAAAGGAGGAATGTAGCACAATATGGATGTATTAACAGGAATGTAGCACAATATGGATGTATTAACAGGAATGTAGCACAATATGGATGTATTAACAGGAATGTAGCACAATATGGATGTAAAAGCAGTTATAATTAGCCTATGTGACAATAAAATTTGTTTTGGTTAAATCAACAAATAATCATGATAATTAATCGTGATCTCAATATTGATCAAAATAATCGTGATTATCATTTTGGCCATAATCGTGCAGCCCTAAGTGGAGGTACAAAGAAGATGTACTTTAATCAGTGGCTGTCCTGGAGCACTACATTACATATATTGTTATTTTCAGAATAGGCTGCACTACTCAGCAATTTCTTTTAGAAAGAAAGTTGTCCTCAATTGAGTGTTTTCCACACGGGGCAAACATATGTATTCTACACCTTAAGTCCCATTTGTGTTGCCTATTTTTGTTAACAGTTTTTGAAGAATTTGCATCATGGAAAAACATGCTAAATGGCTATGAGCAGTTCTGCCTTTTTATACTGCAACCATGTATATACAGACAACCACTGGATTGCTTTTGATCAGATTGGAAATATCTGAAGTTATAAAAACATATTTCCTCTATGATTTATAAGCAAATAAATTGTCAGTGATGAGACATATCCAAGTGTGTATGAAAATGGGGTGCAAAGGGGCTGCTTCTCTCCCCCCCCCTTCTCTATGCATCCTCAAAGCACTGGTGTTCAGCGCACTGGGCACCTAAAAAGGCAACTGTATGTAATTAAGTGGCCATTGAGTGTATAGTGTATGTTCACCTGTTAATGTTGGGGTCTTGAAGGGAGTCCAGTGCAGTCTGCCAGCTGAGTTTGTACTTCTCTGAGCCCAACATGTCTGAAATCAAATCTAGAAACACAAATACACAGAGGACACTTTATAACCAGCTGTTTGCTGTGTGTGTCTATTCCTCTCTCATGATTATAAGATGAGGAACTCATTTTATTGCTAGAATTAAAGCATAATTTACAGTAGGGCCATACTAATGCTGGAGTTTTAAGGCTGATAGTGATATTAGAAAGCATGAAATCTGATAATATATTGGCATGTACCTGGTAGGAGTCTCATCAGACAGTGTAAGGCTTGTTGCCTGGTACTGTCCTTCTGCTGCTGGCTGCGTTCAAGTTGAGGGGCCGTAGGCAGAGCTCCTCCTGGCCACACAGACTCCTGGATGACCTGCAGGTACACCACCCAGTATGCAGGGCATGTCAGGTTGGCTACGCTCACATCCAGCCATCTGAAATTAACAAACCCACAAACAGTGGTTTTGAGTTAACACAGTTTATTCTCATGTCAAGGTACAATGACGATGGCGACAGTTGGTTAACCTCCAGACTTTAAGGTCCTACAAAACAGTCAGTCAATGTGTTGTGACCTTATCATCATGCCTGACCTGAGCAGTACAGAATAATCCTGGCTTCAGACCAGCCAATCCCTTCAAATCTAACCTATGACTCACTGCATTCCCACACAGATTTGAAACTCATTTGAAGCAGAGGAGTCTGGCCTGGCACGGTCAAACTGGGCCCATTTTCCTCAAGTTATTCACATAACTGCTGGATTTAAGGTCTTGTGATGAGGGAATTCAATAGGCTCTGTTCAGCTGGAAGATGTTGCACTTTCGTTTGGACCTGATCTTTTTCACGCCAATACCATCTGAGGGGTGAAAACAAAGCCAGTCAACATCCAGACGGGATAAGGGGATTATTTAAAGCACAAAGTAAAAGCTAAAAACAACATCTCAATTAGACTCAAGTATTTAAGCATTGTATGGGTCTAAACCTGTAGGAGAAACTAGCAATTTGGAAGTAGTCTTAATAAAAACAATGTAACTAAGTGTATACAAAATTGTTGTGTTCAAGACCATAGACTGTATATAAAGATGGTTTAGGGGTCTCCACTCGCTCCCCCCAAAATATTCCAGATACTGATGAAGCAATCTTGTAATTTTGGAGCTAAAGTCTGCGCAGTAGTTTATTTGTTGTTTATTTGAATAGGGACCAGATACAAAAAAAAAAACATTGATTATTACATAAAGAACAATCCGATGCCTGTATCACAGTGTTTATAGCCATGGCTAATTCGCAACACCTGTCCCTAGAGTAGGGAATGAGCGGTGGAGCCGCTATATCGAGGTCCCGCCCATACACTCGCGTGACCAATTGCGAGTCAATTGCAGCTGTCAATCAGGACTTTTCACCCTGTTTTTATAGCATCAAATAACTAATAAAAACCATATTGATCTGAAAAATGAACACTTGAACAAACATGAGAGCGATAAGACCGAAACCATCTTTGGGAAAAATGTATTTGGCGTGTCCTTTGATTTTTTTGTTTGGTCCATGTCCCATCTGCTAACATTGAGGGGGAGGGATTTATGACCTATAATGCAGCCAGCCACCAGGGGGTGATCCTCCTGACACACCAACCCGACAGCTGACCGTCGGCACAAAAGGCAGTCGGACTGATCAGTCAGCTCCCCGAGGTCCAAAAAGTGCCTTGGAACACATCGAAGTGATGCTGTCCTGAGCGTACGTTCTGCGCGTACGCGAGACGTAATACAAAATATTTTAACCGGAAATGACAACGCGTCACGTGGGTCTTCTCCAGCCGATAGTAATGCCGGCTTCTTCAAAATACAATCTCGTATTTTACAAAAAAAGTTCACCGAAAAATGTTTCTGAAAACATTTTAAGCGATAAATAGGCTATACAGTTGCTGAATCGGTCTTCATTTCAGATCGACAAAGGTCAGTTTAAAAGATTTTCGTCAGATTTTGAGAGGCGCTCATCACTCGTTATTTCCAGGTTAGCATTCAATTGGTGGAGTGAGTCCGACTGACCGCCCTCCGACCCAGCAAGTCAGGTCGGCCAAAATGAAGGCCTTCAGCTCCTCTGACGGACGACGGCATGGAACACACCGAACAGACTCGAGTCACTGACATTGCCAGACTGTCCGACGGCCGATTATCGGGTTGGTGCGTCAGGGCCATTAGGTTCACTTATACAGTCTAAGCATCAACCCCTGTTTAAAACCATTTAAGGCCTTGAATAACATCATTCCAGATACTGTGAGAGTTTTCCAGGACTAACAGACCCTAAAAATGTAACACCATGCAGACTTCTCGTGGCCCCTAATGAAGTTATTTTATTAGCTTGTTCTGGCCAGCTACCACACTGCTGCACTTAAAGAAGCTACGTATGGATGAACAAGTTGTGCCAACCACAATTTTTGGTTGCCACTATATTACATGTTTGTATCCCTTAGTATTTTATAACAGCGCATAAGTGATGCCAAATCCTTAATAAAGATGGTAAAGTATTTAGGTATATGCGATTCCTCAAGTTGTACAACTGCAGTGGAAAAACACACTGAACTCAATTAATTAAGTAATATGTAATTAGGTATCGGGGTAACACGTTTATAAATTCATAAATGCACTTGTGTGGCCAGTATGGTCACACAAGTGCAACCGTAAAGAGAAACCGCTCACGCTAGCTCAGAGTGCCTGAGCTGCCGATGACTCAGCAGATGTTAAAACAACATTGGAATCAGTGCTAACGTTAGCAAGCTGGATTGCCAACATCTACCGTATTTTCAAAGCTGAATCATAAACCAGTGCTTACATACATGGCTATAAGTCAATAGCCAGTCAACTCTCATTCAGAGGCTTGAGTCTTAGACACTGTCGCCACAAATATGTCCGAAACCAGTTTTATTCTCTTTTGAAAGAAATTTGTAATATATGCCCAATGCTGCAGCATAATTACAGTTAATTACAGTTTATTTGTTTGTTAAAGTTTATTTCCTTACGCAAAAGCATGAATTCAACTTTCATTTTGACATTTGAGGGCATATCTAAGTTTAAAAGATTAAAAAGGGAAATAAATGAGGTTGTTATGAAAATAAATTCTACACACGCATGCACAAACACAGATAATGTTGCAAATTATGCAACTTTACCGTCCTTCCCACTGAAGTCTAGCCTCACCCCCAGTAACAAGAGGGTATTTTGGACAAGGCTGGTTAAAGCTCAGCAGGTGGACAATGAAGTTTGTCCCTTCACCAGCTCATACCAGTCAGAGACAAGCTCACTAAATCACACTGAGTTATGACTGGTCAACGCAAACAGGAATATATGGACACTGAGACCTACAGTCACTGACAGCCAGACACACTAAACGAGCTGAAGAAACCGAGACATTATTTGGACTAATATAGAGTTTGTCAGGGATTCCAGTCACTTTAGTGCTGCGACTGTAAATCTTTAGAATGATTAAATCTCCTGATGGTTACATGCTGTTGGAGGAGAAAAATGTTATCTTCCTTAACGGCTTGCCGTGCTTCAGTGACTGTCACACATTCATTTTGACTGGGAGACACTATGGAAGCAACAATTAGTGGAAAAAGTGACAGAGTCTGAGGAGTCAGGTTGGGTTGCTGTATGAGCTATGAGAAGGGAAGCCAATACACATTTGGACAAGTGAGTGACAGAAATAATGAACTGTCTAAGTTGGCAGAGGAGGTTGATGAGCGACTGCTTTTCAGACTACAGCAGACTGGCCTTGGTTCAGATCAAATACACATTGCCATTTAATAAATGTGTGTTGGCTTGGGTTATGTTAGCGTGTCTCATTTGTCCAGAAGAAAGATAACATAACTGCTAGCTATAAGGCTGCCTAATATTTGATGAAGCTAAAATGCTACTTTAAATGAATTACACATGTGACATGGGCATGCACACCCACACACATCCCTGTGTGACAAAAGTGCAGAGTTATAAATTTCAATGACTTTATTATTACAGTGACACCGTTACTATTTCACATGCAATTGAATGCTAAACAAAACCTCACCATAGCCTGTATGGCTTTAGCTATCAACACATAAAATGCACCATTTAATTCCCTTCAAAGCCTTGCACATGCCAAGCAAATAAAGATTATAGCTGTCATAAATACAAATAATCAACACCACAAAAAAAAGACAACAGTCCTGTCCAGCAACTATTACTTAACAAATGAGGACAACCATTTTCGGTGTGGTTATAGGTGGAGACCATGAACGTGTCTTAAAGGACCATCAAGAAATGGGAGCAGATAAAAATAGTGTGTTTTCCCGTAATGTTCGTCTGTGTTTATGGCAGGAATCATGCGCTATGTTCCTAAAAACAGAAAAGAAAACTCACTGGTTAAAAACAGAGTGTCCTAATCTAGCTTCACACTTCAGTCTAAATTAACATGCTGACACGGTCTGCTCCGGGATCTGATTTAATTGAGGGCACGCAGCGGACGAACTACTCAAAATGTTCCAGGCTAAGTTTCCATCTGCTGAGGCCAATCAGAATATGATCAAGATAATGAAATAATGGTAATATCAAATACCAGGCAAGAATACCTGGCAGCAACTTGTCAAGGCAAAGCAGGAACTTTTCATTATAATCATGGATGCACTGTAAGAGCAAGTTAAAAAGACGCAGATGTGCAGTTTTATTTTTCAACATTGACAGCTACAAAGTGGCAACCTCTACTGCTGCCGACCTTCTGAAGTGAAAGCCAACAACATGCCACTGTGGCACAATGACCTGCATACCAAATACCAAGGTAGAGGACCAAAACAAAGTAGGAAAATGTGTTTCATATCAGTATTATCTGTGGTTTAATTGTTCAGTAGTAATATTCTCTCTTTTTTTTTTTCTCTCTTATTTTAGAAGTTCCAAGGTCAAGGTACAAACTGTAGGGTGATTGTGCTTTGCAGTTGCTGACATTGGCACTATTACAAATGTAGCTCTTTTTTAAATCTAACCTCAATACGTATTTATTTAGAATAGCTTTTAATCCATAGTAGCGCTGTGACATTTTTCATTTCTTCCTCCTCGTGCTTTTATGTAACATTTTTACTGTAGGTTATGTTTTATTCTTTTCTCATTTTACTGAATGTCTTGTTTTTAATCTTGGTCCTTGATGTATAGCACTTTGGATACCTGCTGGTTGCTGTAAAAGCTTATATAAATAAATGTTGATTGATTAATTGATTATGCTGTCATGAATGTATCACTCAATTGTGCACATATGCACAATGAAATTCAAATCTGTGTAATAAACCAGGAAACACTGCCAATGCACCAATATTAAGTGGAGGTGATTCTTCAGATCAGTCTATGCAAGTTTTTCACACTTGTGAGGACAAAAGAGGTAAAACAAGTAATCAGACCAGCACTCCGTCCCTTCAGTATATTTACAATTTCCATTTCAACTGCATGGATGAATGAATAACAATCCAGCTACATGCTTTACATGCATGTGAGCAAATAGAATTTAAATGAGATTCCCAAACTTAAAAAGGTGCCCTGTGGAGTTTTCTTATAAATAAACAAGAGTTATGTTTACATTCATGGTTACTAACCAAACACATTGTGTGTATCCTAGAGGTCTAACAAACACGGCGAGCACACTTCCTTATAAATAAAAAGTTTGCAAAGCTTTTTATTTTTTTTAAGTCTTTGAAATTCTGCATTGTAAACCACCTTGCAGTCTTCTTCCCTGCCTTTGCTGCAGCCTATCCTGGCGTGTTACCGCCACCTGTAGATCAGTAGATCAGAATAGCGTGCGATCTGTTGGTGCATGTGTGTCCTCGTGCACGTGCACGAGAGAAACCGAGACCCACAGCGCCATAGCGCTGCAACAAGAGGGGAGAGCGTCAAGGCTTATATTTAGCATTAGCATCGCTAGCGTTAGCTTTAGCCAACTCCTTAACCACTAAAAGGAGAGAGCTGGAAAATCAAACTTATCCCTAACCCCGTGGGGAGGAATAAATAAAACAATACAATTGTAATGAGCATTTAGACATCACCATTGTCTAAGGGACTAACAGATAAATGAGGACAGAAATGTTTCCTGTTCTATGTCCGTAAATGGCTAAATACTTGCACCTCAACTTGCAATACAGTAAATGTCCATAGCTGCTGGTGGAAATTGTGAAATAATGTTAAGAAAAAGAAAAGAAAAAAAAAGCACAATGAATAAAATTTTATCTGAGATTTAATAATAATGTAACCGGTCAGAGAGGGGAAAACATAATAGACCTTGTAGCTGGACGATAGGAAGGAAGCTACATGTTGCCTGTTTTATCGGACATTAATAAAAGCATTAGTTTTCACTGGACACCATGTCTTATCCAGGCATGTTTTCCCTCAAACTATCTACACTATAGGCTCAGAGTAGAGCCCGACCGATAAAGGATTTTTAAGGCCAATATCAATACAAATATTTGGTGATTAAAAATCCGATATTCCGATATATCGGCCGATATATTTATTTATTTTAAATCCAGAAACACGTTAGAAAACAAACAGATTTCCCTAACATTAATTATTTGTAGTTATTTATGAGTCCTCACTAAAATAATATGATAATGCAGTTTAAAAATAAACAGAACAGAGGAACATAAAAATATATTGAAGTTCTGATAAATAAAATGTATAAAAAGACAAACTTAAGCTATGAAACTTAAAGGGTTAAACACGAGTGTTGCCAACAGGGACGTTGTAGAGTGCCCTCTGGTGGACACACTATGCAACGCCAACACTCATAACATGGTTGAAGGGTGTTTTTGTCCGTTTTTATTTTATTTTTTAAATATTCATTTATCGGCCATTATAAATGCAGATACCAATAGTCTGGAAAATGCCCAATATCGATCATATCAGAACGCCAATATATCGGTCGGGCTCTAGTTCAAAGGGACACTTTTTTTAGGATTTAAAAGACATTTACTCAGACTGTAGTTATGCAGGCAGGATGTGGAGTCTAAAACAGCAAATAAACACATTTCCAATGGCTGTGGTCTGTGTGCATCACGCTCACATACACAGGTCTGTCCGTTATCTTAAATTACCTCCATATGTTTGAGCTGCAGGCAGAGTCTCTTGAGTAACAGACCTACAAATAAAATCCTTCTTTTCAGAGCTCAATAGGATGAACACACAAAAGCTTCTCTGAATTGGATCTCCAATCACTGTTGCTAGTATAAAGATTTATGTTAGTGCTCATACTGAACAACACATTTCACTCTACATGCCAATGGTCTGAACTTCTGTTGTAATGGCAGTCCTTGGAAAGGTGTACTTCCTATCGGATAACTCATTCTTTGTAATAAATATATATAATATAATATATATAATTTTCTTTTCTTTTTTTTTTATCTTACCATACTTAACGTATTGTGTGGTTCCCAGTAAGAAGGACAAAATGAAACTCATTGTTTAAATCATTGAGATGGCACATTGAACAAATCCATCTTTTTGCTTGCAGACTGGTAGTGGTACAGTAAAATACCAGATCTCAACTGCAGAGTCCAGTACACAATCACTGTTATAACACACTAAAATGGAAGAAAACACACTTGAAAGCTTAAAAATACCCTCAGGATGCGTTTATGTGCATATACACGTATCATGAGTGAAACATGAGCTGTTACGTGACCTGTGTAGACAGCTGGATTGATTAAAATAGGAGCGTATTTGGGGCAACTTCTAGCACACCCGGTAGAGCGTGTGCCCCATGTAGTCTGAGTCCTTGGCAGCAGCCCGGGGTTTAAATCTGAACCGTGGCCTATTGCCGCGTGTCATCCGCTCTCTCTAACCCCACTTAATAGCTGCTCTTTAATCTTGAATTAATAGGAGTGTCTCTGTTGCGTCAGATGCGCATAACATACACTGCTGAAATGCTTTCTGTGTAGATGCGCAATTAGAATCATAAACACCACAATCTCTGTACCATATTCATATTCTATCATCCTAAATACAACATTTGCAGTTTTGGTTTAGTCCACATATTGTATCAACCCTCTACTCTATCTTTACTCAAGATCCAGGCACACAGGCTTGTATCTATTTAAATAGCTTTTGTGTAAAATAATGCAATGCATCTTGGTTGATGATCTGAATAATCGATTTATAGAGGTGTAAATGAGTGCAGATTGCCATTAGGGAGAATGCAACCAACCGGTAGCGACTTTCTGCCACTGTACAAGAAACCTGCTTAACTGTGACCTCAGTCCTGAGGGGAGTGTGTAACAACTTGGAATTTGTACTGTTTACCCCGGTTCCCATTAAAAGTTCCACTGTCAGTAAATGTCTTACATCAAAGTCTTACATTAAAGACAACAGCAGGAGAACATGGACATCGTGAAAACAGTTTACATCCTCCACAGATGAGATCATTTATCTGCAGCCTGTGAGCAATAAGGAGGAATCCCCAGTCATGAGGTGGACACGACAGTGAGGGCAGACAGGAGTCATGTGATGAGCTTTGCACATGACCATGGCTAAAGAATTCCTGGGTAAAAGGACACCGCTGAGTTTCCTAATATGAACACACCATGACACAATATGACATCTTGAAACTAGAAGCTGTGCTAGTAGTGAATGAGAGCATGGCAAAAATGACAAGTGTCTGGGACTAATGGAAAGGCTCATTTTGTCCATTTTGAATCCTAAGTCTTCAGGGGGCCTGAGCTAAGTTATGCGTAAAGGTGCCATGTGGTGGTTTTCATGCCACAATGTACCTTTAGTTGTATCTTTTAAAGTGCAGGTCCCAGTTTTGTTTGCATCTCATGCTTGGGGACAACCACACCAGCAACACAATAGACCTTCCTACCAGTGTTTTAATGCCATTCACCTGGCCTAACTAGATTTAAAAAAAATTGGCTTTGCAAGTGATAAGAAAGGAATTGCATTCACTGTGTTTGTTAAACCTACACATAGAGCTGGGCAATATATCGATATTATATCGATATCGTGATATGAGACTAGATATTGTCATCATCGATTTTGGATATCGTAATATTGTAATATGGCATAAGTGTTGTCTTTTCCTGGTTTTAAAGGCTGCATTACAGTAAAGTGATGTCATTTTCTGAACTTACCAGACTGTTGTAACTGTTATATGATTTGCCTTTACCCACTTAGTCATTATATCTACATTACTGATGGTTATTTATCAAAAATCTCATTGGGTAAATATTTTGTGAAAGCACCAATAGTCAACACTACAATATCGTTGCGGTATCGATATCGAGGTATTTGGTCAAAAATATCGTGATATTTGATTTTCTCCATATCGCCCAGCCCTACCTACACACAATGTGTTTTGGTGAGAAACCCTGCCCCATCTAGAACCCTCTTTAAAGAGTAACTTTGTGACATAACTAGCTAATATGTTGACAAAGTAATACATTTCATCTCCCTGAAGCCCCATTTGGATGGGATTTATTTTTTCAGAGAGTTTGGTAAGGCATGCAAATTTTGCCATAGTTTTCATCATTGAGGAGCAGCCACATTAGTGTCAATGTATTTATTGCCAAATTAAAACACATGGTTAGTAATTGAAGATGTGGTGCAGAAGTACCGCTTGACCCTTGTCTGTCCTGATGGGACTTGAATGTCCCAAAAAGACTAGATATTTGGCACAGTAATTAATAAAAAAACAGAGCACTCTGAGCAGGATTAGAACAGCTAATCCATTTTACTTTTCAGAAATAAATCCTGTCCAAATGGGGTTATCATTGCTAATAATTGGCTCAGGAGAAAGATTTAGTGATTGAGTAGGAATCCTGAGGTAACTGAGCACTGCAACAACAATAATTCATTCCAGACATTGCAACAAATTGTCCTTTTTCATAACCACGTTGATAGATGCAGTTATCCTATGTCCATGATACAGCTTTTAAAATTATAGTACATTCCATTGTTTCTTTTAAAAGAAACCCTGGGTGGCAAAAATAAAGTCCGTGCCAGGTGCTCACCAAAACCAGCTCTGTTCAGTTTAAGAAGCAGGGGACAAAATTAGAGGTCAGTCAATATGATGAGGTGATAATTGTCCAGCATTAACAGCCAACCAGTACTCAGAACAGTCATGGCTATATACAGAAGCAGAGACTAAGATTAAGTCTACATCTGTTTATATACAACATACACTATTTGTGGATATAGCTGCATGATGGTGTTTACAGTATTTACTAAATGAAATTACCATGTGCTAAAACCACACCACCAGGTTTTTGTTGTGCATCCCACCCAAAAAGATTTCTTTTGATTTTTTTTTACCATTCAAATGTTTGCTGTGAAGCAATGTTAACACAGAAAAAGAAGCCAGAATGGTGCATTAAAGTGTAATGGTTGGTTAACATGTAAATTTTACATGAAAGAAAAAAATAAAAATAAAAATCACACTGCTAATTTTAGTGTTTTGACACCCTCTTTACACGGAATGTGCTTCAGTCGTCTGTCTCACATTCTCAAACGCAACAGGTACGATTTAATTACATTAAATCAATACAGCTGCTTACACTGGCTCCGTCATGGCTCACACTTAGTTTACTTGCACGCTGTCTTTTCTGCTTGTTGGAGGACCTGTTGCATGCCTCTCAAACTCCACAGACTGTGTGCAGCTCCTTGTTGTGTGACCCACGGCTGATTAGAAATGACTATTGGTTCTAATCTTTTGTCCAGCTCACATGGGAAAACCTTAAAAGGCAAACATATTTTCTCAATCAGCTCATCACTAATTGTAATGGGGTCCTACATGATCACAACATTTTCTGCCAAGTTAGAACAATAAGGGGTACGGTATTTATCTTGAGTTTTTTTTGTATTCTTTTGACTGGTTCTGTCTAATGTTGCCAGGTCAGTCAAATATGACCACACTCATGATGAAGCAGTTAACTGAATTATTTTTTTCCCAACTTTAACTTCTTCTTCTTATTTAGTCATGAATATATAATGTTGTATATAGAGAAATAGTTACTTTTTTTCCAGGGGCTTTAATATTTCTCTATTTGCCTAAATTAGTCAAAATTTGGGAGGACAATTAGAGGACATCTAAACGTGTAAAATATAACTATGCACTGTAAAAAACTATCTGTGGTGGGCTTCGGGTAGGCTGTAAGGGCAAATTCAGTGAAGACAACGGCACGTACACGTCAATGATTGTGGCACTCCGCCGCAACAAAGGAGATGCACGAACAGATGCAAAAGACACGATGAGACTCCTCAACACTAGGGGCCAAAAGGGCAAACACATTAACAAGAAGGGTCGATTCATCCTCAACATCATTTCATATTCATACTACAGAAAGACAGGAAGATCCATTCCTGCAGACAGCAGAGGCAGAAAGAGACCGACCAAACTTCCAAACTATGCAGTTGTGAACACCACAGATGTCAGCAGTGAGCACAGTTGTTTTTACCCAACTGTGTGATGTGTCTGCTCCCAGCGAGGCGTACACCTCAATCCAGCCCTCTAGCACATGGCTCGTCACATAACTACCTCCATTCAGGCTATGGTGCCATCTTACAGCCGCCTGCCCTGCTGTCTAAAGTCAGCTCTGTTTCTCTGTGTATGTTTGAGTGTGTGCACGTACATGGCGGGGTTTGATTTTATTAGGACTGTCGTGGCGCCTTGTTCCCCATGGCTGGTCAAAACACAGACATGTGATGTTACAGCCCTGAGCCAGAATGGAATCACACATGGTCCACAGAGGCTTACATTAACACCGTCTTGGTTCCACACTTGTCACATCTTAGCCCACAAAGATCAGTGCACACACACACAGGTCAAGGTTCCTGCATACGCTACAATTACATCCATCGAACTTAGTCTCTGCTTCCATCACCATTGCAGTCTTATGGCAATCACCAAAGAGATTACTTTTCCCCTTGGCCAATGCGCGCACACACACACACACACACACACACACACACACACACACACACACACACACACACACACACACACACACACACACACACACACACACACACACACACACACACACACACACACACACACACACACACACACACACACACACACACACACACACACACACACACACACACACACACACACACACACACACACACACACACACACACACACACACACACACACACACACACACCAATTAGAGCTGACAAATGCCAAGTAATTCTATATGAGAGATTTTGGTCTCAAAGAGTCTTAGACTGTACAACATTATTGCTACCATGAAAACCGCCAGTTGTTTTCCAGAGAGATATTTTTCAAGCAAGAGGAGAGCGCCCAACCAATGTTCTGCTCTCTGCCTGTGGGCTTAATGTGGCTTAAATTAAACAAAATATGTAGTGTAACAGTATTAAAGCTACACTGAATCATCTCAGGAGACGTTTGCAATATATGTGTGTCACCAGTCTGTTCTATCAGCCTGCTAGTTTTACAAACTTCTTGCAGATGTCTGTGCCCACTTTACTGGCATTTGTTTTAAAGTATACAGCAAGTCTATAGCACTGATCATAAAGACTCAAGACTCACAAACTCAAGAGAGCAGAGACCTCGCCAGCTACTCTGTGTTAGCGATTACTTCAAATGCTCTGTTGGTCCTGCCAGGAAAGACACAGTGCAGGTGACATACTATAATCCTAGGAGGAAAATCCTCTGGAGCATTGCCCTTGACTTTGCTAACCCAATATGAGCCTAGGAGGAAGACCCCTGAGAGAGTAAGAGACAGAACACAGCTCTACACATTACATCCTCCTACTCCTTTTATCCATCTGGACTGACTGGTAACACATTTTCACTTACCTAGGCGTATAATGGCAACTGAATGTCAATCAGTGAGATAACTGACCAGATTTAGTGTAACATTATTGCTAAGAGAATTCTTTAAAGCTACAGCCAAACTGACATTTTAATTCTCCTCACTTTTTGTGTAAGGAAATATAAACTATAATTATATATTATACTGCATGTTTTTCCTATTTTTTTAAATGAGCATAAAACTGTTAGGGCTTACATGGCAGTTTGACTGACATTTGAGGGCTGGCATTGCATGGAGACACTGTCACCTTGTGGTGCACTACTGACTGGGGTACAGTCATACTATATATCTTACAAACGTTGAAAAGAGCCAATTTTTCTTTTTCTCTTTCAAGAAGTCAACATAGCATTAGATCAATTATTAGTGTTTTATGATATCTGTCCCTTTACAACCTTCCACATGTGGGAGGATCCATCGTGCAGTTAAGTTTGTATTTCATTGAGAAAGTAGAAGCTAGTTAACTTAGATTGCTAACTGATTCCTACTAGTCTTGACTTTGTTTGTTTTATTTCAACACTACCTACTGAGTCATTGTCTCCTGCATGCTCAGAGCGGTGTTCTTCCTGTATTATAGTAAGCATGGGGTCTAGCTTGCTTTCTCTGTCATTGGTACAGTTGCAGTGACAAATGAACAGACTGTAAAAACAATTTGGAGTTCAGTAACCTCACCACTCCGTACATCACTGTGTGATTTGAATCACAAAACAAGAGTAATGTACAGTTGAATATGGAGTGCATAAATCTCTGATGGGACTACATGGCTCAGGCTCAGGCTCCAGCTGGTTAACTGCCTGTGATATTGAAAAATATGCACCATTCTCACTTCTACGTCTTGATTGAAAATGTGCATAAAAACAGGTGCTGGCTAACACTGCGGGAACATAAATACAATTTAAATGTCTTTTATTGGTAATGACAATGATGACCAATTTTGAAATACACCAAGGATATACATGCAGATTTCTAAGCAAAACTGAACTAATTTAAGTTAGACTTTAATTCCAGTTACACTCACAAGCTCGAAGGCTTGAAACAACTGATTACATGAATAACTATTGGGCTCAACTCCAACAATCAACTTGACCTAATCAACAACAATCAAGATAAAAGGTAGATGCTTCAAATACTTGGCAGGAACTCAAGCAGTGATGCAAGAGAATTCAAAAACACGTAAAACATCAGCTGACCTGACCAACAACTATGTATGTGTTGGACCCCAGTGGGATTTATTTTAGTTACCATTTATGGTAAACACAGACGAGCATAACCAGGTCCCGTTCGAGCTAAAATAAGCATACCGACAGTTAGACAGACAAGATGTCATTGCACAAGTATGTCTCTGGAGACAGAAGACGAACCATGACTTTGGAGCCACATCTCAGCCCCAGGCTCAGGTGAGCGGTGAAAACAGACACCAGAGATGTGAAGAGGCCAAATGGTCACTTATCAAGTTCATTTTGCAAACATCCCGGCAGTGTTTTAGCATGCAGCAATTCTCCGTCCACCATCTAACTTTATCAAGTGTGTGGACAATAATGAGCCATATTATCTTTCATGTCCTTGGGAGGGCGGATTTCGGTGTCCCTACAACTCACTAACACTTAATAAGGATAAATGGACACAGAGGCTGGCAAGCTTTAACTGATGGCACACAGGGGCTGGGGATAAGTGGGTTTCATAACCTTTATGAAAAGTGACATAGGTATTTGGCCTATAATGTCCCCTTGAGATGATTACATAGGTCTGTAGGAATTGGAAAGCAATTGCAGACTACTATTAGCCTGTAATAGAAGACAATATTTATATTTCAGAAAAGTCTGTCGATGTAAAAAGGGAATAATGCCCCGAGCAAACGTGATGGTGACATGACACAGGGCACACTTCCAACTGAAACACAGGGTGAGATATATACCCCTCAGCCTGATCCCACTATGAGGAGTGCGTGTGAATTTGTTTCATCTCAGGAACAGCCTGTCCTGGGACGTCACACCTCCTCCACTCTACAGTGCCTGATAGATAGCCTGCACCATTATGTAACAACATCTTTCCATCCAACACTCCCTCCTCTTCTTCCCACCAATACCAAATCTGTCATGTATAGCCCACCAGTCTGACCACCGGCACACTCAGCCTGAGAGTGAAGTCCTGCTGACAGGAGAAGCTTGGAGCTTCCAAGCAGGGCTTGTTGTTTATACCTCACGCCTGGCCCAAGGACCAATATGTCAAGGAACAGCACAAGAACAGAATAACAGCAGAGGACTCTGATATCACCTCCTCGCTGTGAAAACAACCAGCGGTGTCAAGAATCCTCCCGAGTTAAGGATGGATGGTTTTTGGGCCAATCCTTTTAGAAGAAGAAGAAAAAAAAAAAAAAAAAAGACCTAAATCCCTGGATTCCCCACATCCCTGTCACTGAGAATCATTAGGTCTTCACAGTAACACAGCATGAGGTCTTATGTTATGTTAAGACATGATAAAAATCAAACTCTGGCAGATGTGCCAAATGAAACACTATGTCCAAAAGAATTAAGTATAGGACCAACTATAAAAATTGTCTCGTCTTCAAATCCAGACACTTTTGACTATTTTCTCATACTGTTAATAGCTCAACTAAATATCTGCCGATACATATTCAGACATGGTAATTTTAGACAAAAGTGCCTGAACCAATTAGTTTGAACTTTTTTTCTTCCTCTCTGGTTTAGATGGCAGAAAGCCTGCAGCAGACTACCAGGCAAACAAGCCGCTAGCCATAGGTAAACATCACTACATATGGATCTGCTCAACACATGCCAGCAGCATGGACCTAGCTACAGTGACTGACATTTTATTTCTTAAACCTGATGAAGACTATGAGATGGGACTAAAAGTGCAACAAAAAATGAGTCAGTGGACCATGGGTTCATATGGTTTTTGTTTTACAGTGCCTTCAAAATCTAGTTGTTTGTGAAGTTATGTTCTCTGGCTTTGTTACGACTTTTCATACAAATCTGTTTGATGACATGGTCTTCACAATTTCATCTATGTGAGCCTGAAGCGAAAACATAAAATTAGGAATGACTATAATGACCAGATTAATATTCAAATATGTTGTTATTGGATACAGCATGCCGCAATGCTCTGAAACAATCCATCCGCTCATACTCTGCGTTAACCTTCGGCATTCAAAAGGCAAACTGCCAACACTTAAAATTGAAAAACAAGCAATTAAATGCAAGTATACTCATGGTGAATAAAATGTACTACTTATAAAAGCCAGTGTTATATATTTTGTTAATGTTGGAGTTTCTGACCACATTTTCAGAGTTCTCTCCAAATAACACAATGTGGTCGCAAGCTAAATTGTGCAGCAATGAGACCGAAACCACTTTCCCTGAAGCCAAACAACT